>NW_020292045.1:600000-965969 GCF_003184925.1 Aspergillus vadensis CBS 113365
TGGCATGGCCTCTCCGTCAAACCCACGACGACTGTCTTGCCGCCGTTGTCTCGAAGAGGTAGACCTGCCAGCGTCCTCTTCTCGGGGGGTTCGAATAGGTCGAAAACCTTGTCGTTGTAAATTTCGTAGTAGCTCAACGACACCTTGACTGTAGTTTCGCCGTCACTGTCCTTCTCCATCTTCCGGCTGCGTCTGTAAATGCTGCTCAGGAGACGAGGAATGGCGCCACGATCAGCCAGACTTTTACCGCCTCGCATTGTGTGCGTCTTTCCAGTTCCTGTAACCCCGTATGCGAATATCGTTACGTCGAAGCCATTGAAGAGATGCTTGACAGTAGGAGCAACTGCGCGTTCCATCAGTATGTCGTTACCTCCCAGATTATTGGCGTCACAAACCCTCTGCATCGAAGAGCTCCTGCTGCGAAGCTTCTGCATCGTAGACAGCATTGAACTGAAACGAGTATTCTTCGCCTTCGTTCTTGGGGTTCGGGATCCGCACTAGGTTATCCCGATCCCTCAAGGCTGCCAGTGCGCCTTTCCCCTGGGAGCTCGTCTTATCGCTCTTGCCGGGCACTGCCTGGTTGGACGACCCGGTGCGTAGGATGACATCTAACTCCCGTTCCGATTTGAGAAGCGGTCGGACCCGCGCGACTACCCGGACGCTCATTGTGTATTGAAGTGGTGATAAGAATTGGATTCGAGATTATCACCAACGGTTGAGGGATGTAGTCCTGAAACTTCGTCGTACCGTCGCTTCAAGCTATCCGATCCAGCCCTGTTGACCAAATTGAGTTGTTGATACTTATGGCGGCATAAGAATGAGTTCCGGCTAAACGTAGAGGTAGGACCAATAGTGAGCAGCTAAACGTAAATTAAGCTGCCGTCGAAGTATCTTGCACTTTTGGATCCTAGAAGTCAGGCGCTGGATCGACAACCCGCAATCCAAGCACTCCAGGCGGCAATGAGCAGATAATTGAAGGAAATGAAACAGAAAACAACAGCAGAAAGCAAACTGACGATGAACGGTGGGCCGACAACTTGGTGGGTAAGAGACAATGTGCCCTGTGAACCGACAGGGATAGCTTCGGTGTGGTGCGACTGGCAGCGGTCAGCGTTGTTGGCACGGCAACCTCCCACGTTCGTCTACCCCAGGCATCCCACCCTTCCGATTTAGGGTGCAGTATCGTGCATCGCCATGGTTTCTTTTGCTTCTTGCCTGCAGAGTTATATTGAGGAATGTCGTTGGATTCAGAAGAATGTGTTTGTACAACTTAGTACCTTCTTTGTTATGTCCATGTGCTCTATTGCTTGGTAGTACAAGTTGTGTGCTGTCCATACTTTGCAGTCGGTAGTATTAAATATATATATTAGTGCTCGAGCACCATCATAAAATCGTAGCATGTGGGTACATAGTTCGTGAATACCCATGACTAAGGTTTTCTCAATCTAACCTGTCAGGCCCAAGAATCTCGATCAATGAATAGAGCTCTGTCGGTCTTCGAGCTTTTGATTGATGCTGTAGGGCTAGAGTATAACCAGTACTACCATCCCTAATGAGTATGAGATCATAAGCCCAAGGCAGCGACCACCACACAACTATTATCTACTACCCAATGACTTACCAAAATGTTAACACAACCATTATATTTTGTAATTTAATAATCTTGAGAGATGAAAGTCAACTCAGTTTTTCTGCATTGCAAGCCTGTCTATATCCAAATGGTTCATAAAATATGCCCAAATAATGGGCTTCAGTGAAAGTTGCTTGAGAGTCGGTTAGGCCGCGGGGAGCTGATTGGCCCAGGCGCGGCAGCCGCAAAGGCCACCGTACACCATCATCCATCCTATCATCCTCCATCGTTCATCGTCGCCTCTCCGACTCCCACAGCTCCTCCCAACTCTTTCAGGACACCTCGCCTGCTCCGGAGTGTGGCATTGACGTGCTCTTTCCCCTCTGTTTGACACTTGTGTTTCTGCGATCCGGTAAATCCTTGGTTGTTAGTATGCCGCCGTCCCTCTAGCCTTCCATTCCCCTTTCCACCTCCCACTTCGAATGTTGACCGACGATCCAGTGAGCCAGTGACGATTTATCCGACCGCGCAACACCCTCGAGATCGCCCTAACAAACCCCCGGGAAACCACTTCACCTTCTCTCCGACAGACGATAAATACACATAATCCTCCATGGCAGCACCACAAGGGGGCTACCCTCCCCAGGAAGGGTACGGTCAGCCTGCCGATTATGGGTCTCCCGTGCAACAACCCGCGGGGTTGGCTGCTGGTGCCCCGGCCCAAGGCCAGGCTGGAGGCCGAAAGAAGCGTGTTTATGCCGGCGAAGCCTTTGACTTTGGATCTGGTGCCAATGCTGCTCTGGGAGGTCAGTTGCCCGCCGGTGGCAGCTACGGAGCATACCCGCCGCAACCACAGGCTGCGGGATACCAGCAACCTATGTATGGAGCAGACCCAACTCAGATGCAGGCTGCGGCCCCAGGATATGCGGCGCCCGCCAGCCCTCAAGTCGCACAGATGACCCAGCAGTTTGGTGCTATGGGCATGACTGATCCGCACCTCCTGCCACCGCAGCCGGTCGCCCAAGCTCCCCAGGCTCAGGCCCCGCGGGCTGTTCCCCTCAACCAGCTCTACCCAACCGATCTCCTTACCCAGCCCTTCAATGTCGCCGAGCTCGATTACCCGCCACCCCCCATTGTTCTGCCGCCCGGTGTATGTCTCTGATGTCATCCAAGTTGCGAATTATTGGCTTGCTGACTTTCCCGCTAGACCAGCGTTTACCCTTCTCCCTATGCCAACTGCCCTCCGAAATACGTTCGCTCGACCCTGAACGCCGTCCCGACAACAAGTTCGCTACTGAAGAAGTCCAAGCTGCCTTTTGCTCTTGTCATCCAGCCCTACGCAGCTCTCCATGACTCCGAAGACCCCGTTCCTGTTGTCCCAGACCAAGTCATCTCGCGTTGCCGACGCTGCCGATCCTACATCAATCCTTTCGTGACATTCCTCGACCATGGACACCGCTGGCGATGCAACATGTGCAACCTGACAAACGATGTGCCTCAGGCCTTTGATTGGGATACCGCGCTGCAGAAGCCCGCAGACAGGTCGTTGAGGCCTGATCTCAACCACTCGGTGGTCGAGTTCGTTGCTCCTCAAGAATACATGGTCCGGCCCCCGCAGCCGCTTGTCTACCTCTTCTTGATCGACGTGAGCTACGCTTCTGTCACGAACGGCCTTTTGGCTACCACTGCCCGCTGCATCAGGGAGAGCCTTGACCGGATCCCGAATGCGGACCGTCGGACGCGACTGGGATTCATTGCGGTCGACTCCAGTCTCCATTACTTCAGTATTCCCCGCGATGGCTCGGAGAACTCGGAGCCTAGAATGCTGGTCATCAGTGATTTGGATGAGCCTTTCCTTCCCATTCCGGGCGATCTTTTGGTGACCCTGAGCGAGTGCCGTGAGAACATTGAGATCTTCCTCGACAAGCTGCAAGAAATGTTCCAGAACACTCAGAGCAACGCCTGCGCCATGGGATCCGCTCTGCGTGCTGGTTACAAGCTCATCTCCCCCGTGGGAGGCAAGATGACCGTGCTCAGCTCCTCTCTGCCCAACATTGGCCATGGCTCGTTGACCATGAGAGAAGACAAGAAGGTCCTCGGCACCAGCAAAGAGAGCAGTCTGCTGCAGACGGCGAACAGCTTCTACAAGAGCTTCGCTGTCGAGTGCTCCAAGGCGCAGGTCTCTGTTGACATGTTCTTGTTCTCTTCGCAATACCAAGACGTTGCGTCTCTCAGTAACCTGCCCCGCTACACCGGTGGTCAGACTTACTTCTACCCTGGATGGAACGCCGCTCGTGGAGAGGATGCGATCAAGTTCGCTCGTGAATTCTCCGACTACCTTTCTTCGGAGATTGGCCTGGAGGCTGTGCTCCGTGTCCGCGCTACGACCGGTCTGCGCATGAACACTTTCTACGGCAACTTTTTCAACCGCAGTTCCGACCTGTGTGCCTTCCCTGCATTCCCGCGTGACCAAGCTTATGTCGTCGAAGTGGCGATTGACGAGACTGTCACGAAACCCGTTGTCTGCTTGCAGACGGCGGTCCTGCACACTACATGCAACGGCGAGCGGAGAATCCGGGTGTTGACTCTGGCGCTCCCTACGACGCAGAACCTGGCTGATGTCTACGCTTCGGCCGATCAACAAGCTGTTGCTACTTACTTCAGTCACAAGGCTGTTGAGCGGGCACTGAGCAGCGGGCTGGAGCCTGCCCGCGAGGCTCTGCAGACCAAGGCTGTCGAACTGCTGTCGACCTACCGGAAGGAATTGGCTGGAGGCAGTGTCAGCGGTGGTGGTCTTCAGTTCCCTGCCAACCTGAGAGGCTTGCCAGTGCTCTTCCTTGCCATGATAAAAAACGTAAGTCCTGCCCATAAGTTTGCATGTTCAACCGTATTTGCTAACACCATTTAGCTTGGTCTTCGCAAATCCGCGCAAATACCAACCGACATGCGCTCTGCTGCCCTTTGCTTGCTTTCGACGCTCCCCCTTCCTCTCCTCATGCAGTACATCTACCCCAAGATGTACTCTCTTCACGACATGCCCGACACTGCTGGATTGCCCGATGAGCAGACCGGCGAGATCCTCCTCCCTCCCCCGATCAACCTGTCATCCGAGCGCATTGTTCCCTATGGTCTCTACCTCATCGATGACGGGCAGACGCAGTTCCTCTGGGTTGGACGCGATGCAGTGCCCCAGCTGATCGAAGATGTCTTTGGCCTGCAAGACAAGTCGCAACTCCGCGTGGGCAAGCAGAACCTGCCGGATGTGGACAATGAGTTCAACCAGCGGGTGCGGGCGGTGATCGAGAAGAGCCGGGATCACCGGTCGAAGGGCGTGGGCAGCATTGTGGTGCCACACCTGTATGTGGTGAAGGAGGACGGAGAGCCTGGACTCCGCTTATGGGCGCAGACCATGCTGGTTGAGGACCGTGCTGACCAGAGCGTCAGCCTGGTGCAGTGGATGGGCTCGCTGCGGGAAAAGGTTTGATCACCCCATTTTATTTCCCCCCCATAAGCGCTCTACCTCTGCCGGCATTGGACACCTCGTTTTCACATACTTGGGAGTCAGATCGGGCTGACGAGCTTGAACACGCCTACAGGTTGTTCAGTAATGATAAGCTTCTTTTTTTCCGAATTATCTTTGTTCCATTTTCCTTTGTTTTGGTAACTTATATGGAAGATATTCCACCATACATTCCCCATGGATTCTGTTGTCTGTTTGGCGATGTTGTAACTTATTCCGGCTGCTGTTGTTCATGCAATGGGAAGAAACGAAAAAATGGACGGCCCAAATATTTTGCCCGTGGTTCTCTCTGTTTACTAGTAGTACCGCGGAGTACGTCTAAGTATAATACCTTATACCTTCAACCTCGCGCTTCTCTTCATAGAATATAAAAGCCTCTATACATAGTCAGTACTAAGTGGTTTCACCACCATCCATCGGCAATGGCCATCTCATTTCCATTCCGAATGATACCCACCCACATGTGCCATTACCACACCGACAGGGCACAGACTTACTTCCCTTCCCGTCCATACACAGTGCGTGTCTCCACTCCCTCCCTCCTCTTAAGTAGTAGATAATGACGAGTAAGATAAGTCTAACCTCCCTTCCCGTGCTAAATAAATAGCAAAAAAAGGTTTCCCATCACTGCACATAAAAACTAAGTTACTACTATGGAGTATGAGCCTGTGACAAGACCTGCACCATAAACTTTTAGATCACAGGGCAGGGCTGGCTGGCTGGACGAATCGGGTGGGGAGAATGGACACTTGCTTGCCGCGGAAAGGGCACGAAGTACGAGCTGTATCTAGGAAAATGTGACGAGAATTAGTAGACTAGTCTTATGTGATGAGATGAAGTAAAGTAGCGTAGTGTGATTTGATTGATTGTTTGATTGATGGGCACTGCCCCCCCCTCCCTCTCACTCCGTGGATAAATTTATCTGTGCGGGAATGACACCAGATAGATAGGTAGGTAGGTAGGTAGTGTGAAGGAATGTGATTAGAGCGTTGGTTGGAGCTGGTGGGGGGGAGAGGACTGAGTGTGAAACTGAGGGATGGGTTGGGTTGCGGTTTTGGCGCCGTGGCGGTAGTAGTATCTGATTGTTTAGGTGTGTCTCGTCTGGGCGGAGAAAAAGGCGTTGAAACACTGGTCGAGACGTAGCCTCAGAAGTTAGAGGGAGGGGGGAGGGGCTCATGCTAGGGTGTGGGTGATTGACGGCCACGTTAAAATGACAGGATGTAAGGAGGGGACCGGGTTGATCGACTGTGAGGCTGTTGCGAGTGACGGGTCTGTCTTGTCTCCTACTGTATGGAGTAAGTTAGTGAGTTGTACGGAGTAGACTCATTTCGAATTCTTGCTTGGAAGAGTAAGTAGTAAGTGGTAGTTATAGTTAGTATGGGGTTAGTTTGGGTAGAAGGAGGGGGCCAGAAATGGTACGAAATGAAATGAAGAGATGAAAGTGAGAGACGGGTTTGGGATTGATGGGGAATTTGTGTAAATAGATTATTGAGTTTGGGACTGAATTGTATATGGTGTATAGTTTAATTTATAGTCAACCAAGGTAGATATCTTTCTCCATGAAGTTGATGATAGTCTAGATGGTGATGATGGAGATGTTCCTGGTGGAACTTAAAAGTGGTGGAAACACTGGATCAGGCACGCGTACCGTACCGTAACCAAATAGTTCTGTTCTAACCAGTTGGTCTGTCTCGCTGCCAGTTGCTTCTGGATAAGATGGAATTTCCCTCAACTTTCGGACTCTCCCACTGGTGGGTGTTTGTTGGTGGTGGTCATAGTTAGTTGTAGTTTCTCCATTGTTGGTTCAAGTGCTATATTTATCAATTGCAACTTTTCCCCCTGGCCCTCAAAATTCCCTAAACTACAGCTTGTGGCTTATCTGCTATCGAGTGTCGTTCCTTGGGTCGGTGCCTTCTATCGATAACTTGCTCCACGTTTTCCGGGTCTTCTTGGAGCATCCCGAGATTTGGTAGGCTCTCTCTCTCTCGCTCTGTCCCTCTCTCTCTCTCTCTCTCCCCCTCATCTGTGTTGCGTCTTCAAAGAAGTGAGAGGCCACGCATTCACTGCGCAAGAACACTTGTTCTCTCTCTCTCTATTCATCTATTGTAGCTATTGTTGTCAAGTTTCTTTCTTTTTTGTTACTCATCTTCCTCATCCTCTTTCTTCTTTCATCTCTCTCTCTTCATCCTCTTCATCCAGCCCCACCCCACTCTGGCCGATCCGCGCCCGGTTTATTAACTTCCAACTACGTACGCTAGTCTCCTCATTGCTTCCTACTACTGCCTTCACTATTGCTCTGTGTCTCTCCATCCCCTCTCCACATCCCCTCGAACTGCTCCTGCTGTCTTTTCTCCCTCCCTCTGCGCTTACTCTCTTCTGTGTTTCCCCCCTCTCCGATCTGCCCCTGGTGTGTTTCCACTACTCATTCGAGAAAGCTCAAAGAACCCTTTGAAACTGACTCGCGGTTGCATAGCGCAAGCTACGAGGGATTCACCATACAACGGAATTAAAATTAGAACGGAACTGTGAAACGCCAGACGGAGTGTGAAAATAGCTCCTCAACATTGGTAAGTTCATCTCCTTTTCAGCGACATCTTGCCTCTTGACCTGGGTATTACAAAAGGTTCTCTCCGCTCGTGTTGGATCGGTTCATTGACATCCCCCAGTTCCATTTTAGGCCATCACTTACTGTACATCCACCGCACGTCCTTACTGAGCGGCTCACCCAGTCTGCCTCACGACCAACCGCTACTGGTTCCCGATTCTTCATTGAATCCCTCACATCCCGAACGTACAAGCGCCTCCGAAACTCCTGGCGGCTACTTGCGGGTCCTCCGTGGTTTCGATTGCAGACGCGCTGTACCCCGCTTCCGATCCTTGACAGCTCCCGAACGACTGTCACTCGTCTACTACTCTCGCCCTAGCATGCGCATTGGCGGTTATTAGCCTCCCAACATAACCAACTTCAATCGAGAGCCCTCCTGTAAGCGCTAGCCTGGTGTCTGTTGCTTGAACATGTGGTGGGTCGCGGTGTTACTCAATAGGCCATCTTGTTGCTGCATGTGACGGGCCTACCTTGTCGCTTCAGAGGGTGTCATGAGATGTGATGAGATAGTATAATGAGAACACGGCCCAACACTACTGATTGCAGCATATACGCTCATTGACTCCGACTGACACTTGATAGTACACAACCGCAAACATGGTGCAGCAAATGCCTCCTCAAGGGGGGTCGCGCAAGATCTCGTTCAACGTTTCCGACCAGTATGAGATCCAGGATGTTATTGGTGAGGGAGCTTACGGTGTCGTTTGGTGAGTTGCTCACATATAACTGATGGCGGCGTACTAATGAACCGAAGCTCTGCTATTCACAAGCCCTCTGGCCAGAAGGTCGCCATCAAGAAGATCACTCCCTTCGACCACTCGATGTTCTGCTTGCGGACTCTGCGTGAGATGAAGCTTCTGCGCTACTTCAACCATGAGAACATCATCTCCATTCTGGATATCCAGAGGCCTCGGAATTATGAGAGCTTCAACGAGGTGTATCTGATTCAGGTACGCTCATTGCAGAGCCTAGACAAGATGAAACTGACGGATCTAGGAACTGATGGAAACGGATATGCACCGGGTCATTCGTACCCAGGACCTCTCCGATGACCACTGCCAATACTTCATCTACCAGACTTTGCGTGCGCTCAAGGCCATGCACTCCGCCAATGTTCTCCACCGTGATCTCAAGCCCTCCAACCTTCTCCTCAACGCAAACTGCGACCTGAAAGTCTGTGACTTTGGTCTGGCCCGGTCAGCCGCATCGACCGACGACAACTCTGGATTCATGACGGAATATGTCGCGACGCGTTGGTACCGTGCCCCGGAGATTATGTTGACGTTCAAGGAATACACCAAGGCGATCGATGTCTGGAGTGTCGGCTGTATTCTGGCAGAAATGCTGAGTGGAAAGCCGCTGTTCCCCGGAAAGGACTACCACCACCAACTGACTCTGATTCTTGATGTCCTCGGCACACCGACCATGGAGGACTACTACGGCATCAAGTCTCGCCGGGCTCGGGAGTACATTCGCTCATTGCCCTTCAAGAAGAAGATCCCCTTCCGCGCAATGTTCCCCAAGAGCAACGAGTTGGCGCTTGATCTTCTGGAGAAGCTGCTGGCGTTCAACCCTGCGAAGCGTATCACTGTCGAGGAGGCGTTGCGTCATCCGTACCTCGAGCCCTACCATGACCCTGATGACGAGCCGACGGCGCCTCCGATCCCCGAAGGCTTCTTTGATTTCGACAAGAACAAGGATGCACTCAGCAAGGAGCAATTGAAGCGTGAGTAATGCCGCCTACATCGAAGATTCTAATTACTAACGTAGCGCAGTCCTGATCTACGAGGAGATTATGCGGTAAAGGCTTCACAAGTCGATGAATGCAATTGATATACCACCCGACACGGAACAAAGGCAGAGCCTGACATGATGGACGGAGTTGGCTTAGCACATACCCATGATGCATAGAGAACAGGCCGCAGCAGCGCGTGCCCTGTACGCAGTAATATGTCGAATAGCCCATATGTGAGGGAGTCATGACTGCAGCATCTCGAGATTATTGTTGATGTTGATGTGGAAGCGGCGTGCAGTTTCAGCGATAGTCCAGCTTGAATATACATTACGTTAGCGATTGATATAGAGTGATAATAACTTCTTAAGCTAAGGGTATATACACATCAAAGGTATCTTACACCACCAACACCAACCAACCCCCAATACTCTAAGAAGAAGTCTTCATCTCCCTCATAAACCTCTCAATCCCCTCCCCCACCCCCTCAGGACTGGGCTTCTCCGCACAAACATCCGCCTCAAACCCAAACTCTCTCCTCAAATAATCCCTCGTCGTCGGCCCAATCGTCGCAACAAAGAACCTCCTCCTCCTCTCCCCATCCACCTTCCCCCAACCACAACCATCCTTATCATCCAAATACCCCAACCCCCTCAACATCCCCTCACACCCCGTCGGCGAAAACACCACCGTCCACACCACCCTCCCTTTCCCCTCCTCAGTAGTAGTATTATTCTTCATAACCGCTTTCTCCCGCTCCACAACCCCTCTAAAACTCTCCTCAAACCCCTCCATCACCCCCGTCTCATACACAACCACCTCATCAACACCAACACCCTCCCCGGGAGGGAGATCGGGGTTCATCAGTGTCCGCGGGATAATATCCCGTCGTTGTTCGCCGACGAGGAAAAGTAACGGTGGTTTGTGCTTGTTGTATACATCATCTTCCCCATTGGGATTTGATGACGTCGTGGTGGTGGTAGTAGTATAAAGCGAGTTATAGTGTTCGAGAATATACTTCGCTAACGCCTCTCCATTCCCTGTATCCGCGCCGTGGATGCTCGCGTGCGGAAGGTATTTTTGTACGATGGTGGTGAGGGAGCGGGATGTTGCCGGTCCGACGGTGTAGATGGGGAGGTTTTGCGAGGAGGTGACTAATGTGTTTAGTGCTGAGATGTCTGTTTCTCATTTAATCGTTTTTTGTTAGTGGTTATGTGGTGGTGATGGCGTTGTGGTGATGGTGGGGTGAATTACCATTGTCAAGTTCAGCAAGTACTCTCCCGAAGCCTTCGACTGCGCGCTGGCTGGTGAAGATTAAGCCGCCGTATTTTCGGTCATTCTTCTGAGAAGGGAGTAATTGGCCGGATGTGAAGAGCTCGCGGATGGAGCGTAGTCTCTCGGTGTGGAAGTTGTGTGAGAGGACTGGGATGAAGGTGGGTGTGTAGTTGCTGGTGGGGTGGTGGAAGTAGTCGGAGTAGTTGTCGTGCGGGGTGGATTTGGTTTTGAGGAGGATTATCGGGGGTTTGTTGGTGTTTTCTGGGGAGGGCATTGTGATGATTTGTATTCAATTGGGGGTGTGGTAGTGTGGTTGTGGTTGTGGACGAGGATGAGTGAGGGTTGTTGTTGTGGTGAAGTGGGATGGACGGATGCGGAGATGCCGCGGCTATTCTTCTACTGAGTAATACAACTACACTGTGACGGAACAAACGAAATTTGGGTCTAGTAGGTTATGTACACTAAAAAAACAGACTACTGGTCGTCCAGAACGTGCAGGTACTTCTTCTCCTCCTGTCTCTCGCGCTCCGTGGCCGGAGGGAGATCGTAGTACGAGGCGCTACGGTAGCCCAGCTGCACATTGTTAGTTTCCGAGAGGATTGATTCACTTGAGGGTCACTTACCAGGTAGTGGAAGGTCAGGGTGCTGAGGTCGACAGGCTCAATGTCGAGATCCTTGAACGTCTTGGCGTTGGGGTCGATCACCTGGTCGATGAACTCACGCTCCACCTCGTCGGCGGAGATGGTGGGCCACCAAAGGTACTTGTTCAGGTAGTAAGCCAGGGGCTTGAGGATGGCCTTTGGCACGTTGACGTGACGGCGGTGCTTGACGATTTCGCGGTCGACCAGCTCGGCAATCTCGGCGGTGGAGTAGTTCTTGGGACCGTACAGCTCGAAGGTCTGACCGACGGTGCTGTCGTCGTGCAGCATGCGCTCCAGAGCAGTACCGACATCAATGGCCTACGTATGTCAGCTCAATCCTAACAAGGTCAACATCTTAACATACGTGAACGGGCCAGTAGCGCTCCTGCATGTGGTTCGATGTGAGGAGGTTGGTCACTCGAGCGAGCTTGTGGAGGAGGTTGTCCTCGAAACCGAACATGGGCGCAGGGCGGACAATGGTGGTCTCGGGGTAGATGTTGCGGACGATCTCCTCACCCCAGGCCTGCGACAATCAGTATAAAAGTAACTATGGCGGATCGATCCACGGACCTTGGTCGCAAAGTACTCGGAAGGAGAGTCCCGGCTGGCGTTGTAGGAAGAGACGTGGATGAAGCGGTCAACGTCGTACTTGGCAACAGCCTCAACGATGCGCTCCGTACCGTCGACGTGAACGTCAGTGTAGGAGAAGTTCCTGCCCAATTATTAGCCGCGCGTCGCTTGTCCTGTGCCCATGAATCACTGACTTGGTGGGATATTGACGACCGACAAGGTTGTAGACAACATCGGAATGGCGCACAGCCTCCTCAATGGACTGGGTGTTGCGCAAATCGTATTCCTAGACCACGATTAGTGGGCCAATCAAAACCACCCAAATTCTGACGGATCATACAATGAAGTTGACACGGCCAAGGTCACCAGTGACCTTCAAGTGTCTCTTCGTCATCTCCTCACGGTAGGGGACGACAACGGTGCATCCCTGCGTAGCTGGAAGGCGTCAATTCCTATGCTCCCTTCCGACCAATTAACCAACATACCGAGCTTGTTGACGATGTAACGACCGAGGAAACCAGTAGCACCGAAGACGGTCGCGGTGTGTCCTAAAGTAGAGCAATTTTAGCCATCTGGTAGCGTGAGACCGGCGCGGCAGAAGAGGGATATGTACCTCCCAAAGAGGACCTGTAGCAAAGTCTAGTCAGCATCGCGGAGCTTCATCACAACGGCAATGCGCCTTACCGGCCACCCTGGACCTTCAGAATCGGCTTTCCAGTTCTAGTGATCGCGACATCCTGAAGATTCCGGCGCTGGATCTGGAATCGGATCTTGGGAGCGGGGACAAATGCCCTGGCGCCCATGGCGGAATTGACGGCCCGGGACGTCTGCATGGTCTCAATTCTGGATATGAAACGGACGAGACCACCGAACTGCGTCCGGATCGGTGTTTCAATGGACAATGGTGAGGAGAGGGGAGAGAGCGTAGCTCGACGTCAGGACTTGTACTGCAGCTGGTCGAAAGTCGTGGTCCCGAATATCCTGGAGTTGGCACGGGACTTGGCGCTAGTCCTTTTTCGGACAGCACCCTCGACCTTTCAATTGTCTGCCAATTCTTTTCTACCTGTCCGTCAGACAATTAAGTGAATAATCAAGTATCTAGAAGAATGAATCTTTCAGCCAGCAGAATCTACATACATATCTAGCTATGGAGGCGTGGTTATGGCCATCACTGCATTTCACACCGGAGCGCGTCTGACTATTCGAAGCCTCTGATTGGTTGCTAGGCGCTCATCATCGTCATGTCGAGATCCAAATGAACCTACCACTAACAACCATGAACTACAAAGTCAATTGCTGCAGAAACTGTGGACTATGGACATTGAATTGCTGCTGAATGAACGCGACGCTTGTCATATCGCATTTCTAAGCCAATCACCAAAGCATGAGCATGCTATTCCATCGGGATCACCCACGCTGCCCACGAGCAATAAATATGGTCTTCAAATGCTCTTTCCCGTCCTTGCGGAATACAACCTGCTCCTTCGAAATATCATATTTGAAGCCCGTCCCAAATCCTGCTTCTTCGTACAGCTGCTTCATTTGATCCATGGTGAAGCCGTGGCTTTTCACCGTATGCGCAGCATCGCCAAAGCCATGCTCAACATTGTGACAATGGCCATGGTGGTGATCGTCCGGCACAATGTCGACAGTTACGCACACACCACCTTTCTTCAGGCGCTCTCCAAAGCGGGCCATGGCTAATTCTGGTCTCTCGAAGTGGTGGAGGGCCATGCTGACAACCACGAGATCAAAGTCAAAGTACTCGGGCCCTGAGAGCTCTGCCGGAGCAGACTCAGCCAGAAGGTCACCCTTGAGTGCGACCATCTTATCACCATAGCCAGCTTCTTGGGCATTCTTGTTGTACTCGCTAATCATATTATCCGAAACGTCGAGTCCAACGATCTTCGAGACAAAAGGTGCCAATGTCTATGAAATTAGCTCGCGGTTTATGACAGTGCTAGTTCAACAGCAACTCGAACAAGACATAATGACTTACCAAAGAAACAGGTCCAGGCCCACATGCATACTCTAACATCTTGATCTCTCTTCCCTTTCCAGCCTCCGTGTTGGTCCATGCATCACTGATCCAAGGACGGTGACTATCCACCAGTCCGCAAATGGATTCCAGAATACTTCTGAAGTCGCTGGTGTAGGACTTGGCCAGCATGCTATAAAGTATGAGACAACATTATCAAGCAAAAGAAAGGTAGTGTGCACATACTCAAAGTACTGACGGTTCCTCTCTGTGTGCTCTGCCATTTTAGACAACTAGAGACACAGCTTGGGTATCACGGTATAGAAATTTATGGATGGATTAATTGATCAACTGCTATTGGAAAAATATCCTGGAATGACTACGAGAAAGGTGGAAGACGGGTGTAGAAAGCCATATTTATAGCTTGCTTGACCATGGCTGAGTAGATTAACTAGAAGCTTACAGTAGGCAGGTTCGGAGACATATCGGATACTTCTTGAAGACCCTCCAATGTCGCCGCCAAGTTGATCCCTAGAGCGGATTAGGCAACTCCATCTGATACGCTCACAGAAGGACCAGCAATTTCTGTCCAATGAACGAATGAATGGATGGATACGCTAGTTCTCACCCTAAATGAAGCCGGAGAAGTTGCGATAAGTATACTGCAGTAGACGGAAGATGATGTAGGATGTCATGTGCCTCACCGCCCGAGCTCGACGGCGCTGCATCACGACCAGCTCCGCTTCCACTTCAGATCAGCTTCCCTGCCTCCATCTCCCCCCATTACGTCCATTCTCCTTCTCCCTCCTTCCGGTCTCTCATCCATCTCATTCTAGACCTCATACCGTATTTCCTAATCCTCCTCCAACATGGAGAACCAACGGATCTCCGATTTCCTCGCCGACCAGCTGCAGCAAGCTCCCGAGCAATGCCAGGCCTATTTCCTGAGCTTCGAAGATTACTGGGAACGCAAACTATGGCATCAGCTTACGGATTCCTTGATTGAATTCTTCCGTCTACCAGAGAGCGCTGCTCAGCGACTACCGATATTCAAGAGTTTCGTCCTCAGCTTCGCCGACAGAATCAATCAGCTCAAGTTCGTCTCGCTGGGGTTGATGGCGTCAACAGAATGCTCAAGTTCGTATTCCAGCTAATCGCTATTTGGATCTTCGCAACCCAAAGGCATCGCTAACACTATTGCCACCAGATGACCAAGAACGCCTTACCTTCCTCACATCGCTGGCAGACAAAGTCAACAAGCCCGAGTCACAAGATGCTTACATCTACGCCCTCGCGGACGTCGCCAACGTCAAGCAACGGCTACAAGACCTGAACGGTGCGCAGAAGGACCTGGAGACATGCCAGAAAGTGCTGGACACGTTCGACTCCGTTGAGACAGTGGTGCACGCATCCTTCTACAAAGTCAACGCGGACTACTACCACGTATGTCCCCCCGCACCCGCCACCTAGACCTCACTAATCCTTCTCTCCCATCCACAGGCCAAACAAGAATTCGCCTCCTTCTACAAGAACGCCCTCCTCTACCTCGCGTGCATCAACCTCGAGGATCTCAGCGAAGCCGAGCGCATCTCCCGCGCATACAACCTTAGCGTGGCCGCGCTCGTCTCCGACACCATCTACAACTTCGGTGAACTCCTCCTGCACCCGATCCTGGACTCCCTCACCGAGACGCCGCACAGCTGGCTGCGCGAGCTCCTGTTCGCCTTCAACCGCGGCGACCTGACCGCCTACGACGTTCTCGCCGGAAACATCTCCAAGAACCAGTTGCTCGAGCAGCACCGCATTTTCCTGTACCAGAAGATCTCCCTGTCGGCGCTGACGGAAATGGTCTTCCGTCGGCCCCCGCACGACCGCAACCTGACTTTCTCGTCCATCTCCGCCGAAACGAAGGTCAAGCCCCAGGAGATCGAGCATCTGATCATGAAGGCCTTGTCGCTGGGTCTGCTCAAGGGTGCCATTGATCAGGTGGCGCAAGTCGCCCAGATCAACTGGGTGCAACCGAAGGTTCTGGATATGAAGCAGATCGAGGGCATGCGGAACCGTCTGAAGGATTGGGATGCTGGTGTCAACCAGCTGGGTCACTGGATCGAGGGCGTTGGAAAGGATGTGTGGGCTGCATAAGCCCCCATTTTTCTATCTCTTTTATATCGTCTTCTTTTCCTTATGATTAGTCCTGTCTGATGGGTAAAAGAGTTACCATGCATGTATGTACGAACAAGTACTAGAACCTCATTATAATTGAGATCTACGAAGCCCTCTCTAGCTCTCTTTACAATCACATCCACAATAACACCTGATATTTAATATTATTCGTTTTAACCTATACATACATAAATGCATGCCTATTATGATACAAAAGCGGAAAAAGAAACAACGAACTATTGATCTATCTATCCTTGCCTCCACCTAAGTAAGACTTCTTCTACCCATAAGTCATGTTATGATGCCCCTGATCCGACCCCCTAAACATATACTTAACTTATTCTCATTCAATCAGGATGAGAACAGAGAGAACCCCACCAACGCACACCCGGCCACCCAAGCAGGCCACCAAACACACCAAACAACGACCTGCGTCCATACGCCCCAGACATCCCACCCGAAAGCGGCCTGCGTCAAGACCGTCTCGACATCAGCGCCGAAGTACCAGCACGCTGCGAGCAGGACGACAGGCGGGGAAAGCACATTCAATAGCGCGAGAGCGAGCGTACTGAGGATGTATCTGAGGGGCCGGGAGGTAGTTTGCGGGTTGATGCGGTGGATGAAGCTTAGCGGGGCGCAGAGGAGACCGACCATGAAGGAGAGGGAGAAGTTGAGGGTTGCGAGGGTGGAGAGGAAGAGGCCTAGGATGAGGAGGGAGAAGGATTTGATGAGGTGGTATTGTTGTGGGTGGGGGGTTAGGGTGTAGGATAGGGTGGCGGAGAGGAGGAGGGGGAGGACGAAGTTGGCGAGGATGCTGGTGTAGGTTGCTGTTTCATAGAACTGCGTTGGTTGTTAGGGAGGAGTTTGGGTTGTTATAGGGAAGGGGGGGGGAGGGGATACGGACCTGGTGGGGGATGTTGTTGAAGATGTAGAGGGGGATTAGACCCAGGAGATGGAGGCTGACGACAAGAGTGAGTGGGAGGGCCAGCTGGCGTTCTATGATGTTGCTACTGGCGTCTGCTTTCACAGGTGGCGCTTGTTTGTCGTCGTGCTTCTCTGTGGTTGTGGTTGAGACTTGTTCTTTCGTGGGCTTCGAGGCTTGTTGCGAGCCAGGGTAGTAGCCTGTCCGGAGCCAGAGAGCGATTGCCATAATGGTGAAGTTACCGGCAATCAACATCGCGCTGGGGAGGTATGTGCCGATGCTGACGAACCGGTTGGTCTGCATGAGAAGATAGAAGAAGAAACTCTGGTGCAGATGCTCGAGGAGGTTGTTCAAGCTGCGGCAGAGACTCTCAACTGTGCGGCCCAGCGCCATCTCATCCTGCCAGCCTTCGCCCTTCGTCTGGAGGGTGATAGCATCAATGTGATACGGCATGAAACTGCTGTGAGGACCGGTGGCATAGCCAAAGCCCTGCTTGACCATTCCTCTCATAATGGTCTGCAACCGCATCTCGTAACTATCATCGTGATCCCACATCTCCTGCAGATTGGTCCCGATGCCCATCTGCCCACCGGTAATGGATATAGCCGTGTTAAACAGATCTAGGTTAGGCAACTGGCCATTAACACCGTCGTAGAGGATATGCAGAGACTCGAAGCGATGGTCAAACGGGTATTCGATCACCAAGCCTCCCTGCAAAGCACCACTCTTCAAGGGAAGAGGCTGCACAAACGCCGGCTGCATATCATGGTATGCGTCAATCCACGCCTGAGTGCCTGCCTTGCTATCCGGAGGGAACAAGAAAATGATATCCTTCGACCACAGCGACCACCCTGTTCTCCGTCCAATTAGCAAACCATACCACATCCCATAACGACGAAGGAAGCCACCCACGTTTGAAATATCTCGCCAGCGTCAGCGCAAGCGTAACACCATTCAAATTCAGCTCATCCTCCACGGTCTTCCAAGCCGCCACGAGCACAATAGCTTCGGTGGCATCTCCTCGCGGCGCCTGAATAATCGCGTACACATTCTGTCCCTGATGCGTGATCCCTGACGACGTGTATTCGTAGTTCTGCGTGGCGACTTTCAAACCGGTTGCTTTCAAGATTGATTGAATCTTATCTGACACACTAAGCAGAATTACATGTCCCGTCAGCAACGCAATCCCAGTTATTCAAATTGTAAGTGGTGCGGAGCTCCAGCAACATACGCAGGAGTAAAGGCATCATTCCACGCTTCCTGTCCCTCAGCAGTCTGCTCTTGAAGTACCCCCTCTAGCTCCTTCTTGTATCCGCGGAAGATGTGTTGCTCGCTACCGGAGAAATAGGCGTGAACTTGACCCGGCAGGAGCGCGTTCTCGGAGATGTAGGTCTGTCGGGAGTAATCGTTGAGGGGGAGTAGGAGGAGCCAGACAACGCCGGCAACGATGCAAATGAAGGAAAGGATGTGCGGTAGGTGCACGAAGAGGAAGTGAGGGTTACTCCGCACTTTGCGGATCGCAGCTGTTATGAATACCTGTCAGCGTGGTCTGGTCTCGTTTGAGGTGTCCTTCGCGACAATCCGGGGTAAGGTGGAGGGTGAGTAGCATGGAGCTGTAGGGAGGACAAGGCAAAGAAAAAGGGCAACGATTATTGGAGATAGAGTGTTAGAGTGGAAATTAATATGTATCTTACATTTCAAGGCCATGAGATCTGAAGCATTAGGGAACCAAATCCCATGGTGATGGTGGTGCTTGATCGGAGCAAGATGTCTACCGCCGCTACGGAGCACTAATCGATCTGCCCGCAAATTTACGTCAACCGCTATAGACCACCTGCACAACTACCCCTAGATTCAGTATTATTTGCTTTCCCCGCAATATTGCGAGTCACTATTGAATGCCGTATAATGCTAATTAAATATGCACAAGAATGTATCCGCTTAGGTATAGCGTTAGTTCTTAGTCCTCACGGACCAAGGCGTTGCGATGAGCCGAGGAAGCTCATCGGGGTTCCCCTTTCTCCGCCGGTGGTAGTCGTAGGAAGAACACCATAACGGCCGTACGTCTTCTGATCCACTGACACGTAGTGTGGCAGTCTTCCAAGCAGATTGAGTTTGCCCTCAATCCATCTCAGAACCTTCTCCGGGGGAACGAAAATCTTGAGGACCCCAAGGCCGACTGTCGAGCGGATTAGCTGCGAACCGAGGTCTACTGAAGAACAACTACTTACGCAAGTATCCAACCAGGATAGCGCATAAATGGCCAAGGAAGCTGGTGTTTGGCACAAGAATCGAGACAAGAGCGCATGCGAACAGGGGCGACGTCCACGTGGGAATCTTGGTCGACCCGAGACTGAAGCCGCATTAGTCGGGAATTGAGTCAGAGTTTAGTGCTCGAACATACCTAAAGTAGGGGTTTGATTTGAAGGTCCGAATGGCCTCGGAGCCCAGGAGAAGGAAGACCCAGATACTGGACACTCATTAGAGACTATCTCACAACCCGGAGATGCTACAGCGCACTCACCTTGAACCCACGACCGCGGTATTCCTATGCAGAACAAACTTCTCGATCAAAATATAAATGCCTGCAGGGAGCGTAGAAAGAGCTAAACGAGAAGTAAACATCCATTAGCACATTCGTCCACTCATCCTAAAGCACACCATGAAGCAACTTACGCCCAATAAACAGTGCAACAGCGGTCAATGTGCCATGCTCGGCCTCGAAGCGCTCCAACAAGGGTGTGAGCGCCAGTATATTCAAGAAGGCATGGAAGAACCCCAAGTGGATAAAAGGGTAGGTGTTAAGACGGTACACTGTCCTAAGAGTCAGAACCTGGCTGTACTTGCAAGCAAGGCCACGTGTGCCCGAAGAGACATACTAGTGCCGAATCCAACCTCCTCTGGTATCACGGAGCCCCATTGTACCACACTCCAGATTGTCTGAAGCTCCAGCAGCCAGAATACAATAATCGCTAGAAGCACGAGCCGGGTGAAAAGCGGTAGGCGGAGGACGTAAGATCGTACCCTGGACGGGTTGAAGGGTAGCGGCGGAAGGGCGGCGGGAGTGGCCATGGTCGAAGGCGAATGGCCGTAGCAAGGCGATATGTCAAGGCAAGTTTATTACAACGATAGATGAAGGTCGATAGTGTCGCAGGCGAAATATGTCAATGAAGGCGCCGTGGAAGTCGAGGTGCGATGTACAACACGGGACTGGCGGAGTCTAGGGAGCGATGGAATGGCCACGAGGGCTTGAGAATGTCTCGTAGGGTCGGGAGGAAGGAGCGGAACCGAGTTGGACAATGCGAGAGATGGTATTTCTGATGGCTTTGATGAGAGACTTATAGACTTTTAATCATTGGCAATGACTCGGTTTGAAGCCACGGGATGCAATGCACGCAAACTCCGGTATACGCGACGGGAATTGAGCCAAGATGAAACAAGCCAACGGATAGAACTCAAGCAGTGCAGAAAATTAGCGGGAAACAATGAGTCAAAGGATAAGGCCAGACAGCCCCAGGGAAGAGAGCAGAGGCACTACTTTAGTGCTTTCCGGGGGTGGCTGGATCTGGTTGCTTCTAAATTGAAGGCTGATCTGGTCTCGCCTTTTCTCTTCCCAGCGCGGATCCTCCGGGGTCACGTGGAAGATAACGCTTATCGTTCCTTTATTATTTATAGAGTAACTACCTTCGTCGCTTACTTCTCTCTACAATATTTTCTTTCGCTTTAATAATTACCGAAATTATCATGCCTCATGCCGGTTCATTATCTAACTAATGGTAACATGTACAGAAGATGCCGCTAATTCTACCTCAAACATTTACAGGTACTGCTTGAACCAGTTGACGGCCTGGCAGAAAGCCTGCTCCTTGGACCACTTGAAGTGGGGGACGCTCAAGTCAGCGCGGACAGCGAAGCCGTGGGAGACACCGCTGTACAGGTTGATCTGCCAGGGCTTGCCAGTCTTGATGAGGGTCTCCTCAGACTCGTGACGGAGCTGGGTGGTGAAGATGTTGTCGATTTCTGTTTGAACCAAGTCAGCATGCGCGGCCTCACACGCCTTGCGATGAAGGATTCCACTTACGAGCAGCAGCAATGGACAGAGGGCCCTGGATGGCGCCGAGCTCCTCGTGGGTGACAAAAGAGGGGTGGGCGTTGAAACCAACGTCGACCTGGCCGTCCTTCATGAAGCGGCAGACGTACTGGAAACACGCC
Organism: Aspergillus vadensis CBS 113365; assembly: GCF_003184925.1. Lineage (NCBI taxonomy): Eukaryota > Fungi > Ascomycota > Eurotiomycetes > Eurotiales > Aspergillaceae > Aspergillus > Aspergillus vadensis. Next base: position 621,189 of record NW_020292045.1, read on the forward strand.
TCGTTAGCAAACGATCACAAAATACCTTTCAGAGAGTCGATTTCAACTCACCTTGGCACCGAAGCAGTAACCGACAGCGCCGATGCGCTTAACGCCCAAGTCTCCCTTGATGTACTTGATGGTCGACTCGACGATAGGGTCGACGTTGGCGGTCTGGTGGTTGGGGAACCAAGCGCCAATGTCAAACTTGCCGGACTCCATGGCGACGGGGTCGACGGAATCGCCGTTGAAAAGGTCGGGAAGGACACACAGGTATCCATTGTTGGCGAACTCATCGGCGAGGAGCTTAGCGTTGTTGAAGAGACCGAAGATGTCGCTCAGGAAGAGGACAGCCTTCTCGGGGGCCTTGTTGTCCTTGGGGTAGACAATGTAGGTGTCGACTGTTCGGGAAAAATGGTGTTAGAAGGGGGTCATGGTTCGAGAAAGATCCAGTCGGATAACATACTGTTGTTGATCTTCTTGACTTCACCGACAGGGGTGCCTTCGTGCTTGAAGCCCTGGGCACAGCAAGCTCCGGGAGGGTTAGAGGCCATGGTGACGGGTGGTTAGGGTTGGTGTATTGAAGGGATGTATAGACAAAAGGTATATGGGATAGTTCTAGTGACAAGGATGTCAAGGGTGGGAATGGCGACTAGATATATCCACAGGGCTTTGCCTCAAATGAGCAGCATCCACTGTGAACCGTCTTCTTTCCCCAAAAATGCCCCTCCCCACTTGCTGCCCCTCACCCCATTACTAATGTCTGAATGACACGGTAGGATGTCCGACACCGCCCAATCAAATAGCTAGACATAATATTCAATTGCGCATGAGCCTATGTTACAGCCATTCAAGCAAAGGATGTCAAGTCGGCTACCAATAATATCCATCGTGGAGGTTATCAGAATTCGCCGGGTGGCGGTTCGTGTACCTTGAAAACGCCCCCCGAGAGTCTGCCGACCGGCAATTCTCGCCGACGTCGGGCGTCACGCTTTTTGGTTAAGCTTCGTCAGGCGGCTCGGATTTTAGCGAGTTTTAACCCCGGGATCTACCTCCACCGTCTGTTCAAGTGTGAAGAAGGGATCTGCACCTAGAGGATTCAGGGGAATTAACTGGGGCATTATAGCTTAGTCTTAGACAAAGTTCTGGGTACGATAGAGGTAAGAGTAAATGTAGATAGTCCATATACAATGGTATATTGTGGTTTCATTATGTCGGTAGAACTAGGAAAGTCATAAATCACCTCCTCATTATCCTTCCATCACAGGGATATCATTCATTAACACGGGGGCACATCAGAGATAAATAGGGTCATAGACAAGGCCGTGGTATATATGGTCGTATTATGATCGTCACCCGAATGTCCGAGCCGTGACACCAGGCCGAAGAAAATCAAATGTTGTAAGGGGTATAATGCTGTCAAAAGCAGATGGTGTCTTTTTTTGGGGGAGTTTGTTCGTTTTGCGTGTCTGTCCCGTGTCGTCACCAAACTCGTCTCGAGTCAGATGGAGTCCGGCAGAACGGAAGACATGAATAAAATCAGGCGGAGGCCGGGAACTGGAAAGGCGGCAGCGCAGGGCGCGACTCCCGCTTCACCGCCCAGGCCTTCAGGGCAATGGAGAGAATTTCGCACGACATGATGAAGGCGGTCAGTCCCATAGTAACTGTGAACACAAACATCGCGTCGAGGTCATAGTACTCCAGGGTTTGGATCACGCTCCGGGTCTATCCTAAGAGTTAGCCAACATGTCCTGTGGACGCATTGCGGTTGCTTTGCTGAACTTACACTAAGCATGAAGACCAAACCACCCGAAATCAAGCAGAAAGCAGCGACGATCTCGGTTGGCGGGCGAGATGGAAGGTAGGAGGTCGGGGGCTTGAGGTACATGATGACATAGGTCATACCACGAGCCAGTGCAAAGCCGACCAGGAGGTTACCCCACTGCTTGTGCACCATGGTCGATACCATACTATCCTGGTGGTGCGAACCCATCATCATACCCAACAGAAGGATGACCAGCGCAGGCATGGGGTTCAGTGATACGCCCTGGGTGTCAGGAAGCTGCCATGCGGTATCTGTCGACGTGTGCGCACTCATATGAGAGGGGTATTGGAGAACCGTGCTATTCAACCAGCCCTTGACGCGCTTCGACTCAAAAAGCATACCACAGAGACCGCCACCGAAGAACATGATGGAGATGGACACATGCTCAAGATCAGTGGCAGTCCATGCGCCACCCCAACTAGTGAGATGCTCCAAGAAAACGTTGGTGACGCCGTAGAGGAAGATCACAAACGATTCAGTGAATTCACCCGTGGGGATCTTGGCCTTCCATTTACCGACAATGGGACTGGACGGCTTCACATTCCAGGCCCAACCCAGGTCGGCCCAGCAGCCGAGCATACGTCCCAGAGTCAGAAGGCCATACCAGAAAAAGATACCTCCTTTGATAAAGTGGGCAAGACCATTGAAGACCTCCTTGCCTCTCTGCAAAGGCGCGTTAGCGAAGATCAACGAAGTGGCTTATACTAGAAACTTACCATAAGACCACCATAAGTCACACCACCGGTCGCGATAGCCACGAAGCCAAACGGCAAGATAATTCTGTCGATAACAGCATAGATGATCGAGATAATGCGAAGCGCCCGAGTAGAGACCATACGAGGCACACGACTGGCAAGGAATCGGTCGGCGAAGGGGATGCGGAACCAACCGCGCGGTTGGGACGAGTGTTCGGGGAGCGGATCCTCGGGCTTTTCGAAACCGTCATACTCACCCGAAGGCGAGGCACAAGAAGGCGACCCAGGGCGACTGTGGAGGGAAGAGGAGTTTCTCTCCGTGCCCTGTCCACTGTCGCGCGACCAGCGGTACGAATGGCGGATACCAGAGTACATCTGGGGGCTCTCCATCTCATCGGTAGAAACGGGAAGAAACGCTGCCCGTTCATAAGAAGTCGACTCCGACTCGCCTCTGCCAGCATAGGCAAAGATCAATGACATGATGACCTGCGCGCTCATGACCCAGGTTGCGATCCAGCCAATCTTGTGATGAGCGTTGTTCTCATACAAATCGGGGGTCTGGCTGTTGTAGATGATTCCAATAAGCAATCCCACTGCGTTGCATACCAAGAAAAGGAATTGCGACGGCAATGCGAAACGGGATCGTGCGACGCTGAACATGACCGCTGTTATTGTGAGTGTTAGTTTTCGATGCCTTTGTGGAGGATAGGTTAGAATGGGCTATACCTGTTGGCAGAATGAAGCACCAGGCGAGAATCATCAGACCGATGTGAACGGCAATCGCGGTGCCGTGTTTCCCATACGCGAAGTAGCTCATGGGGGAATCGTCATTTGCCTCTGTAGACGATTCCTGGGTGGACTCGCTGTGACTCATGTCCATACCCATGTCCATATCCATCGCTTCATCATCTCCGTGGGGAAGCGCATTCGCAACGGAGGCTAGAAGTAAAGCTGCCGCAAATGCGGCACGGGAAGCTCGCTGCCACATGAGGGGGGAGCTTCTATCTTATTACGGACGGGAGATCCAACAAAGAAAAGGGAAGTATATCTCTTCAACGCGCGACAAATTGGAGTCAAGTGCGAGCAGGAGAGACGACTAAGAGATCAAGTCAACTCCCAGCTCCACTTGTCGCAAGCAAGGTGGCAGAAGAAATTTGTACGGAGGAAGCTGGGATGCGGATGGGCGCGGCTACCACCTGGCGGAGGGCAGTACGTGGGAATACGTCGGGGGGACAGACAAGTTGGTAGGGCTGAAGTATGGAAGCAACGGACGGTTGTGGAAGGGAAGGGAGGGCAGGAAGTATAAGTATAAGAATGGGCGAAGAATCCAAGGAAACCCAACCGACTAACGGTGGACCATACAGGTAGGTAGAGAGACGAGACGGAAGGCTGAAGACCGGGAGGATTGCCAGAGAGGGTCGCGCGAGACTTTTTATTTAATCATTACTCATGACTTAAATTTTTCCTTTTCCATCCGCGCCTTGTGGTCGCAGCTCTCCTTCCTTCGGAGCTGGCGGGGATAGGATGCAACAAGACCGAGAGGCCGTGGAAACAAGCGATCCTGCTGGAGCTCCCCAAAGCTCCGTGTGCCGAAAGTGGAGTTACTCACTGGCACCCTCGCGCTAGCAGGGAAATGGAAAATGGAAAAGAGAAAAAATAAAAAAAAAGTAATAGGGCCTCCCAGGAGTGACGGTGTTCACCTCCCCAGTCTGGTTTCTGATCTGACTGCTGCTTTGTTTGCTTGACCTCTATCTCCTCTTTTTCTTTTAATTTCTTTTTTTGCACAGAACAAGGGTAATGCTTATTCCCAAGATACTCTTGGATTCCATGTTGAGGCTATGCCCATGATATAGCTCGATCCTTCACAGCTTTCATCGTCATCATGAGGTGTCTTGCTGAGAACGCTGGTACTACCACTCATGCCTCCCGAAGTCATCCAGCGATGGAGCCGATCATTCTTTTTGGACTAATCATGGCCTCCTTTGCCTGGAACTTTATTTCCTCTTCCATTCAAAAAATGTTATTTTTCTTTTCCATTCTATTACCCACTTACACTTTTCTCGGGTCTTTTCGCCTGTCAGCCAATCCCTCCCTTCCATCTTACTTCCCTTCCAACATCATCCCTACTATTCAATCCGTATACATCTCTTACTACTTGTAGCAAAGCCCCCTCGGATCACGAGCTCTCAGCCTCTGACTCACGATGCATCTTGCTGGGGTTTGAACCGTCTTCAGAATCAAAGCTTATTGTGTGGAAATGGAACTAGTACCTAGTAATGGGAACAAGAGAAGTGCACTCATGTTGTCTCTTCAAATTCATATGAACCAAATTTCAACAAAGCCGAAGAGGGGCACGAGAAGAAGAGCCTAGGAAAAGGGAAATCCAAAGGAAAAAGAAGAAAGTAAAAAGAAAATTACTCCTCTTGGCAGGATTGGGTTATCGGTCTTTCGGAAGCCCGGAGCGACCGGGAGAGATACTCGACTTCCAGGTCACGGTGCGCTGACGCGCCATGAGAAATGACCTCATCCCAAGGTACCAGACTTTTAGCGTATGGCCTAGAGCGCACCAGTGGATGCTCCCTTCTTGTTCTCCATCCGCTTCGGGATCCTGTTCGCCTGTTTTCGGGCCTTTTTCTTTCTGCTTCTGCTTCATGGCCCCCTTCGCGGATATATTACTAATGCCGCGGGACAGCAGAACTTTCTTGTGATGCCAGAATCACAAAGAAGGGTCATCAAGCCCAGGTTCGCACTATTGGTGAAAAGGGTCAGCAAGGCTGCAAGTCTATGGAACTACTATGCCGGTCCACCTTCATCTGCGTGTCTGGCAGTGGCCTGTACGCCGTTTGGCTCCGATCTCGTCTCCACGCCGTCCTCTGTAATCAGTACTAGTATGCCAGGACGCTCATGCCATGTATCTATCTATCCCTTTCTGTCCGTCTGACAGCGCCCCCAGAAGGCGCAGCAGTCATTCGATCGCGGGGGATGTAAACAGAAGTCCAGAATGCAGGGATCCTGATACGCCCAATTTCTTAGGTCCCGCCTTCCCGCGACTTGTAAGATGGTGCGCAACAAGCCTACAAAGCGTTTAGTACGTGACACACAGTGAGAGATAGATCTCTCTGTCTCGGCGGCTATTCGAGCTTGTGAAGAGCGAACCGCCAGGGGCTGTTGTTTAGGATAGATTGTGTCAAATCCGGTGTATTCAAAATCTATTGGATTTCGCGACATCACCAGAGGACAGTCATGCATCCAGTTTCATCTCCCCTTACATCGGCGGCAGAAAAGAGTTGGTGGGGACTGTTGAAAGGGAGGATGCCATAGTGTGTTATGTTGGTCCATAGTGCGGAGCGATCTATCACCAGCCCCGACTACCATGTACCAACTACATATGCAACGGACCGCGAACGAGCAAGCAGCACGGGCACACTTTGACATGATGGCTGGCTTATTGCAAGCTGTGAATTGGAGGGGACTTGGGACGGAGAGCTGCTAAAGCAGGAAGTATCCTCCGCGACCAAAGGGCGAGCTGAAGTCAAGACCTACTGTACTAACTAATATAACCCCTCTTTCTGCAGAGGTCGATTGATGCCATCTACGGTGCAAGCTGTCTCTCGCCCTACGGACTACTACTTTGGACAATTCCGCTCCAATTAGTGTTAGTTCCAACTACATGAGCAGAGAGTAGTTGCAGTGGATGTAGGAGACAGTGCCGTGCCTAAAGATGGATGGAAAGCTGTCCAGCCCTGTTGAACAGTGGCCCAGCTTGAATGTACCCAACTGGCCCATGACTTTATCTCCAGGTTCTGGTGGGCTGATCGTCGACTCAGGCGCATGCCAGTGTAGCGTGACGTTGTGATGCAGGCGGTTGCACTAAAAGTCGGTGCTACAAGCGAGGAGAGCGGTGCATGCCATGGAGTCCATGGACAGGTACAGACCGCGGATGTGCTGGCGCCGACCGGCCTTTTAGTAGGGTTGGCGACGATCGCATCTACACAACACAAACAGGTTCGACTGACAAGCGACCATGAACCAACTACGAGAGAGATGTTCATCTAGCACGACGATTGTGCAACAGGAGTGTAACCAACACAGCCGCCAAATATGAGTCTCAAAGTACTCAATACAATAGTACTCGATCTTAATCCTTATATCGAGCTACTTCGTGTATCTATGTTTGTTCAGTAGGCAGGCCGCAGACCACCAACAAGCGTCGATCTCTGCCGGCTTTAGTGGCATCTTTTAGTGGCATCCCTCTTCCCTCGGGAGCAAACCCCACCCGGCGGGCCTCGCACGTTGGGCTTTTTGCTAGTGATTGTTAGCCCTGTCCGTGCCCGTGTAATGATTCTGCCAGTATCTATCGCCCTTTTGCTCCCCTTCTGACAACCCAACGACGATCGCGGCTTGGCATCACCGGGCGAGAATCTCCATCCGCATCCGCGCTCTTCCGTGCTGTATGAACTGCCCGGGCGGCATAAACACCGTCCATGCGCTTCTCGTCACCTTTTCTTACATCCACGCACTTCCCGTCTACAGACACTCCTGTCCTTCCCGGAGATCTCTCGCATTAAATCATTCAATCATTGTCGAGCCTCTTTCTCTAGTTAAGTTTTACAAGTATATTATCCACTTTTTTTTCTCTTTGACCGTTTTCAGGCCTGGCTGGCCCTTTCCCACCGCACCCGTACTTATGCATCGTATGACCAGCACTGACTCATCGCTCATGACGCGACGCTCGTCGTGAGAAAGAAAGATCGGATACATGTTGCGGTCATGTCGTTGACGTCATGGCATGATTCCTCCAGGCAGCTTGATAGAAGTAAAATCCACAACATTGTTACAATTGTCCGTGAGGATGAGAATGAAGATGAATGTTACTATTGTCCTTTCGTGAATGCCACTGTCCTGGTGAGTCTATCTGCCAACACGATCAGACTGCTACGCAGCAATCATTACCATATTGGACTGCTGGACATCCGTGCTGTCAAGCCGACACACAAACCTAATGGGACCCGCCATAAAAATTAGGCCTGATAAGATCGACCCGATCCCATGACCTCGAGTTCGGCACATCCGGCTCAATCGGCTTACTTTACACTCTTCAGGTTTTCCTCCCTGTGTCTGGCGGCATTTGCACGAAGGCTGCCGCGTTTCAATCTCCGTCATCGATGGGAGGCCTAGACTACAACTGTCATCTTGACATGTCGCCATTCAGGGTTTACCAGTCTTACATATGGCGTTCAGCTTACAGGTCATCGCATGTGTAGTCCTCAGGTAGTACTAGTTAGTGGTTGAACGGACCATTTCCGATGCATCGCCCAATCAATTCCCTGATCAGGCTCATAAACTCGGAGACTTTTCCTTCCATGTGGATTCCACCGCAACTTTGGTCGAAGTAGTTCGATTGGCGAAAATTTTTGATATTGGGCAAGGGTACGCAAAACAGCCGGCGGATGCCGCCCGCAGAGCTCATTTTTTCTAAGCGGAGACAAACCATGGCTCAGCACTTGACTATACTAGGCAGGCCATAATCTCCGTGCCGCTAATTCCGGCTTCACTCCGATGGTGGTGCCGCTTTAACCGGTTGGCCTGGTTGGTGAGAATGTTCAGGTACTCCCTTTATCATTCTGGTTTTTCTGTGATTCGCTCGTGGACTGTCACACTAGCTGGTACAGTTCATTAAGCGACACCGAGGACAACTATAACGGCCAGCTCTTCTCTAGTAGGTTCGACGGCTATCGACTAGATGGTCCGATTAATTATCGTTGATTAATCTGGCAGGGCATAGGGGTTCTAGCTCTCAGTGTGGCACAGAAGCACTCACTTCGGTTCAGACATGCCCTCTTCTTATACATTCCCATATGCTAGGGAACTACTACCCCAGATTCTTTGCTCGTTAAGGACCGTATCGAATATCATTGGCTTCTTAACTATGCCAATTTCCATAGCTACTTCAGCTTACATGATCTCAAGTGTCGTCTCGCTTCATCTTAGTCTGACAAGGTATAATTCTTGATATCAAACTACACCTTAGCCAGAGTATTTTCATCGAGCCTTCTTCATCCATTCATCTCGTTCAGTTTAACTTGCCGAAGAATGTGCAAAGCGCAGTATACGTAAGGTCAAGTGATTGCCAACCACCCCCCTTGCATCCAGATGTCAGTCATATACTGTGTGTTCTACCTAACCTACCGCAAGCATAGCCCTCAAAGTAGGTAAGTGTGACCATCAGTCACCGCAACATGCCGCAAAAACAGGGAGGGTGACTGCGGGGAGATACAAACCAACCCTACCAGTCTGAAACGAGACATGGATTATGTCCTGCAGTAGTCACAAGTTTACGAACCCCTATCACAAGACAGCTTTTCGCTACATTCTACATTGCTTGTCTGAATAACTAGCTCACGCGACATAAAGACAACTACATCATGCCTACTAACAATAAGGATACCCCCGAAAATCGGCGCCCGGAATGGCCATCCAGGCACAAAGTACCTTGCTACTTTGTACACAGATGATCATCACTGATCCAAGCGAGACGGACCAATCGCTTATACACACAGCACCAATAACATCTACTAGACAGATGCTAGATGCTTCTCCTGTACCGCGCCTACTGCGATCAACACTACTTAGCCCTATTAGGTCCAATCGAGCGGGTAATCCCGAACGCAAGTGACTACACAGTAGTCTATCACGTCGGAGCTCGGATGTTCGGGTTTTGAGGAGGCTAGCTTCTGCTTGCTTTTCTTTCTGTAGTTATTGCTTTGTTGATCGTTGGTCAATAGATAGATCCCCTGCTACGCTGTCTCTGGAATTATATCCCACTCCTTATGATTGAAGGGGCCTTCAGGGTGATCTGGCCATTGTTCAGTCAAGCAAATGGCCAGGTTATGCATTTAAGTAAAGCACCCATGCGAGATACTACGTATCCTGTAGCTACTATACAAAGCTTACATTGGATAGGATACCTTTTCCATATAGCCATTGAAGGGCCAACTGGCAAGCAGATATCAACTAACCAACAAACAACTCATTAGTTAATGCACAACTGATGCATGTGCTAGCTAGCTAGCTACTTCCCTAGCCAGCCTTACACCGATAGCTCTAAGCCTTATGAAAACCCCTATGATACTTCTTTCTCTAACCCCTTTCCTTTGTCTCAGTTTCTTTTTCTTCTTGCTTTCCTCATCCTTTTTTTTGTCTGTTTCTATATGCCTTCTCATCCCTTAATGCATGTAGCCATGCCTTTCCACCGAGAGGAAGAGGGTGTTCTATGGAGTACTAAGCTATGTACCTCTCTGAGAATGAGGGGTAAGGGTATTACCTAACACGGATAGATGCTTCAAATGTACCAAATACTAAGTAACTATTGACTAACTATGCTTAGTCCTGAATTGTGTACGCACCTGTACCCTTGTAGTCTGTAGTCTGCCTCTTTACAACCCGTTTGTTGGCTGGATAGTCCGTGAAACATGTCGATACAATAGCATACATATATATAATCTTCAGAGTCTGAACGAGAGGTATTTTGTGTGTTGCTGAGCTCATTGAGCGCAGTTTAAGTTGTCTTAGTATGTTTGAAGGGAAGGGTAACTTGTATAAGTATAAAAAGTGAGTGGTGGTTCTGAGTAGCGTGGGCTGTTGTGTATATGCTCTAGATAGAATATACGTGCAGTTATATCTGTAAGCGAGACAAAATTATGTTAGAAATTTGCGATTAGTGGAAAAGTTCGTCTCGTTGTGGTTGGTCATTCTGCTTCAGGCTCTTAAGTACGCGATTGAGATTAGTGCTTTAGTGATGTGTTGTAGTTAGAATGAAGTGCAAGAAAACGTCTCGAATGGAACAATTATATATGAGTTGAAACATATCTATGCAGCAGTAAGTCACTATAATTATTACCATTCTACGCAATAACCTGAAGAACAACTTCTTCATGAATAGGTCCCATCTCTATACATACACCCGGAACAACTTCCCCCCGAACCCGACATCTGGAGTAGTAAAGTTGAAAATAGCCCCAAACCCATAATCACATGACCAGCACCCGTCCATCCCCCATCCCAACAAGGCTTAGCGCCCCCATCAAGCGAGATGGTCCGAGCCCGCATCACGGAAACCGGAAAGACACACAAACGGAATTTCGACCCTAACCTTTTCGTTGAATCCCCGTCCCCCTTCAACGCCCAGCGACGACAAACCGCCTGCCAAACACCGTCTCATCCCCAGGTTTCTCTCGCCTCAGATTCAAGATGACTCACGAGTCCGTTTGGTACAGCCGGCCCCGCAAGTAAGTTGAAATCCGTGCCGTTGAAATTTGATATCTATATGTGTGTATGGTTGCTAATTGATCTGTGATGGATAGGTTCGGCAAGGGTTCCCGTTCTTGGTGCGTATTCTGCGAATTTTTCCTGAGGAAATCATGAGTTTTGGGAATGGGGGAGTTTCGGAGAGGAGAGAAATGAACCGAATGGAGGACACATACGAAACTGTGAAAGGAAGTTATGTGCTGATTCGTGTGTTGGAATAATACAGCCGTGTCTGCTCCCACCGCGCCGGTCTGATCCGCAAGTACGGGGTATGGATATCCACTGAAATCAACGCGATGCGAAATATTGGGGTGCAGGAACAATGGCTAACTGGCTTGTGTACAGATGAACATCTGCCGTCAGTGCTTCCGTGAGAAGTCCTCTGACATCGGTTTCCACAAGGTTGGTTTCACCATCACCCACATGCATATTCCAGCACCAGTACCACAATCACATTACATCCGAAATGGCATTGGCATGGCGAGGAGGATACCGAAAGAGAAAGAGATGGGATTCGCGACAACGAAAAAGAATGAGTACCAGAGACGGAATGAAATGGAATGAAATGCCACTACGACTTCGACAGCCAAAACCACAACCACGCCACACAAACCAGACCAAGAGAAACCTAACTAACACACCATTTCACCCAAACAGTACCGTTAAATCGAATCTTCTCCATCCCCCATCATCATCGATCCCAATTTTCCGTTATTCACGACGATGATTCGTTAAAAACGTGCTCGTGGCGCTTTCGATTCTCTCTTTCACATACACCACCCAATATCAAATAAACCAACGATCCCCCACAATTCCATGTCGGGGATTAGCGGAGGAAGAAGAAATACAGGGGGGATAACGGTAGCCTCTTCTATTCTTTTACCAGTCTGTGTGTGTGCGTGTGTGTCTGTGAAATCGAAAACGCAAATGAAATCCGAAACCCGGGCTTGATTTTCAATGGAATGAAATAAAATGGTGTTTTTCTTATTTGTTCATGGTGGAATTTCCTTTAATTTTTATAGGTGTGATTGAGGAAGAGATGGGATTTGAGGGTTAGAGACGAGAGGGGGTGGGCTTAGGTTGTTGGCTGGTGTGGACGGTATTTCCTATTGAATTGAGGATCTCTTGACAATCACCGATTCTTCCCCCCGGCTTGTCCTGTGAGAGGTAGGGGTGCTGCTTGCTGGAGACCGTATCATTCGTATGGGCTGGTCATGCATGTCTTTTGGGATCGTGCGGCTCTGCTCTGGTTGATACTTCCGGCTTATTGAAGGATGTAGTCAGTGGGGTTTGGGTCTAGTCATGGGACTGTCCTCTGGTTGATAGTTCCTGTAGGACCTGCGTAGTGTAGATGACTGACTGGGAGTAAGCATATCATGAGTCACATAAAAACATCCTATGTCTGTCGAGTGTCTAGGTGTCAATCAATATCAAGAAGTAAATGAAACTCATACTGCCTGTATTCGCCATCCATATCTAGCTAGGCAACTCAGCCATGTATACGCACTCCTGCAACCTTAGCCCCTTCTACTATACTAGTTAGTCTAACGCACACGGCGCAGACAAACCCGCTATATCTAAGCGACTGAGCTATAAAGCAAGCAAAGAAAAGAAACGCAACCCAACTTCACAACAGCAGTCTTGCATCCAGCCACAGCTCTCCTACATGAACATACATGCAACCAACCAATCAAACAATAATAATACAACTCCTAGCCGTGGACTCCGAGTCGCTGAAGACAAACCGAATGCGAAAAGATGAGGCAGCCGCCAGAGTACAATGTGATGTGATGATGTGGTGTGATGGTACACGATAGGTAGCTAGCTTCTATTGCGGCGCAGAAGCCAGCGATCGAAGGTTGTAGAACAGGAGATAGGCGTCAGCGTTGAGGACTTCTGCCTCGGTGACGGCGGTGACTTTGTCGTCGTTGAAGAGTACCCACTGAGAAGTTGGGGTTAGAAACGGCTGTTAAAAGGAGTATGACTGAGGGAGGTCAAGAACTCACATCATCGCCTTGGCGGCAGTAGACGTAGTAATGCCCCGCATCGAGCTTGCCTTGATGTACTACGGCAGATGAGAGGTCATATACGAATCTGGACCTGTCAACTTTGGCCTGCGGGCAGGTTGTATAAGGGAGCATGTTGATCGATAGTGGAAAGTCGATTTTGCCTTCTAGCTTCTCCGAGACGGAAAAGGTGTGTTCAAAGCGCTGTATTGGGTAAGTCCGTGTCTGGTCGTAGGGAATTTGCGCAGGAACATACCTTTAGCTGCATGCACAGAATGGCGGGTAATTTCCGAATGCGCAGTTGTTTGGTGGCTTTCTGTGGTGTTCCGCCGCAGTGACTGCAGTTGTACACGCCTGCCATTAGTTTCTCCGGAGACGTGTAGCTCTCCAGGCATCCGCTCAGGGTAGGCGTCGACGAAACTCCTGTGCCACCCATGGCGCGTTTCTTCGCCTGCACTTGAACATCGAGACTGAGATCCACCATAGGGTCATCCGTTCGTGTGACGTTGCCACACTTGTCGCAAGTCACGCTGCTTCGAAGCTTGCCGTAAAAGGTTTTGTGAAAGAAGCAAGGACAACCCTTTTCATGGCCTTCTCGGTGATTCTCGGTACTAAGGTGAAGCTTGTCGACGAGAAATTGATAATACTCGTGTGCGTCTTGTTGTTGATAACCTGCTAATGTCTGAATGATGGCAATTAGCACCACTTGTCAGAGATAAAATGTCCGTGGTAACATACAGAACTTGCACGCCATGACGCTAAAAGAAGATTGAGAGCTGCGAACCCTTCCGGTTTGTCGCTGCTGTTGAAATCCGCGAAGGCCTCCGCAACTGCACATCCTACGCAGTCAGAAGCAGTGCAGTCGTGGGGCTGATGACCGTTCCCAAGGAAATAAGTGTTCAGTATTGGGTCATGCAGGAGGGTTTGAAGGATGACATTGAGATAACAGGTTTGCCCCAGGTTGAACAAGCCCCTGACACCTTGCTTAGCGCAAGGACGCTTGCTGGCATTGCTCCGAATATAAAGCTCGTCCGCAGAGCTATCGCTGAAGCGACGTTTCTTGGCGACTTTTTCGTGTTAGTGCTATAACAAACTAGAGAGTAGGTCAAATGCTAACCTTGAAGAGCGCTTTCTGTTGTTGAGCACCGAAGTCGTTCGAGGCCGTGGTCATAGACAAAATCTCCACAAGCCTGGCAGTATACTGTGCGGGCTCGCGAATCCATGTCTCGAACATTGTTAGTAAAATCGATAGGAAAAGGCAAGAATCACCTACAGAATTGATGACTAGTCTTCTCGGTATGGGCTTTCCGGCCGCCCATCGGCATCGTTTCACCGCATGTCAAGCAAGTGTACTTTGGTTTCAGAAAATCCTTGGATTTGAGACGACCGTTCTGCTTTGATGACTCCATCGAACGCTGGAGATGGCCTAATGAATTATGCGCTTTGATAAAAGCGTTCTTGAACTGCTCTGCAGTGCTCACATCCTGCCCCATTTGCGTGGCCAGATGCTCTGTTACCGGATCAGTAAAGGGGCAAAAAGGTCCGGGAAACAGTTCTGCGCATGAGTTTCACATACCACAGCCATATTCGGCCTCAGAAAGTAATGATATCGAGAGTACACTAGCCATTGTGTGGGGATACTTATGAATGAACGTGGTGAAACAAGTGTCACAGCTCGCACGTGAAGCCTATCCTGGCTCAGCCTAGAGTGAGGCTCCCAGTCGAGATGGGTGAAGGAGTGTGTTAAGAGTAGTACAGTTAGTCTCTCAATGTAGAGAGAGGGAGATGATAAGGATATTCAGCAGGTCAACTGCAGATCAAGTAGGAATCCATGGATCGGACGGACTACCCTGGAGGACTCTGCAGGCATGAATCATATCAGCTCTGTATGCTAGGGGACGCCAGGTCCTCCAATGGGGATGAAGAGAGAGAAATGCACCTTCACAAGACGTGCCGATAGCAAAGCCACCGAAGCAGTGGAATGTCGAGAGCGGGCAGCAGTCACTCGAGTGTTTCTCCGCAGCCACCGGGTGTTCCGCAGTTCAAATCGGGATCGGAGATGGTCACAGCGGGATGCCCCCTCGAGTCACTCGGTCCCTCGCTGTCTTCTTGTTCAGGACCGTGCAAGGACAGCCCCAGTGAAACAGACAGACAGAGACCAAAATGATACAATACACAGGTAGATCAATTATTTATTCGGATAGAGATCGTCCCGTGAAGACAGGCACTGTGAGCGCTGGATGCAAGACAGATCTTTTTTTCGCCAGGGTCGACCGCGGCTCCGGGCGATAAGAAACCGGGACTGCATTTGATCCGAGATCGTTGCTTTGGCATCTTTGATTTCCTTACTTGGTGTGCTTTCCGGGGTATTTTTTATTTTTACTTTTTTTGCATTCATTATGTCCCTCGACATATCACCCAACATTATATACACTGGCAAACTATGGCCGTGCGCCTCCAAATATCAAGATGGGGCATCTGATACTTGATGATGTCTTTCCCCATTGACCCCGGGGTGGGTCATTCTGGGGACGGGCGATGGTCCTACAACGCTTATTCGAGCCGCAAGGACACCCACTTTCAACTATATTTTGCATTCATCATTATGCGTAATGCTATCATACGTGACCAGATTTTCTCCGGGCTCTGAAATAGTTATGGGCACTAGACTGGAGATATCCAGTCGACCCTAACTCTACCACCTGGGCTAGCTAGAACTTCCCTCAGAAAGATCCGAGCCGCTGAGATCGGACAGGCCGCTCGGCAGGCTTCGTGTTACGGAATGCTATCGTCGCCGTAGGTTCTTTCAGGAACGGGGTTCCTCTCAAGGTTTGGGGGCGCGTTGCGAATTGCAGGGATTCTCTACGGATTGCCAATAGCAGACCGTTCCCTTCGCGCAAGTCTTTGTGCCTCTCCATGCTCAACCGTCTGCGCCCTGTTGAAAATTTTTACCATCCGGGTTCCTGCCTTCACCGCAATCCTCGTCCGCGGGGCAATGCGCTTGGACGGGCGCCGCGATTGGCGCCCCGTGTCGCATACCGACTGCTTGTCGAACCACGCGTGGATCCTCTGGTGGTGCCACGCGACGGGGCCGGGATTCTGGCCGAAGGCTTGGAGGGAACGGTGCTCGAAGGATGTTCGATGAAGGAAGTGTCCGTAGTCCTAAGTGCGTCGTGTTGTTAGTATGAGGAAAGCAATCAACACCTAGTCCGTGGAGTAATTAAGACTCACATGAATGTCATCTCCGCTTCAGTGGTCGCTTTCAGCTGTTCTGCTTCGGCTTCTACTCGTGCTATTAGTATTGGATTTCCCTCTTACGCAGCTGCGTTCATACCATTCTGTGCCTCTGCTTGCTTGGCTCTCCGGAAAGACTCTGGAATGGGCGCCTGTATTCGATCGTCAGCTTAGGAGGGAAGACAGCCATTATTCTCAGTCGCAATTACCTCCGGAAAGTCCACACAGAACGCGTTCATGTTCAATCCATAGAGAAAACTGGCAAAGCTCTCACTGAACCGGGTCAAACTTTCGTGCATCAGCTGAAGGTGCATGAAGTTGGCCTCGAGATCAGCCATGGAGTCTGCAAGCTCTGCAAACTGGGGTTCCAAGGCATTGATGGCAGGCTGGGTGTAGCCTGCCATACCAATACTGCTGCCATAGCCATGAGCTTCGCGGATCGACGACCGGGAACCGGGTCTTAGGGGAGTCGTGGGTCGCGACGAGGGCCGTGGGCGAGACGATGAGCGGGCAAAAGCATCCATGACGATTCAGAGACTGTGCACCCAAATTGAAGGCTGTAATCAACCGGTTGAGAGACACTGATGAGACAGAATAGGAATAAGCACGGTATAGAAGAAAAGCTGTCACAAATATGCGACTTGACGCAGTTATGTTTCAAGTTGTATGAAGGGGAGTTGCGAAAGATTGGGTTTGTTGATGTTGATCCCCGCTTTAGGCAAGGCCGAGTCACTGGACCCTCCTTTTCCCTGCCTCAGGTGTCTGCAGATTTGCTGCCTGGGGGCGCCACAGCGACCCAAAATGGTCCAATCAGCCTATAATTAGGATTACTTAGTTCTTCCGTCTAGTCCGGAGGGACCCCTGGTGTGATTATCATCATTGGATTGCGGACTGGCAAAAATAAGAGACTTGGCAATCCATCCTGTTCGCTTGCTTTATCTTCCTCCCCATTATTGCCGCATCCAACCGCTGTGAGTTCCCCTTAGTCTCCTGCAGCTGAACCTTGAATCTGTGAAGGTTCCAAGCGAACTGCACCGTCCGCCTTCTCTTCGCCTCCTTCCCTCTCGCCTTCCTTCCCCGCATTGTTCCCGGCTGGAAATTTAGGCTCGGATCTTCGTCTCTCATTTTACTCACGAGGACACCAGGAAAAGACAGCCGGCATCTCTGCTTTTGGGATTTGACTCGTCCTTCCCCAATCGCCTTCTGGCCCTCACGAACAAGCACATGCATGCTTGTTCCCTCCTGCGCCGCCGTCTACCTCCATCCTCGGCCAATTCCATCAAGTTCGCGTCGGGCAGACTCTTGCATTCAGGACGTGCACAGATCTTCCCACCGCGGTGCTCTAATCAAAGTCCTCTGATTTGGTCTCGAGCCTTCAGACGACCCTTCTCCACTTCGCCGTTGTCTCAACCTTACAAACCGAGGGAAGCTGCGTCGTTCTGGTCAGTCACATTCACTCTACTTCTTATCGGAGCAGGAGCCTGGCTGCAGGATAAATACCGCAAGTCGGAAGGTGATATTCCTACGATTTCCGACACTCTCGAACCTTTGCAAGAATCGGAAGTACCCTTTCTCGGCGTCATCGAAACCCTCAAGACAATGCCTATGGATTTACCACCCGGGACCGTGGGGAATCTCACACCAGAGCAGGAAGCCAAGCTACAAGAGCTTTGGATCCTGCTGCTGAAGGTCTGTGGTGTCAATCTGGATGCTGTTGAACAGATTCAGCAGCAGAACGGCGACGCTGCTGCTGCAAGCCAACCCCAAGATAAGAAGAAACAGTCCAAACGGAGCAGGTTTGGTCTTTTCGGGCGGAGCAACACGGATGAGGAGGAAGAGAGCGCTAGCGACAAGGGTACCAACGGGATCGCGTCGAGTCTCGCTTCTATCAGCATTGCCGACGGAGATGACAAGTATGGCCAGTCAAAGGAGTTCCAGCAGGCGCTTGTGGATATGAAGCCTGAGGAGATCCGCGTGACTCTCTGGAACATGGTCAAGCATGACAACCCCGATTCTCTGCTCTTGCGCTTCCTGCGCGCGCGAAAGTGGGACGTCAAGAAGGCTCTGGTCATGTTGATCTCTACGCTTCGCTGGAGACTGCTGGACGTGAAGTTGGATGAGGATATCATGCAGAACGGCGAGCAAAGTGCTCTGAAGAAATCCCAGAGTTCTGATCCCGCCGAGAAGAAGGCCGGTGAAGACTTCCTGTTGCAGATGCGCATGGGCAAGAGTTTCCTCCATGGTGTGGACAAGCTTGGCCGGCCGATCTGCGTCGTCAGAGTGCGCTTGCACAAGGCCGCCGACCAGGAGACAGAAGCTTTGGACCGGTTCACTGTGTACACCATTGAGACCGCTCGGATGATGCTTGCACCTCCAGTCGAAACAGCTGTGAGTATACAATCTCACGGTAAGAGTATCATGCACTAACGGGTAACAGTGTGTTGTCTTCGATATGACCGACTTCTCCCTGGCAAACATGGTAAGCACATCTGTCAACGGCCAACAGATTCCATCTCTGACATATTATAGGACTATCATCCGGTGAAGTATATGATCAAGTGCTTCGAAGCCAACTACCCGGAGTGTCTGGGAGTTGTTCTGATTCACAAGGCTCCTTGGATTTTCTCAGGTTAGTTTTTCAATTTTGGTATCCAAGGGAACTCCCCTAACCTCGGTTGCAGGTATCTGGAATATCATTAAGGGCTGGCTCGACCCTGTGGTCGCCTCTAAGATCCAGTTCACCAAGAATGTCCAGGATCTGGAGAAGTTCATTCCCAAAGATCGCATTATGAAAGAGCTTGAAGGTGACGAGAACTGGGCTTACAAGTATGTCGAGCCTCAACCCGACGAGAACAAGCTTCAGGAGGACACAGCCAAACGGGACGAAATGGTGGCCGAGAGACAGCAGCTGGCGCAGGAGCTTCAAGGCGCCACCATCGAGTGGATCTCTTCGACAATGAAGAAGGACGAGAGCGCCGTCAAGGCGGCGGTAGACAAGAGAAAGGACCTGATCGAGCGATTAAGGGTCCAATATTGGCAGCTTGACCCATACGTTCGGGCCACCTCCTTGTACGATAGACTAGATGTCATCCAAGGTGAGGGTAAGATCGAGTTCTATCCCACGAAGAGCAAGGTCGAGGGAAACGCACTTAACGAGGAGAAGGCCGAGTAATGCGCTCCGGGCCTTGGTATGAGGATAGACTGTTAGATTGTGTTGATAGAGGACTACTTGTCATAATAACGCTCACTTCGTGAGAGCATGTACATACAGCTTCTACCTGTCTGTCATGGAACATGTATACTTGGATTGCGGTTTTCGTTGGTAATTTCAAATGGAGCACTGGATTTTCTCTTGATAGACGTATTCCAAGACGTATTCCACAGAAGTTGACCATCATCTTCTGTATCATAGTTTACAGTGTGTGCCCTACGAATATTCCAATTGTGAAAGTAGAACTGATAATAATAGCACATGGTATGTAAATAGACGCAGCCGTAGCACTTGCTATATCCGTGCTACTTACTATACCCTTACATCTTAGCCTTAAGCTCCTCGAACAGAGCCTTCAGCTTATCCATATCGGTTTCCTGAGCGGGCCAGCCGACACCGAGACCTTCCTTCTCGTTAGGCTTGGGGATCTGTTCCAGCATCCTGTTAGCAAGTGAAAACTAATGAATGGTATCATGAGCAGCCATATGCTGTTCCTTGAAGTGTGTGATGACATACCATGTGGAAGTGAACCTGAAAACAGCAAACATTAGCATTAAGCCCCATCCAATATCTATAAACGAACATCAACTTACATGATCAACAACCTGGTGCGCTATGCGACCATTGTTCTGGAGGATATTGAAGTCCTCGGCGCCAGTGACCTTGGCGATCTTCTTTGCGACGGGCTGTTTGTTTTGAGGGATCTCTTGTTAGTATCTGCTCGTTCTTGTGGCTAGCTAGGTAGGTAGCTGCGGGGAAGACTGAAAGAGGAGGAGGGAGGGGGGTGAGTGCTCGCAGGGTCCTCGATCAGGTGGGACCTTATAAAAGCATCCGGATCGAGCGCTGAGCTTATTTCACACGTGTGCATGTCGTTTCTGTCTACGTACCAGGATTTCCTGAAGATCTTCGTCGGGGATGTCGGTAAGCTTGGCTCCGTGGTATTTGGGGATCACGAGCTGTGGTTGGAGGGTTGGGAGTTAGCTTGGTTTCGTTTCTTGGTTTCTTGGGTTCGTCTTTTGGGGAGAGGTATGGGGTTTATTGGAGGTCTGGGATTTGATTGCGGGGGGTGGAGTTATGGATATAGTGCTGGTTTTGAGGGACTGTCGACTGTCTGTCTCGAGGTTGGGAGCAGAATGCGACATGTCGTGCGGGGGTATATTTGAAGCGGTGGTATGTATGTATGTATGCAGTTCATTGAAGAGGGACAGCGACACTTACAGCATGTCCACGGCTAAGAGGCTGGATATCGAGGAAGGCAAAGACCTTGTCGCTCTCGAAGAGCTTGAAAGAAGGGATATCACCTATTGTTTACGTCGGGTTAGCCGGATCAGATCACTGCTACCAGCGGGCGCAGTTGGAGAACAAAGAATATAGTATTTGTAGGTGTGCAGAGGTAGGAGGCACCGTACCCTTGATGATCTTGCAGAAGATGCAGGCAGCGGAAGACATCTTGTGTGACGAGGTTGAGTATATACGTTGATGGCAATCAATGTAATGTCTGAGGGGAACTGAAGGTCGCAATGACTGAATGCGGGGTTAGCAATCGCAAGGCGGAAGAAGAACGAAAAGATAAGTTGAGGGAAAAAAGGTTCGCGCCGGCCGGTCTCGAACTCGCGGTGGGTGGCTGACGGAGGGTACTATAACAAGCAGTTTAAGGTAGAATCTGCGAGGAGTGGGACAAACTAGCTCAGAACCCATTTCTTGCCTTTTACCAGAGATGGCCGTGGTTTGCCCAAAAGACTCCTCTCATCAATCTTTGGAATCACCCATCGACACAGCTGTCGATTTTATTGTTTTTCTTTTTCTTGGTCGTTCTTGTATGATCTAAGTAGATTATGATTCTCTTTTCTTGCAACTTTCTACACCCTTTTACGGTGGTTTTCAAGAAAGCGGTGCGTCTGCGTTGCCTTTAAGGGTGCGTGTGCGTAACTGGCTATACTGAGCGACCAAGTCCATGAAGCTAAAGGGAACGAGCACATGGTTACCGGCTCCCAGAAACAGTTGTCTTCATAGATTTACCCACTACTGATGACTATCGGTATCTCTTCAGTCAATTGAAGCACTTGTCCTGTATAGTGTGCCCAGGCACTGATTGAGTCTTCCGCAAGCGGAAGCCCTTCCCCTTGTGTCTCTAGCAGTACATGTCGGTTGTTTTAATCGTTGGGTGGATGCAATCCCCCTCTTAGCCACCAGGTACTCGCAGCTTCGGAAACTTATACCGTGCAATTAACATGGCATTGAAGCATACAAGAAGAACAAACTTCGCCCTGAGTCAATCCGTCATTCAGCAAGGATCCAGTCCGTATGGCTGGTCTGTCTTGCATGGTCAACCCACTACTACAAGTGCTCCGCGCCCTGTCAATCGGTAATCAGACAGGCTAACCGTGACCCTGGGAGCCCTCCCTACCCCTCATCATCACTAGAATCGCCCATTGCCGAGCTACTCTTGTACCTTCCTATATAAGCGGCCAAGACTGTTGGAGTACGAGGAAACGCTCCATCGTCACCCAAATCCGCGGATATCTGATTCGGTGAAAAGCCCGAGACCCCAGCTCAACCCCACCCAGCTATCTTATCATACCGTCGATTGGGCAGTCTTATCTGGAAGGGTTTCCAACAATAAGACCATTGAACAAGATATAGCCCCCTTGGGCGCTCACTCGGCTCAAGATGGCCTTCATCTTCTACCAAAGATTATCCGCTGCCAGGTTTACTGGGATCCTATCCAAGCAGACAAGATCAGCCTTTGCGAAACCCGCAATCACGCCTCCACGGCGAGCTTTCTCAGTTACCACGACTCATACCATGCTGTCTACGGAGCTAACCGAGGCTGAGGTCTCGGCTCTCAGGGCCAATAAAGAACGTTTGGCGAAGGACCTCCATCATAGCTGTCAGTGGGGATATGGCATCCGCTGGGGAGAGTAAGTGTTACTGTAACACCCTTTGGAATCACTACAAGCGGTCTTCTGGGTCTATGCAAGGGAACTGCTTGATATACTCGATGGCCTGCGTTTTGCCATGGATCGAGAGTTAGTCTAACGGCAATTCAGTGAGCACACAGACACTGGCATGCAGCGACTTGCGCTGTCGCAGGAGGACAAGCAAGTACGGGACTGGTTCATTGAGACAACAAAGGCATTGAAATGCGAGGTCACGGTGGATGAAATGGGTAATATCTTCGCTGTTCGGCCTGGACGACGGACTGACGTCCCACCCACTTTCATTGGCAGCCATCTGGATACGCAGCCGACAGGTGGCCGGTATGATGGGATTTTGGGTGTGCTCTCCGGTATTGAAACGCTGAAAGTGATTGACGAAATGGGATTGGAGACGGAAGGTGGAATTGGAGTTGTTAACTGGACAAAGTACGACCCGGATCGCTATTACTATGCTTCAACTCGCATCGCTAACACTATCACAGCGAAGAGGGTGCCCGGTTCCCCATTAGCATGGTGTCTTCTGGCGTTTGGGCAGAATGCATCCCTCTCGAACGAGCACATGGGCTTAAAGAAGTCCCAACAGTCGCATCTCTCCCGACCGCATCTTCTGCCCCTGAGTCTATGAAGTCTGCGTTGGAGAAGATCAACTATCTCGGAAGTGTCCCGTGCTCATACAAGCAAACTCCCATGGCCGCCCACTTCGAGCTACACATCGAGCAAGGCCCCCATCTTATCTCTGCAGGCCAGCACGTTGGTGTCGTTACTGCTGTTCAGGCATACCGCTGGTTCCACCTCACGATCTTCGGCAGAGATACCCACACGGGTACTACCGCGTTCGAACACCGTGCAGATGCCCTGTATGCCTTTGCTCGTATGATGGTACGTGCTCGTGAGGTTGCCTCCTCCCACGGCTGTCTGGCTAGCGTTGGAATTGTAGAGGCAAAGCCCGGCAGTGTGAACACAGTTCCCGGCACTGTCAGCTTCACTCTCGACATTCGCGGCCCAGAAAGCGAACTGGTCCAGGTTGTAGAAGACCAATTGAGAAAGGAGTTCGATTCGATCGCCGCAGAAGAGGGTAAGGGTATTGGCAAGCCTTGCCGCGTAGAGTGGACCCTTGACTTCGATTCGCCCGCTGTCAAGTTCCACCCTGACTGCATCGAGTGCGTGCAGCAATCCGCGGAGGCGGTCGTTTCGGACGTCAATGCTGCGGAGCCCAAGTCCCTCATGCGGACAATCATGAGCGGGGCGGGTCACGATAGTGTCTTTACCTCCAAGAGAGTCCCGACCAGCATGATCTTCGTTCCCTGCAAAGATGGGCTGAGCCATCACCCGGAGGAGTTCTGCTCCGCAGATGACTGCGCAACAGGTGCATCAGTCATCTTGCAAGCAGTGATCCGTTATGATCGAAAGAGGTTCTCGAAATGAGCTGCGTTGACAGCGGGTGCCTATAGTTGCGCCTCTGCATACATCTCGACATCGGCTTTTGGTATATCAACCGCATGTACATAGCAGCAGATTTAGCCGCCATTTATCTTACGAAATGGAAAATAGAATGAAGTCATGAAATCATGCCATTAATCCTAACTATATCATAACTGTGAAACAGTAGATTGGCATAACTTCTTTTTTTAGGACGTGCACGGTACAGCTTCCCGACTTCTTTCAAAGTCGTTCAAGCCACACCGGCAACAATCCCATTAAGCCCTTGGAAGACCGGCAGGCGACACCCCTTAGGAGGAGGGAGCACCACGGCCACGGCCGAATCCACCACGGAAGCTGGGAGCGAACTCGCCGGGGGCACCGCCCTCCTTGTTCTCCTGCTCGCGGCGGCGGTAGCCACCCTCACGAGGAGCACGGGGACGACGCTCACGCTCCTCACCGCCCATCATGCCACGAGGGGGAGCGTGGGAACGCTGCTGCTTGATGTGGGTGGCGGGGACAACCTCAGCGGGGAGGTGGAGCCACTCACGGAGGTAGTCAAGACCCTATATCAAACCAGTCAGACAATCCGTCCTTATCGTATCCTGCGCCGGATATAATCATGGAATAAAACGTACCTCGGGGGTGAGGGTGTAGTAGTAGTACTGCCACGAGAACTGGGTCTTGACGAAACCACGGGAGGTCAGGGACTGGCAGGCCTTGATCACGTAGAGGTTCTTGGTGTCAATGTCGCCATGCTTGGGAAGGTTGAAGTCCTTCTTGGCCACGAGCACACCCTCTATTGTTAACCGTCAGCATGACTGATTCATCCATCATCCATAATCCATCGATCGACCGTCGCGCGACATTTCGGGGAAACAAGGTCGGTCGATATAGGTGTTCACATACCGCGGAAGAGGTACTCGTGGATCTTCTTGCGGTCTTCCTTGGGGATAAGCCTGAATCAGGGTTAGCTACATCATCCTATATGATATCAATGGCCGATATTAGGTGCATCACTTACATTGTCGCGAGTTCCTAGCGCTCTTCGGGGAATCGCCTTGACAACGCGCGAAGAGAGTGGTTTAAATGTAGTTGATGTGAGTGGAGCGGCTGCGGTCGAGAAAAAAGTGCGGTAATTCCCCATCGGGAAGCGGTTTCAGGGTTGGGGCCCTAATCGCTCCGCTAGGCGGATAAGCTGCGTCACGTGCAAGATGCGTTTTGGCCTGAGGCGACAAAGAGGTAGTTTCCCGGTTAGTCATCAATGGCCTTATCGGGAACTCCTCCGCATCCTGAATGAAGTCAACTGCGCCTCACCTCTGCAAGCGATCATCTCCACCTTCAACGAGCAGCAACAATCTCAGCGCTTCGAGTACTCGGTATATACGCACTACTTAACTGACGGTATCTGCGATACCAGCAATCACCATGGCGTCCCAAAACGTCAACATCCTTCTGTCGACCTTTCCCGGTCTCTCACTTCCATCAACACTCTCCTTCGCGCTACCATCATCATCCAGCGTCGCTGACCTGACCGACAAAATCGCCTCATACCTGCCTTCTTCTCTGCCACTCAGTCGCTTGGTCTTGACAACAACCAGCAACAAGCAACTTCTCCCCTCATCCGAGTCCATCGCATCCTACCTCATCAGCACCAATGACAACCTCGCCACAACCTCCATCCTCCCCCTCCGCCTCAGCGCCCCCCTATGCGGTGGTAAGGGAGGTTTCGGATCCCAGCTCCGTGCCGCCGGTGGGCGCATGTCCAGCAAGCGCAAGCGTAACCAAGGCGACGACAATGGATCCAGCCGCAACCTCGATGGCCGTCGTCTACGCACAGTCAACGAAGCCAAGGCATTGGCCGAATACCTCGCCCTCAAGCCAGAGATGGATAAGAAGGAGAAGGAGGAGCGCCGGCGCCGGTGGCAGGCTGTTGTTGAAGCGGCAGAGAAGCGTCAGGAGGAGCTGAAGAACGGAGGCGGCAAGCAGAAGATCGACGGTCAGTGGATGGAGGACAAGGATGAGATGAATGAGAAGGCTAGAGAGGCGGTTCTTATGGCTATGAAGGATGGTATGTGGACGGATAACTTGCGCGATACGATTCTGGGCGGATCAAGCACAAGTGCTAGCCCAAGTGAGGGGAGTGGTCAGGAGACGCCCTCTAGCTCCGAGGAGGAAAGTGATGATGAGCAGGAGATGGAGGTTGCGCCTGGACCGTCGTCGGCCGAGCCGGTTCGCAATGCGGCACCTCGGCGGTATATCGGTTTCGATGAGGATGATGAATTCATGAGTGACTCGGAGGAAGAGGAGGAGGCTGAGGATCCTAAGGGAAAGGGAAAAGCGAAGGCTTGATTGAATGCCATTGAATGTTTTCTTTTTCATGCGATTACGGCGTATGGTCTACGGTTCGGGTTGTTTTTCATGTTGTTGGCTCATTATTGATATCAGGGTTTGCGAAGCACGGTTATTACATGTCAAGCTTCATAGCTAGCGTACATATTTTATCGAAAATAATATTTTTCACACTAACCACCTCTCCTTAATTATCTTCTATTCCAACAGCACCCAGCACCCCGTATTAGCTATGATAGAACCAGCTAGTCAGTTCGCCACAGCAACTTTTTTCCGGCCGCCGGCGCGGACCACCGACGCTATCGCCGCTATCACTCACTATCAGTACCAACTAGAACTAGACTTTCATCGCATTTCTCCTCCGAGCTCTCCAACATTCTCAAAACCCAACAAACATGTCGCCATACCTCGGGCGCATAATCCCACGAGGGCGCCTACTGTACCACCGAGCCCCTCTACAAATACGCCTTCGCAAGCCGTGTCTGCGAACGACAACCGCTATTTTCTCTTCCCGCCCGGAGGTACTAGCCCGCACCCAGCTGCGCAGCTTTTCCACGAGTATTCCTCTCCGCGCAAGCCCGGCTCTTGAACCAACAATTGAAGAGGCAGTTCTTCCCGTTTGCTGTCCCGGATGCGGTGCCTATGCGCAGACTGTCGAGCCGAGTGAGCCTGGGTATTATGGGAAGACTAGGAAACAGACGCGGAAGCTCTTGTCGGAGACGAAGCAGGTTGTTGAGGGTGGTCAGGGTGAGGAGAATGGGAAAGGAGGGTCGGGGTTGAAGGCTGAGGGGGAGAAGGCAGCGGATCGGATTCAGAAGTATCTGGAGCTTACGGATGTTGGGGGGAGTGTGCCGAGGCCGAAATGTGAGTGATTATCTCCTCTATCTGTCTTGTGATGGTTGGTTTGGTTCATATGCTAACTGATTGATTTTCTGTTGTGCAGTTGGTGCTTCTTTGGTGAAAGCGGCAGATACTGCTGGCAAGTATCTGGAGAAGTCGAAAGCCCCGGTACAAATTTGCGATCGATGCCATGATCTGCTGCATCATAACAAGGCCGTTCCTGCTATTTCGCCGACTATGGATTCCCTTCGCGCGTATTTGGATGAGTCGCCCCATAAACATAATCGGATTTATCATGTTGTTGACGCGGCGGATTTTCCTATGTCTGTTGTGAAGGAGATCTACGATACGCTGGGGATTATGGATCCGCGGTCGAAGAATCGGCGCTCGGCGACTTATAAGTATAAGAGTGGGAAGAAATTGCCGACTATTAGTTTTGTTATCAATCGGTCAGATCTGTTGGCAGCTACGAAGGAGCAGGTTGATTCGAAGATGGAGTATGTACGGTCTGTGCTTCGTGATACGTTTGGTCTCTCGCATGAGGAATTCCGCTTGGGCAATGTGCATATGATTAGTGCTCAGCGGGGATGGTGGACGAAGAAAGTTAAGGAGGAGATTAGGGAGCATGGGGGTGGGATCTGGGTGATTGGAAAGGCCAACGTTGGTAAAAGCAGTTTTATTGAGGCATGCTTTCCCAAGGATTCGAGGAATCTCGAGAAGATTGCGGAGTTGATTGAGCTTCGTGAGGAGGAGTCCAAAATCGCTACCCACTATGACCCTTCTGCTATTGATTCAGAGGGTCTTCTACCCCCTGCGCCTCGGGAGGATCTCTATCCTATCCTTCCTGTGATCTCATCTTTACCCGGCACGACGGTATCACCTATTCGTATCCCGTTTGGCCGTGGAAGAGGCGAGATGATTGACCTGCCGGGGCTCGACCGTGGCGAGCTGGCCGACCATGTCCGTGATGAGTTCAAACGCGATTTGGTCATGACTAAGAGGAAGAAGCCTGAACGCCTTTCAATCAAACCTGGCCAATCCCTACTTCTCGGAGGAGGTCTTGTCAGGATTACGCCGATGAACCCCGAGGATGTCGTGATGGCAGCTTGCTTCGTCCCGCTCGAATCGCATCTCACCAGAACCGAAAAGGCTATTGAAATGCAAACAGAGCAGCGCCCTTATCCCAAGACCAATATCGCCAGAGAAGGTACCGGTCAGGTCATCTCGTCTGCAGGTGTTTTTGACCTGAAATGGGACGTGACTCATTCGCACCTCCCCAGGTCTATTGCTAAGGCGGTTGAAGATGGACATGTGAAGATGCCGTCTCTACCATACAAAGTTATGTCGACCGATATTTTGATCGAAGGATGCGGCTGGGTTGAGCTTACAGTTCAAGTTCGAGCCAAGTCCGCGAAGGAGTCTGAGTCTGAGGACGAGACGTCAAAGTCGTTCCCTCAAGTGGAAGTGTTCACTCCGCACGGCCGCCATGTTGGATCCCGTGCTCCGATTGAATGTTGGAAGTTCATCGAAGCGAAGAAGGTCGCTGACAACCGCGCGAAGGGACCTCGGGGACGGCAGAACATTGGGCTGGAGAAGCGAGTCCGGCACAGCTGAGACGGTCTTCCAGCAAGGATGACCTTGTATAGTATATGATTTGCATAGCGATTGGTGTTTCACGGTGTATACTAGAAAGGGATAAACAATGCTGTATTATAATGATTGGGGAGGTGTGGTTGGTGGGTGATGTATAAATAGATCATCGATTGTTGGTGAGCAGATTATTAGTTTATCATCCACTGCCTTCGTTCACGTGGGCTTCTTCCCTCTTCATTCCTCTTCCTATCTTCTCACTCCGAACTTAACCTGCATGTCTCACGCCTGTTTGGGTTCGTTTCCAAAATCTAGGTTATTATCTAATCCTGCTAGTAATTCCGCCTGTGGTTGTAGTACAACCCCTCTTCACTACCTTAAGGAACTATATAGTAAGCATCCGCTCCTCGAACAATACACAGTCACTTCAACTGTATACCAACGTTATATAGATAACAAACATATACCATAAAGAGCCTTTTCGACAATGCTCTCGTCTCGAGGCAGCAATAATGCGCAATTGCACAAGATCCCTTGGCGCTATGCTCTACCGCACAAGTACAACAAAGAGACGAATCCGGAGGGGATGATCTCATTTGCATTGGCAGAGCATGTAAGTTATCTGAAACAAGAGGCAACAACTCCACAGTACTCATAAGCAGATAGGCACCAGTGCGCGCAGAAATAGTCAACTACATCAACACCAAGGTTAATATCCAGCCCTTTCTCTTTTTCCTCTGAAACTCAGCAATCCCAACCAATATCTTCTACATGCTTAGGTCGAGTTCGACGTAGCATCAGTCGCCTATAGCTCTGGTAACAATGCCATCCATCGTCTACAAAAAGCGGTCGCAATGCATCTGAATAATCTACTCGTTCCCATTACTCCGATCGACCCGGAAGAAGTCATTGTTGCCAGCGGCGCAACTGCAATAGGGAGCATGCTTGGATTCACCCTAGCTGAGCCAGGTGACGGCCTCCTAATCAGCAGGCCAGCTTATGGGCGGTTTGAGCTTGATTACGGTGTCGAAGCGGGTGTGCAGATGGTATATGCAGACACCACTGCGGAGGAGGCATTCGCTCCTTCTGTTGTCGAGAAGTATGAATTAGCGCTGAGGGATGCTCAGGCGAAAGGTGTGCAGATCCGGGCATTGATGCTAGTGAATCCGCATAATCCTATTGGTATGCTTGACCACTTCGTTGATCATCAATAATCTAGCGTTGACACTACGTCTAGGCCGTTGCTATTCTGTTGAAACCCTGACGGAGATTCTCAAATTCTGCAATAAGCACCAGCTTCATCTGATCAGCGACGAAATCTATGCTTCATGTGTCTTTGATTCCGGAGACCCAGATGCCGTCCCATTCACCTCTATATTATCCCTTAGTACCCCGGAGCTGATCAACCCTGACCTGGTGCACTTGTTGTACGGATTCAGCAAGGTAAGCCATACTTCGTTCTCTTCTCTGTTCATTAGAATGCGTCTAACCTATATGACCTCAGGACTTCGCGTCCGGCGGCCTCCATCTAGGCTTCCTTATCACAAAGAACAAACCCCTACGCCATTCCTGCAATGCAATCCTGTCAGTTTGCCACTATGTGCCCGACTCGCAACTCAAAGTCAACTAACCCAACACACAGACGCCTCCACAGCGCCTCCACAGCAGCCGTAACAATCGGAACCACCATCCTCGAAGATCAAGACTTCGTTCGCGACTTCACAGCCAAGAGCCAACAGAGTCTTGCTTCAACATACCGAATCGCAACATCAACTCTTGCCCAAGAGGGCATTAGCTACATAAAGGGAGGGTAAGCCAAGATATTTCCAGAACTCATTCTAAAACTATGTTCAATATACTTACCAACTTATATTGTTCCCTCCAGAAACGCCGGGTTCTTTATATATATCGACCTATCATCCTATCTCCCCAAGAATAGTGGTAATAGCACATCTCCGCTTGAATTCACTCTCGCTCAGAAATTCGTCGATGCAGGTGTATTCCTGCATCCGTGCGAAGAGCATGGAAATATACCAGGGTGGTTTAGGCTTGTCTATGCTCAGGACGAGGATGTGTTGAGGGAGGGGTTGAGAAGGTATGTAGCCATGTCTTCTGTTTCCCAGTCTACTAAGTACTCTTGACTTTGAGATATCGTAGGCGGGGTTAGTGCATGGTGCTAATGATATATATCACAGGATGATCGGGGTGTTAAAGAGTTTGGTATGAACGATCTAGTCTTTTGGCTTCGTTGCCTAGTGAAATTGTCGCCCGGTGAAATTGCAATGAGTATGATGTTATCGTTGGTAGTATACTATTAGCAAAACTACAAGCATCACCAATCCAATCCACAAATCTAACATAACCCAATGAAATTGCTATTTTATGATCTTTCACTAAAACAAAAGAAAAGAAAACATGAAACCCATCAAGATATCTCATCTAATCTGTATCATGTATAATCATCACCATCTTCATCTTGATCATCTACTCAATATTGGCAAAGTTGAAAGAAGGCTGGCCAGGAACGGCATTCTCAGCCTGCAGTCCCTCCCTCTTCTCACCAGTACCAACGACCTCACCAGTCTTGCCACCCTCATCGACAGCAACAATCTCCAGCTCCTTGGCGCCAGTGACGCGCTTAATAGCAGCAACCATCTCGCTGAGGACAGCGAACTCATCGAAAGGCAGCTTGCGGTCGAAGACAGCTTCGGGGACTTCCTTGTCGACAACGAGACGCTTCTTGAGTCTCTGGACGAAGGGCATAGCCTTCTTCATCTCGCCGAGCTTGCCGACCTTGGCGTTCAGCTCCTTGTCGTTGAAGGAGATGCTGACCGCGTCGAAGGCTTCGCGCACAAGGTCGATGTACTTCTCCTGCCAGACGGGGAACTTCTTGGCCGCGTAGATGCTGAGCTTCTTGGGCTTGCGGGGGTCGAAGGCAGTCTGCTTGCCCTTGGAGAGCTTCTTCACGAAGTTGGCCTCCGCGGAGGTGATGCTGGAGGTGGTCGAGCGGGCGTAGTCAAGGGCTGCGGACAGCTCGAGGGAGGGCTCGGGGACCTCGGGGAAGCGGGCGTGGTGGATGGTCGAGGGCTGGATAGGGTGTTAGTGGGGGTGTGATGGAGTGGAGTTGTGGGGTAGGTACGAACCTTCTTAAGGATCTCGAGCCAGATGTGCTCGGACCAGTGAGGAGCAATGACGGCCATCATCAGAGCCTGCAGCTCAATGTAGCGGAGGACGACGTCACGGTGCATGCCAATGCCGGCAGTGGTGGTGGCTTCACGGTAGAAGTCACGGGCGCTGACCAGGTCGTACAGACCGGACTTCAGGGCGAGCTTGAAGTTGGTGCTATAAGTAGTTAGCTTCATGAAAGTCCAAGTGGAAGTCAAGTGAAGCAAGATGAAGAGTTTTTATGAAGGGTCCATCAGGCATGTGGTGATGTTTGTCTCATGGCCGTGAAAGGCTCTGAAGTAGCAAATACGTAGAATATGCGAACATCATGTGGAGAGGTGATTGCGGGATTGTAGGGGGATAAAAAGGTGACTTACTCCTGGTAGTGCTTCTTGGTCTCACGGACAAGGCCGTTAAGCTCGTTGTCGAAGAGCTTGTCCCAGAAGGCATCGGCGGGGCCGGTACGCAGGGACTCGTCCTTGACAACTTCCTCCATCCAGTCCTTGAGAGTGTGGAGACGGAGGATGTTGCTGTTAGCGACGGTTTCCTCGAAGTTGGCGTCTTCGATACCGTCACCAGCATCGGCGAAGGCGATACGGGTGGCATCAGCACCGAACTTGTCGACAGCATCCTTCAGGGTAAGGAAGTTACCCGTACTCTTGCTCATCTTCTCACCGTTGAGCAGCAAGTGTCCGTTAGCACGGACACCGCGAGGCCAGTACTCAGGAGGGAAGAGGGCGACGTGGATGTACAGGAAGAAGGTCAAGTGGTTCTGGATGAGATCCTTTCCGGAGACACGGACGTCCAGAGGGTACCAGTACTCGAATTCTCTACGCATCTTCTGCAGGGCCTCCTTGCTGATACCACTCTTGGAAACAAGCTCATCGCTGAGCTCACGTCTGGTGAAGACGTAGTCCCAGACTTCGTCGATCATCTGCTCGGCCTTCACGTTCAGGGAGCCAGGCTCCTTACCGTAGCGGTCACCGTGCAGGTAGTGGGCGATGGTGTAGTAGGCCATGTAGACGGTACTGTCACTCAAACTCTCGACAAGGAACTGCTTGTCCCAGGGCAGCTTCGAACCCAGACCGTAGGTTCTGGCGCAAGCCCAGCGGTTGAGCCAGGACAGGTTCTTCTCGAAACCGTTCTTGGTTTCGTTTGAGTAGGCGTTCAGGGTGTTCACAACGTGGTCCAGGGTGGTCTTCTGCCACTCAGCGTCGTTCTCACCGTAGTTCAGGAACCACTGGCCGAGGTAGGCAACAACACAGTCATCTCCACTGCGGCTGACAACCTTGCCCATAGGGTCGGCGAAGGGGAAGGCATCACCGCTCTCGTAGAGAGACTTACGGATCTTCTCCTTAACAGCGCTCACGGGCTGTCCCTTGTACTCACCGACAATCATGGTACCCTTGTAGAAAGCTTCACCATAGGCCAACTCCTTGGCCTGTGCAAGCTGGTTAACGTCCTTGGGAGAGTTGATCTTGAGCTGCTTGACGAGAGCGGGAGCAGTGAGGTTTCCGTACGTCGGAGTCTCGATGAGAGGGAAAATCTCCAGCTCAGCCCACTCCTTCTTGATACCATAGTACTCCGGCTTCTTCGCGAGATCCATCAAAGTGGCGTAATCATCGGGAGAATCCGAGGGCACGGAAGTGACAACACCGGTACCCTTGCTGGCAGAGACACCCTCCATTGGAAGGATGCGCACACCTTCAGTGTGGAAAGAAAGAGGAGCGTTGACGAGAGTACCGACATAGGCAGTTCCGGGGGCCTCAACGACAAGGGGCAGTTGGTCCTGGGACTTGAGGAACTTCTCGCCGTCGGCGAAGTAGCCCTGGAAAGCCATGTTCCAGGCAGCCCGCTTGGTGACGACGAAGTATTCCTTCTCCTTGACCTTGTAGAGACCATAGGTGATCTTGGGGCCAAGGAAGCAGCAGGTCTGTCCGTACATGGTCTCCGGACGCAGAGTGGCGGGGACGAAGTAGACATTGGCATCGTCCTCAATCTTGCCCTTGACGAGTTCGGCGATCTCAGGAGCCCACTCCTTGACCTTGAGCTTCATAGCGGTGTATTCCTGGGGACCGATACCCTCACCCTCAGTGCGGTCGTGGTCCATGCAAGGCTGTCCGTCCTTAGGAGAGTAAATGGTGTAACGGTTGCCGTACTGGATCTTGCCCAGCTCGTGAAGGCGGTTCATCTGCCAGCGCACAAAGGCGTCATAGTAGGGGTTGGCGTCGGTGGTGACGAACTGTCTGCGCCAGTCAACACGGGCACCCAGGCTGTCGAGATCACGGATGGCGAGAGGGGGGAAGTGCTGGAGCCAGTGAGCGGCATCGGCGAACTTGTGAATCTCCTCAATGGGGATACCAATAGCCAGCATGATCTGGAACTGGTACTTCATCTTGACGGTCTTGGCAGCGGCCTTGCTCTTCTTTCCGGAGAACTTCTCCTGCTCTGCCTTAACCTCCTGGGTGGGAGCGGCAACGGCAGCCTTGTCCTGCTCCTCAGACTCTTCGCTGTAGCCCTCGAAGTTCTTGCCGAACTTGGCGACTTCATCCCGAAGCTTGTCGGCACAGGCCTTGATGGGCATACCAGTGCAGTGGAATCCGAGAGGGAAAAGGGCCCTCTTGCCCTCCATGCGAGCAACACCGGTCATGAATTCGACCTTGCTAGCAGTGAAACTGTGACCGGCGTGAAGGGTACCGTTCATGTAGGGGTAGGCCATGGTTCCGAAGAACTTGGGGTGCTTCTCACGGAGCTCAGCGGCGGACATGCTGCCGAAAGGCACCTCTGTCTCGGAGGGAGCATCGACCTCAAAGACCTTGTTTGCCTTCCATTGGGCCTGGTACTTCTTCTCGAGGGCGATAAGGGTATCTCTCTTCTCGGTCTATGCAGATAATACATGGTCAGCTCAATCCAGGTCAAATCGAGTCCCTTGGGGACAAAGAGGGGCATGTGAGGCAGACATTCTCGAGTTTCATAGTGTTTTTCGTGCCCTGCTCGAGCGCAGCTGCAGACGCAGCGGCGGCGGCGGCTGCCATGGCTCCGGATGTAGAAGAATAAATCTGACAAACTGGAGATAATGAGCCCGAGGGCGAGGAGGGAAAAGGGCAGCGTTATATAGATCGAGCGACTGGAGTCACCGCGGGGTCGAAAAGAATTACTCCGAATGTGGGAAAAGGCGGTCCGTGAGTCACCGCCTGCCTCATCCGGTATCGGAGCATGGGGATATTCCTGTATGGAGGGCGATGGCTTCATTGCTCAGCCTCTTTCGGGTAATTGAGATATGGCAGATGGAGCTTGAATGTGGGATGATTGTTCTAAGCTGTGAGTCACAACTTTAGTGCAATTCCTGGAGCTAATGATGCATGTTGGAGTCATCAGGCTGTAAGGGAAGGCTGAACCGGGCAGGATTAGACTCGGTGAATGCGAGTTCCTTTGGAATTAAACGACAGAATGGAGGGAAGACTTGGGCATTGTCTGAACTAGAAGGCGCTAGGCGTCTGGGTTCAGTCAAAGGAGTCATCACCCAAAGTTGTCTAATAATGACAGACTATCATCAACATCGCCGCAGCACATTATCTTAGAATCACGTGATCTGATATCGGCTGCTTTTCTTTCCGCCGGGGATCCCAAAAATCAACGGGAGACAGCTCCGAATCAGCAGCCATCTAACCACCCCGTCGTCGGCCCATCCAGATCAATTACAGCCGGGCGCGACCTGAAAATCCCATCCCTTGACATATCTCCCATCAGAAAGTAGTCGCTCAGGCGCTCCAACCGTCACAATGGTCAACCTCTTCAAGCGGATGCGGAAGCTGAAAACCGTAAGTTGACCACCATCACCCATTATCAATGACCCAGATACTGACATGGCTATTTAACAGAGGGTATGTTCTCAATCTACAATCTCATCCAGCTCCCCTTGTACTCCAACCCAACCCGACCATTCCAATCCCTACCCATCGATGCCATCCCTCCCATATCGGAATCAATCAACCAACCCAACCATCCGCCGGAGAAACCCATCAAACCCAACCCTACTAACACCCAATCCCAGCTCCTCAACATCCAAGTCGGCACCGGAGCCGCAACCCTCCCCACTGTCGCAAACGCCTCGAAAGAATTCCCCGCCATTACGCGGCTGCACCTCACATACGCCCGCAAGATCTACGGCGGACACCAAGGCGCGCGACATTTCTGGCGCAACTGCCTCCCCCGGCTGAAGTACCACAACCCAGCGATTCCCATGACGGTGCGCCAAACAGAGGAACAAGAAGGCCCCGCCGCATTGACGATTTACTTCGCCGAGCGCGCCAGCAACGCCGCATCCCTGCTCTCCGCCAAGGACGTCACGGACAAGCACGCCCCGGCCCCCGGAGAGGCGGAGCAGACCGCTGTTCTGGATGTGAAGAACCTCGACTACAAGGATATCTGGGCTAAGGTGAAGAACATGACGGGCGCGCAGGAGATTCAGCCTACTCCGGAGCAGGAGTCTGAGTTGCAGAAGTTGGAGCAGTTGAGGCAGCAGAGTGATAAGGATCGCGCGCGTATAGCGGCTATTCGTCAGGCTAAGGCGGATCAGGAACGTATGTTGCAGGAGGCTAGGGGTGAGGTGGAGAAGTTGAGGCAGTTGTAGGGGTGATCTTTGGAGTGGTGATGTGGATGGGTGATTTGGCTTGTGTGGGAACAATAGTATACGACCTTGGGGCGTCGTGTCTTGTAGCATAGCATATATCTCTCTGTATTATTCCTGTTCGATTATGTAGTTTGGGGAAATTTCTTGTTCTTTCTGTTGCAAGTATACATTGTGGCTAGTTGTTCTTGTTCGGTTCTTGCTATGGATAGAATTGACATTGTTTAAGGATGTTATTTAGTGTAGTGATCTACTAAACTCCCTTCACAGGCCGTGCACTAGTGTATATGTATGTGATCATGTTCATTCATCATTGTGGAAAAGAAAAAAGGTAGAAGACATTTTGTACAGTGAAGGCCAACAAGCCCCGCCCCATGTCACAATTGCACTTGCTGGGAAGACCTCACTTCCTTGCAAAAGAAAATCCAAGGTTGGTATATGACAAGGCTAAACAGCAGAAACACTTTACGTTGCATTGTTCCTTTGCATTATATCCCAAACAACCGACCAAACTCTATGAAACCATGCTTTGTAGAGTTGCTGCAGTTTCACGCATGGTCGGGGGTATAGCTGGTTTCTCCCAACATACTCTGGCCCGCTGAGACTGTGGGTGTTGGGGTCTGAGTATGGTTGGAACCTTGCTGATTCGCTGCAGACGTCGCTGGCTGCACTCTTCCTGCTGCTGCTGCTTGAAGCCTCTGGTCGAGAGCCTTGAGTGCTAAAGCACGTCTGCGCTCCGCTTCTTCCCGCTTCGCCATGGCCCGTCCGTTGCGATGGTTAGAAAGAAGACTGGGAAGACCTGCCTCGCCCCGTGCCAGAACCTGCTGATTACCCGAGGCAATGTCTTCCTCGGAGAAGGGTGTACAGATCCTGACGGCGACCAGTAGAGCATAAACTTGATCGGATAGAAACGCGATTGGTGGCTGAAGCACGTCCGGAAAGAGGCATGCAAACGCAAAAGTCTCGCTGGCATCACCCTTGATGCCTAGCCCATCGGTCGATGTGCCGGTAAGATCAGGCTGACGCTTGAAGAAGCGAAGGTAGGTCCAACTCGTCAAGAGGCCGAGCCAGGCAAGAATTGCTGCGACATGCGTGCCAAAGACAACCCCGCTGATCGTGTTCAGGAACAAAAACAGAGCGGGAAAGTGCTTCACC
The DNA here is from genome assembly GCF_003184925.1 of Aspergillus vadensis CBS 113365. Taxonomy (NCBI): domain Eukaryota; kingdom Fungi; phylum Ascomycota; class Eurotiomycetes; order Eurotiales; family Aspergillaceae; genus Aspergillus; species Aspergillus vadensis. The sequence goes on from NW_020292045.1 coordinate 658,536, forward strand.
CGCATTTTGACCAAGCCTTTGAAGATAGTCACCGTATGCTCAGGGACAAGTTGTTTGAAGGCGACCAGAAAGGATGCTTGAATCGAGATACCGCCGCATATCTGCGTGAGGCTTGAAGTCGGTGAGTCAGTAGGGAAAGCGCAAGATGTTGTGCATTCGTCATGAAAGAACAAGGCGTACCCGCTGCTGGAGTTGCTCCTGAGGGCAGCTCCTAGAATATAGAGCGGAACAATCGCCACGTTCGGGATGACGGCGATGGCTAGGATGAACTTCGCAAACTCCCGGGATCCCCATGCGCGCTCCAGGTATTTTCCGCCATAAAAGAGAGTGGCCGCGTTCAAAAGCACGGTGAAGATGTTCTGCTCCACAAAAGTCGCAGTAAGGAGGGTCCACGGATAGAAAAGAAATTGTGAAGGAACGAGTGTCAAATAGGGTATAATCGGGGTGATGGCGGGTGCGCCGGGCGTGGTGTCAAGTTGCCGCCATCGGGCGATATTATACAGCAAGGAGAGGGTGAGAAGGCTGATAAGACAGATGCGGGTCGCTGGAGGGATGTTGACTCGAGGCGCCATGGTGTCAGAGGACGCTCTTGCGGCTATTAAACCGCAGGCTGTTGACAGAGCCCAACGGGGGTTGGGGGAAAGGAAGTGTGGGAAGGGGAAGTGAAATGCATCCAGACCAGATGATCCGTACTACGAGCTGGACTCGCGGGTGACTAGTCGCTCGGGGCGGCGTTGGGGGGGAGTTCCATTTTCGGACAAGCCTGCAAGGACGGGATCGCGTCTCTCTGATTGGATACCTTGCATGGCATCCGCAAGGCCGCCATTCATGCCTCCGCCGTGGCATTTGTTATTATGGAAAGGCAACAATGCATCCAGTCATCGGGAAACATGGATGACCAGCGGTTGTCTACCACCATTGGATTTGTTGCGTAAATAAGTTGGCGTTGAAGTTTTTGTGTGTGGGACAAGATCTGCTGACAGACACCAGTCGCATCGACAATGATTTTACTGATCATTTACCTTTCATATTAAAGCCAACTACGAATCAGCCTGTCATGAACTGATAACGAGTCAAGTAACTATCGGCGCCATCTTCGCTCAATAAGCTTCCGGGTCTCCTCAATAATCCCTTCTCAGGTCTCACCCTAGCTATTGTGGAAGACTTCTAGAGAATGCATGACAAAAAGAACCCGTGTCAGGGGAGGAATTGAGATTATACCGATCGCATGGGTCACGTGTGGCTCAAGCGCTGGGGTGTGGCTCAGCCCAAGGGAGATTTACAGTGATGGCCTAGTTACCCACCCGCCAGACTCTCTAAGTGGACCGACCACTGAAGAAAGAACGAAAGTGCAGCTAAGGTAAGCAAGCTTAGACTGCTTAGCACCAAGAGTCGTACGGGGGAGACCTTCACAGCAACCTTTCTGCCGGCCGGGGGGTAATGGATTCCAGCCCACAATCATCAATGCATGCATGTACAGAACTCCAGAAGGATGTACAACTGATCGGCATTCCTAGCAGACGGGTGAACTGCCCCCAGATTTAGATCCAGGCTATCAGCTGGCAGGAGAAAAATTGAATCTGGGCATGAAGCAGACCACTAACTCAGATAGTCAGTGTTAGGACTGCATTTGGGTGATCTGATCCCTCAAATTAGTCATATTCTCCGAAAGTCAGTGAAATTATCGCCCTTCAATCAAGTATCATGACTTTAGGCGGTCTTCAATTCTGCAGATGAACAAGGTAAGAACTAAAGCGACATCATCTGTAGGTACCATCCCAGTAGGTACATGACCGACATCCTGCCTAAGGTATCTAACGGGCCACGATCAGCACCTTCAGAGAAGGGAAAATCAAAAATTAAAAAATAAAAAATAAAAAATAAAAAATGGTGGAAAAGGAAAAGAAAGGCCACGAAAAATGCGCAAAATGCACAGAAATCCTGCGAACGACAAAGGGAAAGCGCCAATCGAACCATGAAAGGGCCGGTGCCGGCTAACCGGAAGAGGATAAGTGTAGAGGCCGATCGGGAGGCCGTCAGAAGGACCGAATGGAGCAGTTGGACCAGTTGGGATGGACCAGGGGCCCCAAAGTGGGTTGGAGGGCAGCTGCACGCTAGCCGTGGCCTAGACGCCACAACGAGTCAAGCCCACCCCCCGAAAAAGTCCCAGGCCCAAAATGCCCACTCCCAGTGCGTTCAGCGTCTGAAACAGCGTCCCAGAGCCGCGCTTGGAGAAATTCCAGCTTTGAATTTTACTTTTCTTTTTCGCTCTTTTGTTACCCTTGGCCTGGTTGGGCGTGGTTGGACCCGTAACTCTTGACTAAACCTTTAGACGGACTTCACAGCGGCGTGGAAACTGTCTTGTCGTGACTGTGAGGATCAAAACTGTCGAGTGTCGAAAAAGTGCCAGTTGACCAAGTACCTACGTACCTTTACGTACCTGCTAACCTAGCCTAATTAACTAACTTAGTTAACACTTTGTGACTGACACTGACTAACTAACCTACCCTCACCTTGTTCCTTCTCGACCCCTACCACCTCCACGATCCTACGACTGTACCTTACCTGGTCTGGTCTGTTCGAACTACCTTTGGCACTAACTAACGGGAGTTCCTCATACGCTTCCCTGGGGTCATCGGCCGGTCGTGTCTTGTCTGGCTTGTCTGTCGGTCCCATAACTCTCTTTCTCCATCATTTCGTTTCATTCACCCGCTCCGGATCTGAACTGCTTCTCTTCTTCCCTTTCTCTTCTTCCTCCCCGTCTATCCGTCCATCCGCCTTCTTCTTCCACTCCCCGAAAGGTTCTGGTGTTGCTCCCTCCGGCCTTTGCAGTTCGCTAGCGGGTCTGCTATCATTAAGCCACACGTTGGTGTCGATTTCCTCCCGTCCCGATATTATTCGCTCTTCACTCCCTCCCTCTCTTCCATTCTCCCTTCAATTTGTCCCTCTGTCTGAAAGAACAGTCTTTCGTGTTCCTTTCACCTTATTTCGCCAACCCCGTCCAGCAACAAGGCGCATTTAGGATGTGCTTTTGTGACTGGTCCTCGGTTTAGTTTTTCTCACGCCTAATCCGCCAGCCTGCGTTTTTCGTGTTTTACTCACATCCGCCCTTCCCCAAGTACCGTCTGAACTGAACATCTCCCTTGTCACAGCCTTGGCTGCATCTCTCCCACTCGGACCCTCCCCTCTCGTCCAGAGACCTCCTGTCTCTCATTCAGGTTCTGTTTGAGAGGGAAGCTGTCAGAAGAGTTTTCTTCCTCATTTAAATCTTTGCTGCGCTCGACTTGGCAGCATCTCGGACCATTGTACCTTCCAGTCCCTGCCTTGCAGCAATCCCCGCCTTAATCCTTTGTTACCTTTCACGGAGAAAGCCTTTCGTTTCTGGCATGCTAGCGGACCCTCCACCTTACTAGCTGTCATACATGTAACAATGGCACAACCCGATCTCACATCGCATCACGTCAATTACCTAATATGGAGGTATGTATCAGAGTCCCTTTGCAACCTCGTTCTGCCGTAACACGTACCTACCATGCTGCGTCATTGCGTTTCTCGACCGTTTGTATGCATTGCTAACTTCCATATAGGTATCTTCAAGAGTCAGGTAATATTCTTTTCCCATGATTTGGTGCTTATCCTTTCTTCACGGGAAAAGCAAACTAACTTTCCCACAGGGCATGGCGAGGCTGCACTCACCTTACAGCGCGCGTGGAATCGTGACCCGCAGAGTTTGCCGTTTGCCCCATACATCAAAACTCATGCTCTAGTATCCCTGGTACAAAAGGGCCTGCAGTATCATGAACTAGAGCATTCGCTCGACAGGGTATGGTATTCATTGATATTTTCGCTACGCGCCTCAAGATTTTTGGAGTAATCTCCTACACAAAAAAACATAAGAACTAATAAATTGAACAGGATGGAAATCCTACGGCCTTCACATCGTCTGACTACTTTTTCGGGCCTACGCCGCTGGAACCTGAAACTGAAAAGGGCCAAAGTGGCCCCGGGGAGGCAGGCGTTAGCACAGACCAGGCGCCTGTCTCGCCTACAAGCAAAGTTCCGCGAGATGGCGGCGTGATTAACGGTCACTTGACGGCCGAGGCGGCGGCGGCGGCGGCACCCCAAGCACCAGCACCACCTCAAGCTCCCACCGGCGTGAAGAAGCCGCATAAGAGCGGAGAGACCAACGGTGATGAAACTCCCATGGAAATTGACACTAATGGAGTAACGACTGAAAACAAACCCGAGGTAGTCGATGAGTTGCCTCCAAAAGTCGACATGGAGGTGGACGGTGACGGAGATGTGAGCATGGGCGGCCGACCGGATTCGCAGGACCAGGAACCAGAACCAGCACCAGCACCGGTGGCGCCGACCTTCACGTTAACCACCGGCCACAGCGTTGGCGTCCAGATCACCCCCGCCAAGGCCGCCGACCTTGGGCCCAACACCGCCATCCTCGATCTGGCTAGTGATGATCACGTGACTCGCACCCTCTGGCGCCCTCGGGACCCTACTACCGTCGTGGCCGCCGGTGATACCTTCTGCAGCCTGTGGAGGCTGTCTTCATCCTCGGATCCAGTACAGGAGAAACTCGTAGCGAACAAGGGGGATAGCACCTGTGTATCGGCAGTCGCCTGGGACCCATTGGGCCAGAAGCTGGCCGTCGCGACCTATAATGACATGAGAGGCTCCATCACCATGTATGACGTCTCTGGAAATGCGGTCGATCTTCTTCCCGAAGTACCGCGGATGATTACTGGGTTGCACTGGGCGGAAAGCGGGTCCCATTTGATCGTGGTTGCCTCGGACAGCCGAATCTCTGAGCTAGCGCTCTGGGACGACTCATTACGACCGGACGAATTCCCATCGCCTCAGGTTATCGAGGGATCAATCTTTGACCTTTGTTGGTTGAGCTCCAACCAGGCTTTTGCTTGCGGTAACGGGACGGTCTATCAATGCGATGTCGATTCGAGTATCCACATCGCCAAGACGTTCTCATCTGGCGACCCTGACCAGCCCTGGTCATTCATCCGCTGTGCGAATGCCGGCTCTTCATCCGTGGCGGTAACTGCATCTTCCGCCAATGCTACACTATGGGTGCCTACCCATGACATGCGCCATGAGGGTGCCCACGAAGGCGACATCACGGCCATCGAGCTGAAGCCCAATATGGAACAGCAGCAACAACCAGAAACAGCACAAACAATCGTTTTGGCCACTTCCTCCACCGACGACACGGTCAAGGTATGGCATCTGGATCTGGAGTCCAAACAGTTCAACTGTATCCACCGATTGTTTCTCGGCCCGTCAGCACCCGCTCTCGCTAGCACTTTCTCTCCCGACGGATACGCCCTTGCTGCTGCCAGTAAAGAGAGTTTGTTCATCTGGAATGCACAGCGAGGAGGCACTGCGCTGGCCACATGGAAAGTGCCGGGTCCCGGAGAGCAGAAAAAGGAGGAAGAGTCTAGTCCCATGGTGAATGGACACAATGGCACTGCGGAGTCGGTGCCGGATCGCAGTCTAGCGTGGGATACTGATGGCAAAAAGCTTGCTTTCGGCTATGGAAACCAGGTATGTCGTCCTTGCCGTTACGTGTGAAACATTGTCACTAATTAGCGTTGAATAGCTGGCCATCGTAAATCTGCAGCGCTGATACCTACGAGACGTGCGAGCCGGCTGCGTTACGATCTTTTACTTTCCGATAGTACATTAAGAAAATGGTAAATAAAGCCATCCGATACACATTTGACGTTATTATTTTTGCGACGAAGGCAGGCCGGACTCATCCCTAGCCGGGTGCTGCACACTTAGCGTCGGCACCTCTGCTAGCGCTCGTCTCTCCGCTCCCGGTTCTCGGCAGGCCCCGACGTGCCATGATGTGGGAGCGTGTTCAGACATCCTTGTCTCCAGAGATCCTTCAATCTACTTTCAGTACCATAATCTCTAGTTCTACCCCCATGATTTTGGATTAGACCATACTAAACGGCGCAGCTTGGGTCTTCAGGAAAAACGCGGTGGTGGTGGGCAACTTTACATGGTTACGGTGGCTACATTGACTTCTTTCTCTCTGTCTCTTTACTTTCTTGCACTGTACCATTTCTTCTTGGACAGATCGATCAGTGATCACCCTAAGTTCGGTCTTCAGGCGAATGATTCAGCCGCCTTCTCATCCGTGCGGTGTGGGATGATACGCTTGATACCCAAATCACAATATCTCATTACCGCCTTCGTCCTTATCGACCAGCGTCCCATTCCTGCCGAAAATTCAACTCATACGTATTTTGCCCGTGTCTTCTGTCTTTCTTCCCTTCTCAAAGTGCGATTCTGCTCTCGGATGCGAAAAACCTCCTCGACATCCTTCCATCCTCGCATCCATGCCGTTATTCCCTCAAACAGGGCTTCGCCGTCGCCCTCGACCTCTTCGACTTTGCATTTCGTCCATCTTCGTTGACCATTACGCCGTGAGGCAGTACTCTGTTTCTTAGCGGCAATCAATAGGCGCTGTTTGTGCCATTCATCCACCCAACTCTCGAGTCCTCGTATCGTGCCTTGGATCGCTTCCCGCTCAGCGGTGTCTTCGAGAATGTCTGTGTTTCTATGATTACAGGATATGTTAGCGATCCTGGCAACAGCATAGCCCGACAAGTCCCTGGGATTCCTCACAGTTCGTGAATTTCATCATCTAGTTCGCCGATCTTCTGGGCTAGTGTTTCGCGTTCTCGTGTGAGCAACTCATATATCTCGGACGACTCCTTGCGACGACGGTCGAATTCCACTTTGAGTGTCGTAACCTCTCTCAAGATATCCTTGAGAGGAGGGTGTGACATCTCTTCGAGCGAAGCGACGGAATTGCCCAAATCTTGGGAGTCGGTCGTGGAGATGGAAGCGATGGAGTTGGACTGTCGAGAATGGCTCATAGGACGGCATCGGGCGAGCTCTTGCGTCAAGGCTGGGCGTGGGTCCAGCAGGGATTCGAGGGTCTCGAGACAGTGGTGAAGGGTCATGGAGTCGGATTTGGAGGTCGGATTGAAGTGGGATGCCAGATGGGCTAGTCTTGTGAGACGCGCGGAGACAGGAGCGGCGGTGTCGTTGGAGTCGAGGATATGAGAGGCATAGTCGGGGTCCGTGAGCGCCATGTCCCAGATCTGGCCCGCTACCGAGGAAGGAGGGGATAGCTCATCGTAATGAGATGGAGGCGGGTGTTCCATGGTTGGCTAGGGTTAGGACCATGTAATCTAATGATTTGATTGTTTCTCAGAAAGAGGTTCAGTAAATACAGGCGTGCGTGATGAAAAGGGTAGTAGTCGGTAGCAAGGAGGGATGTCGGGCTGCAGCCAGGCTGCACGGGCTGCAGGAATATACGTGTCTTGCGCTGTCAGTATGAACTGCTGAGATGGGGTAGCTTTCTGTTTATAGGCCCAGGTGCAAAACAACTCACTCTAGTGCGGTCAGTTGTGATCTGGCTGTGGAGTTGTTGTGTTCGAAAGAGTGAAGAGGGGACAGCCAGCCAGCCGCGGGCGACGGGGATTACTTCCACAGCAACCGGGGCAAGGATGACAGGGATTGGAAGAGCAGAGAAGAAGGAACAGGCAGATCCCAGCTGAAGAGCACGTGCGCCCTCAGATCTCCCACAAAGATGATCTCGATTCCCGATGGCTAGCAAACACAAACACTGCCACCTGCAATAAGTTACGTCGGCAGGCTTGCTTCTGGGAGAGAGAGAAAAAGACGGTCAAACCGGTCGATTCGATCAACCTTCGATAACCATTCCTTCCATCCACGCTAGCCCGCTTTGGGTTCCCAAAAGTCGAATTGGCCAACAATTTGCCGCCTGCCATTTGAACCTCGACGACTTGTCATCCTTCCTCCAAGAGATAGTTAGTCCTGTTGGTTATCTCTGTTGGTTTGCAGCTGCTCATATCGCCCAATAAATTGTGGAGCTGCGACGGTATCTAGTAGTTGTTTGATTAAATCCTCCCCAATTTACTCCGTCCCCAGTCAGCACCGCAAATACTCCGATCCTCCGGCTTCCCGAACTTAGCCTCTTTTTATTTCTCAATCAAATCCCCCCCTCCTTCTCCTCCCCGCACAAGTCGATTTTCATCGCTTTTGGACTCGCAAAGATGGCGCCACCTGTGAGTGCCTCTTCCTTTTGTTCTACGGGCAATCACTGTTCCCATTCTTGCCACTCGACGAAATCCCCGCGCAGGGTAGTCTGATATGATACTGATTCCATGTCCCCATGTGACTCACGCAGATTACCGTCGTGCCGTCCCTCGAGACCGCCAGCGAAGTTATCGCCCAGTCGAAAAATGCGCAATTTCCTCCTAACCTCCTTCCGTTGACTACGTCGATTCCGGCCGACCTGTTGACCCCCACATTGGCTTATCTGAAGATCGCGGAGAAGTGAGTGGCGCTCGGCAAGATGGCCACATGGCTTGCGGGCAAGCACAGATGCGCTAACGTGGTCCGCTTGTCCAGATCTAAACTGTCCTTCCTCTACGAGAGTGCTGCGACGACCGAGACTATTGGCAGATACAGTTTCGTCGGTGCTGGTATGCAGCAATGTCCCTCGATGCTATAGTGTGGCGGGGTAGTTTGATAGACTGACGATTTCTGTGCCTCCGTCTAGGTCCCCGCAAAATCATCAAAACTGGTCCCGGTCATGGCCCCGAGTGCGACCCCATGCCTATCCTGGAGCAGGAACTCTCCGGCTTTCGGGTTGCGACGGTTCCTGGCTTGACACTGCCCCCGCTCACTGGTGGCGCCATTGGATACGTGGGATATGACTGCGTGCGGTACTTCGAGCCCAAGACGGCTCGACCGATGAAGGATATCCTCCAAATTCCGGAGTCGCTTTTCATGCTGTTCGACACGATTGTCGCCTTCGACCACTTCTTCCAGGTCGTCAAGGTCATCACATACATTTCCATTCCCGACAACGACTCGGAACTAGAGGCCGTCTACCGCCAAGGACAAGAGGTGCTCCAGCGGACCATTGACGTCCTCCTTCGACCAGACTACGCTCTTCCGCCCCAAGGCCCGATCATTCAGAACCAGGAGTACACATCGAACATCGGACGGGAAGGATACGAGCGCCATGTCACACGGCTCAAGGAGCACATCTCCAAGGGTGATATTTTCCAGACTGTGCCGTCGCAGCGGTTGTCCCGGCCGACGTCGCTCCATCCCTTCAACCTCTTCCGTCACCTGCGCACGGTCAACCCGTCGCCGTATCTCTTCTACATCGACTGCGAAGACTTCCAGCTGGTGGGAGCCAGTCCCGAGCTGCTGGTCAAGGAGGAGAAGGGACGGATCATCACGCACCCGATTGCGGGCACGGTGAAGCGGGGGAAGACGCCCGAGGAGGATGCGGCACTGGCCAACGAGCTGACCAGCAGCATCAAGGACCGGGCGGAACACGTGATGCTGGTGGACCTGGCGCGCAACGATGTGAACCGGGTGTGCGACCCGATCACGACGCAGGTGGACCGGTTGATGGTGGTGGAGAAGTTCTCGCACGTGCAGCATCTGGTGTCGCAAGTGTCAGGCATCCTGCGGCCGGAGAAGACGCGGTTCGATGCGTTCCGGTCGATCTTCCCGGCGGGCACGGTGTCGGGAGCGCCCAAGGTGCGGGCGATGCAGCTGATTGCGGAGCTGGAGGGCGAGAAGCGCGGAGTGTATGCGGGAGCGGTTGGCTACTTCGGGTATAACATCGCCAGCGCGGATGGCCAGACGGAGATGCCGGGGGCGATGGATACGTGCATTGCGCTGCGGACGATGATGGTGAAGAACGGGGTGGCCTACCTGCAGGCGGGCGGAGGCATTGTGTTCGACTCGGACCCGTACGATGAGTACGTGGAGACGTTGAACAAGCTGGGGGCAAACATTGCATGCATCAAGGGGGCGGAGGCGAAGTATTTGAGTCTGGAAGAGGAGAGTCGCCGTGCGTAGATGATGCATTTGGTTGCCTTGTATTTCCTTCTTGCCCAATTTTCTTCCACTTTCTTGAGGTTTATATTTTCATCATCTTTTTATGTTCTACGATTCCAGGGTTTGCATGTGTCAGGAATACCTGATAGATTATGAATTTAAGAGCATCTAACCGTACTAAGGACTCATGAGAGTGTTAGAGTTTATAGCCGGTGGAGTAAATAGTAGTAGTATGAAGATAGTAGATATGAGTTCAAGATTGAGTCTGCGGTTTGAAGACGGGAGAGAAGGTCAAGCCCGACGGAACACGACGGACTGCCAATCCTGCTGCCTGAACGCATCCCTGGGATTTACATGGAGATACGAGATCAATACTCTGTAGATACTAGATAGACTAGTTAAGACACTAGATAGTAGATACGAGTTGAGCCCGGGGGGAGTCTAGCTCCATTTCATTCCTTGCTTTGGGGAAGATTCTGGATGAATCATCAGTTAGTAGTACTTTGCAGGGCAGCAAGGGTTTTTGCTGGTCAGGAACGTGTTTTGGGGGGAAGAGAGGGGACTGCTGCAGTGACCCGGCCGATGACGTCGGTGGATACTTCCTACTATTTATATAATACGCAGATGAATTATTTATTATTATTCTATGGTTTTATGTGCTGGTTGACACACGGCATAGTTATACTGTAAGAGAATGATTAGTACTGTAAGAGGCAAAAGTAATATAAGCACCGCCCCAGAACCAAGGTGGCAAGAATCACCAATCGTTGGACGGTGTATGTAGGTAAGATTTATCCCGGAAGGCGAGGAACTAAACAGATGGTGTCATTTTGAAGAAATTCTGCCATGGTCTGATAGTTACTTGACTACTTTTGTTACTGTCTCCATCTTTCCCTTGTCGTAGACCCTTTTTTCTCTTTTCCCTCCCTTCCTCTACTTTGCTATAGTCAATACATTGTATTGTAGTGCCTGATCAGTACCCACGCCCTCAATTAACTCCCTCCTACTCTCCATCCCTTATTTCTCTCCCCCGGATTTCGATTTCCATTTTTCGATTATCAAATATCCAATTTGAGTTCTTCAGCCCTTTGAACTTCTCTGGAAACGAATTGGGCAGAAGAGAAGAAATCAAAAGTAAAACGGTCGTGGTTTGGATAAACTTTGGCTGGTTTGAGGCTTGCGTCGTCATCTCCCGGTGTGAGTAGTGCCCACCAAAACTGACTCTCTTTTTCTCTTCGTCTAATACAAACAACCCTTCTACTCTCTTTCTCCATCCATTTGAACATCTTTCCTGAAACCCTCATCCATTCTTATCCCGTCCCCATCCTCTATCTCTCTCTCTCCATTCCCTCCTTTTCCCGTTGTGCAAGCGATCATCATCATCATCATCCATCTCTCTCTCTCCCCCTGTTTTCTTGTAAATTAAAATAATTAACTAGTTAAGTTACTGGTGTGCATCCGGCTTACATACTCCGCCGGAGTTCCTCTTCAGTTCAGCCACTCGCCGACTCCCCCGACCTTAACGCCTTAAACAGCCACCAACTGACTGACTGTAACGACTCTCTCTCTCTCACCTTAACCACCTCCTCCTCCTTCACCTCTACTACCTCTACTCCTACTTCTCACTCCCCATCATCTTCCCCACTTTCACCGCGCGATAAGGAGAGACGGGCTGGCTCTGCTCCCATCGCACTTACCTCCCCAAATTTCTCTCTGTTCCCCCTCCCAAGCCATCGCCCGTGTGTCGCGCGTTCCCGTCCACTTTCCCCCCCGCGAAGGGATTGAGATCCGAGTCCGTCATTGCGAGGGTCCAGTTCCCGCCGTTACAACCTCCATCCCCCACGCCACATACACCACCTACAATCAACTTCACCCCCTATCCACCAACTCGCCACAATGTCCAAAGTCGTGCGCAGTGTCAAGAACGTGACCAAGGGTTATTCCTCCGTCCAGGTCAAAGTTCGAAATGGTACGTCTCCGTCTGTTCCTTCGGTCCGGGGTTTCTGGGGGTCCTTCGCAATCGGCACCATGCTGCGGTGTCGGTCGGGACGGTATCCCTGACAATGATCGGATCTGACATGCGGACTCTGCTAACATGTGAATTCGCTTCGTACAGCCACAAGTAATGACCCCTGGGGTCCTACGGGGACCGAAATGGCAGAGATTGCTGCCTTGACGTTCAGCAGGTAGGCCACTTACTCCCCCGCCATTGGCTCCCGTGGTTCTCGATCGAAGCTGACGCCGGTGTAATCATTTAGCCCGACCGATTTCTACGAGATCATGGATATGCTGGACAAGCGCTTGAACGACAAGGGCAAGAACTGGCGCCACGTACTCAAGTCATTGAAGGTCCTCGATTACTGTCTACACGAAGGCTCCGAGTTGGTCGTCACCTGGGCCCGAAAGAACGTCTACATCATCAAGACCTTGCGCGAGTTCCAATACGTTGATGAGGATGGTCGAGATGTTGGTCAGAATGGTAGGCTCCCCCTATTTCGTGGATTTGTCTTTCCCCAAATCCGTGTGGTGGCTAACTCGTCCCTGGGCAGTCCGTGTTGCCGCCAAGGAACTTACCTCCCTCATTTTGGACGAAGATAGACTGCGCAGTGAGCGCTCCGACCGCAAGTTGTGGAAGTCCCGTGTGAGCGGACTCGATGACCAAGGCTATGGGCAGGAACCGCCGCGCCGTGAGCGGCGGGAGCGTCGCCGTGCGACCAACGATGACGAGGATGCCGAGTATCGGTTGGCCATTGAGGCAAGCAAGTACGAAGCCGAGGAGGAACGCAAGCGCCGCGCCAAGGAGGCTGGAGCCGAGGATGACGAGGACCTGGCTCGGGCGATCAAGCTCAGCAAGGAAGAGGAAGAATTGCGCAAGCGCGAGTTGGAAGAGAGTAACGCGCAGTCGCTCTTTGACGACACTCCTGTGCCGACCGCCCAGGCACAGCCCACTGGCTACAACCAGGGCTATCAGCAGCAGAACGCCGTCGACTGGTTCGGCAACCCTATCAATCCTCAACAACCCCTGACCACAGGCTACCTGAACAACCAATATGCGCAGCCCACTGGATTCCAGGGACAGATGACCGGTATGCCCAACGGATACGCCAATGGATTCCAGGGCCAACCCTCTGCATTCGATCAAAACCCCTATGGGCAGCAGCAACAGCAGAACTTCCTGCAGCCACAAGCAACGCTACAACCGCAACACACTGCCTTCAATACCAACAACCCTTGGGGCGCTCCCGGCAGCACCGACTTCTTCTCCCAGCAGCAACAGCAACAGCCGCAGCAGCACCAACAGTTCCAGAATCAGCAACCGCAGGACAACTTCCTCTCGACCGGCACCAACAACCCATGGGCCACTAACCAGCAATCGGCGGACGCGCTGAAGCCCATGCCCACTGGATCCAACAACCCATTTGCGCAGCGTACGCAGCAGCAGTTCCAGCCGAAGCCCGCACAGACTGGACCCCCGTCCTTGAACACGCTGGCCGAAGAGCGAGCCACCACCTCGTTCAACCCAATCGCCAACTTCCAGTCCCCACAGAACCTTGCACCGCCACAGCAGAGCTTCGGACCTCCGAAGAGCACACCTCCGCAAATGCAAGATCCGCACCGCGCCCAGCTCAATGCGCTGCTGGCGTCTGGCGAAGGCCAGGACACTTTTGGCAACACTGGCGATTTGCGAATTCCTGCGCAGCACACTGCTCCTGGTACATTTGTCAACTCCGCTGGTCAGGGATTGGATCGGTTACGGGCAACACGCACCGGCAACAACCCTTTCTTCGGCCAGCAGCCGCAGCAGCAGCAGCAATTTGTGCCGCAGCAGACGGGCTTTGCACAGCCAGCCAACAACCCGTGGGGCGGACAACAAGCGTACCATCAACCTCAGCAGGGTGGCAGTTTGATAGACCTGTAGAAAGAGGTGATGATGCGCGGTTGGGAGAGAGGTTCGTGATGGTTTTTTGAGATATCTAGCCTGATCAGGCTTGGGTTTTTATGTTTTTATCATTTCATTTCTTGCTAGCTGCAGTTGTAGGAGTCGAATCCGGATACCAATTTTTTTGTTTTTGATGCACGTCTCGACATCTTCTACAGTCTACCAGAGGCACTTTTTCACCTACGAAACAATGCCGTCTCGCTCTCGAGATCACCACCACGACGATATTTCCTTACACCATGCAAATTAACCAACCAATCTCTGCCTCGCACTTGTCATTCCCTTTGTCCATCCGTGACCGCTTATCTCCACGCACGCTGATTTATTTATATGTCTGTCTCACCTCTATCCATGGAATTTTATATACCCTGTTCTTTTCTTTTCTTTTCTTCCTACGAATGACATTGATCTTGATTATTACCCTCACACTCTCTCCCTTCTTATATGTCTCCTTTCTCTACTCTCTTCACATTTCATACGATATCGTCTTTTAGTTCTCTCTATTCTGGTAGATACTTTTATGTTATCTAACCTAGGTTAGGTTAGGTTAGCATAACTTAGGTTAGAATTCAAATGGATATATATATTATGATGGAAATGTCAGTTACTAGTAGTAGTATTGTTCTTGACTGGCTAGGATTGCTCGCCTGCCTGCCTGCTTGCTTTCTTAGCAGACCTAATCCGACGCACTTCAGTAAAATTCCGCTACTTATATAGTATAGATCGATCATCTGTTGACTGACTACTAAGTCCATAATGGATCTTGAATACTACTAGTTAGTTTAATTTACTAAGAAATTTACTTAGTAGTTAGTAAGTTCCTTGTACCTGGTCTGGTCCTACTCTACAACATAGATAATATTTAGCAAGCAAGGTAGTAAGTAGTATTGTTTGAAAATCGGTGGATAAAATAACTAGTTAACTAACGAACTAGACGGGCTTAAGGTAATTAAGTAATAAATGGTTTAGTAACTTGTCAATTGTTTCTCCTCCTCCTATTATTATTACTACTACTGGATCATTATATCAAGAATCCGGGATTCAGGTATAAAATAGTGTTTTCGTACTTATATTTCATTTGTTGGTAATGTAAATAAAGGTATTTATCGTTCACTTACTACTACTACTACTACTACTAAGAAGTTGAGTGATGATGTTATGATGGAATTGATGTTACATCCCTGTGTTACACTATCTACATCATTTACCTACCTACCCCCTTCGCTCTCTCTCCTCTTTGATACTTGGTTCTGGATGAGAAGAGGGGAAATAGATGATGAAACATTACTTCAACTACTACAAGTCGTAGTCTACCGATTAGTTGGTTGCATTGCATCGAACTTTAGATTTTGATTCTTGGGTTTGGTGTGAACCCGGATGAAACGCTGACATCCCACACACACAAACATACACACACGCGCCCCTTACCAATGACCTAACCTAACCTAACCTACCCCATACCCATAAGCAATGCAGTCATTCCCAAGAGAAGAAAAATAACACCCCGTCCGAACCAAAAAGAATCATATCATACCCGTACCATACCGTATCGTTATCCAACATGAGACATAAACCTACCCCTGTCCTGACACATGTATCCATCGCAGCCGGGTACGCCAGATAAATGATGAGCAAAATAAAGCCGTAACATAAAGGTTAGAACAGCCAAAGGATTATCCTCCCCGCTCTCCAAACTGTCTAGCCCATTCTTCGTATTCTTGTAATCCTTCCCTGCTCACACTGGGACGGATGGATAGTAAGCTCGCCTGGAAGTCCTGGAACCGAATTGGTCGGATCTGGTCCATAGGGGTGTGCAGGAGCGCCTCGCCTAGGTTACGGAGGGGACCCATTGCTGCGTCCTTGGCGAGGGCGGTCATGTCGGAACCTGAGAAGCCTGTTCATATAGCTGTCAGTTACTGTATTCCAAAGTGTACATGTAGTGAAAGCTGCAGATGTTGCCTACCATCAGTGACTTGAACCAGAACTTCGATATCCTCGTCCGAAAGTTCATGGACCTGGTGACTGAGTAATTTCCGTAACTGTTGCTCGCGAACATCGTGCTCCGGGAGAGGGATGTATTGTCGACGCACGAATCGACGACGCGCAGCTTCGTCAATATCCCAGGGCATGTTTGTGGCCGCGAGGACGAGCACGCGGCTGGCGTCGCCGATTTTCTTGTCCTTCTGCTCGCGACCAGCTGCTGCACGCTGCAGGTCTGACCATTGGATGAGAAATTCCGTCTTCGATCGCCGGGAGGCTTCGTTCTCGGTCCCTGATGATCGGGCGGAGAGCAATGAGTCGATCTCGTCGACAAAGATGATGGATGGAGCGAGGGCCTTGGCGAGTCCGAATAGAGCACGTACGAGCTTCTCGCTCTCTCCGTGCCATTTGGAAGTCAGTGTCGATGCGGAGACGGAGAAGAAGGTCGACTTGGATTCCGTAGCGACTGCGCGCGCCAGCATCGTCTTGCCAGTTCCTGGAGGTCCGAAGAGAAGCATACCACGGGCAGGCTCACGTAGACCGGAGAAGAGATCAGGTCGGAGGAATGGGTAGACAACAGCTTCTTTCAGCGCCTTTTTGGCGCCGTCTAGACCCGCTATGTCATCCCAATGGACTTCGTCACCGCGGACGACTATATCGTTCAGGATCTGTCGAGCAGCAGTGACGTCTACTCCCTTGGGAAGCCTGTTCAATATATCCAAATACATATCGTCCTCGTCTTCTTCAACATCTTCCTCCTCTGGCTCGGTAGACTTGGGGCCCAGCGATTCCGGATCACTCGACGGTGGCGTTATGGTCCGCTTGAGCTGTGGTGTTGGTCGGACCGGACTGTTGCCCGATAACGCCATACGATCTAAACCTGGAACCAATGCATCCTCTGTAGATGATGTGGGGGCAAGGCGGGGACGCGATGTTGACTTGGTCGGTGGCCGGCTTAAGCGCTCCGTAGGCTCAACAGACCGTCGCGGGGAAGACGAAGTTGGATTGGCCGACCTCAATGCTACCGGCTTGGGCTTAACAGATGGCTTCGGCGGAGGCTGCGAACGCACGGCGTCTTTCGCATCAGGTCCTGCGGAGGCGGACTGCGAACGAGCAGACGACCGCAGCTGACTCTCCGCAGTTGGGGTGCGAGACGCGGAGACCGTTGGTGTCGTCGAAGGAGTGCTCGATGCCGACTTCTTCGCAGGCGACCGCCGGACAGGCTGGTCCGACACGCGAGGCTTTCGTCCGGTGCGACGACTATCCGGATCATCTGTTGGTGGATTTGATGCTTTCCGCGGGACATGCCCATCTCCAGAATGGGCACGAAGGGGTGCCGGCTCCCTTCGAAAGCTGGGGTCATTGGAGGCGCTCTGGCGGGAGGACGCAAGAGCAGCATCGCTGGCGGTCTTGTCGGGCGAAGAGGGAGTGTTGTAGATACTCCCCCAGGCCAGCCCGGCGGCCTGAGAAGCTGCGGCCGGCCGCAGCTCTCTCCGTCGGGAGCTGTCTTTCTTCTTGCCCAATTTCTTGAAATCACTAGTACGCAGGGTGAACGGCATGATCTTCCGGCGCTCGGGACTGGGGGTGCGGGAGTCCGTTTTGCCCGAGGAATGCGACTGGGTGCGCTGAGCGGGGATGGGGATGGGCCGGGATGAAGCCGCGGCGCTGGGTTGAAGATCGCTCCTGATGGAGTCGGAGCTGACGGTGGTGGACGGGGGCGGGCGACCGGGGATAGTGGGGGGTTTGGAGAGATCGGTATATCCGACCGCGGGGACGGTGCCGTCACCAATCCAGCCCGGAGTGGTTCGAGGAGGCGATCGACCGGCGGAATCCTTTCTGCTTTCGCGGAGGGCCTGCAGGAGATCGACCCGCTCGCGGCATTGAAGCTCGAGCTGGCGGATGGACTCTTGAAGGGCACGTTCGGTCTCGTTTTTGGGGGTGTACTTGGAGGGGACACGATAAGCGTTGTGATAGTAGATCGTTTCTAGGGCGGAGCGCCAAGATCTCAAGGCTTCCTCCTCATTTTGCTGTTTTTGCCGATCGGGGCAAGTAAGTATTAGTGTGGAAGGAGAGGGGGGTTGTGAGAAGGGAAAGGAGGGATGAGGGGGAAGCAGTGGAAGGTAGCATTGAGTAGTAACGAACCTGGCCTTCAAAGTAGACGGCAGTGGAGCACATCAGGTAGCAGTCATCGTAGGTCTTCTGGAGCGAAGACGCCGGCTTGGGGCGCATCATGCATCCAGCGCTGGGGAAAAGGCGGAATGTGCAGGACCCGCCCGCAAGATATGAGAGGATAAGGATGAGGATGAAGATGAGGGGAGGAGAAGAGGAGAGGAGGAAGAGGAGGGAGAGGGATAGGAGGAACGAGAGTATGCGATCAGTTGAATGACAGGAAGATAGAAACACTCTCAAGCATGGGAGGGAACGTTAAGAAGTAAGAAGTAGGTAGTAACGAGGAAAAGAAAAGTGCCAGAAAGAAGCAAGGAAAGAGAAGCAGCAGCAGAACGACAGGATCCGGCGGCGGTTTTGCCCTCCCCAGTTTTCTGCGTGACGTCGTTGGTTACCGGCTTTGGCGGCCATGCGGTTTTGCTTGGGAATCGCCCCTCGAGACCCCCCGGAGTCCCTACAACTTCATTTATTCCATTCAAGTCATGTCTCACCGTGTCTCGGAAGCTGATTCATGCATAAAAAAAGAGCCATGGACAGGTGTAGATGGATAGATAGATAGGTAGATAGATAGATAGATAGTATGGTCATCCCGGTCCTCTATAGCGTACATACAGAAACATCCGCATCCAACCCGACAGATGCGCAAAGTTGTATCCGAACATTAAAATTTGGGGGCACAAAAAAAGAAAGACGTCCAACCAGAACTACTTATAAAATGCAACTCGAGGATCAACCAGAAGAAGTGAAAAACATATAGGAAACTCGTCCAGATGTTCCCCTGCATGCCAACGCCAGTAGTAACGCGATTGAAGCACGAATTGAAACATACGCCGGGCCCTTCTTTATGCTCAGGGCCCAGATCCAAGCATTCAAAACAATAAAAGAACAAGCAGCACTCACCAACATCCCGGGAGGCCTGAATTCATCGTCCATCAAGCCCAGCTATCAGCACCCCGTTCATAACAGATAAATACACGTCAGAAGGTTAAGGTTCCCCATTCGGAGTCGGTCAAGGATCCCTCCTCCTTTCCTGGTCCGTTCTCTATTTCCTGATCGCCCGGGCTTGCGTTAATTAAGTCCGAGAGCCTCGGCAGTTGGCGCGATCCCCCCGACGAATGAGAAGAAGAGCGGACGGGAAAAGAAAAGGAAGGGAGAAAGGAAGAGGAGGTTAAGGAGAAGGGGATGATAGCTGCAGAAAGCTCCAACCCGCCCGTAGCTCAGTTGAGCTCATTTCAGCCTGCAGCGCTCGATCGGGTCCGTCCTGCGCACGTGATGCTCGCAAAGGACGAAGGTTTTGTTTTGTTCTGTTTTTGACTGCTTGTTCAACAAGACTATCTTTTTTCTTTCGTTTGGTTTCTTTTCTTTTTTCTGTTTTGCTTTTGGTCGGGCTTTCTTCCTATTCATGTGACTAATGGTTTCTTGGGGAATGGGTCTTTTTTTCTTGGGTCCGCGGACGAGTCAGGTCGGAACCAGAGGTCAAAAAGGGTCGCTGAGCTGGATTGTGTCGGATTCATGCGATCGGGTCGTTAGCTAAAGCCGTGCTTGCATCTAGCTGTCCACCTGGCCCTTGAAGTAGGCCTTGGCCATCTCATACGAGGTCCTGTATAATTGCGTCAGCAACCGTTTTCAATGCGCAAGCGTCGGTGGTAACTTTGCAATGGGACCGTCGGAAGTTGCAAGGAAACTCACCAGCAAATAGCAGTGCTGGGCATGGTAGAGATAATGCGGGGGCGAGCGCCACGCAGGAATCCCTTCCAGCCAAACTGCCGCTTGATAATGGCCGCAGCGTTGAACAGACCCTTGGCCGATCGAATCTCCTCGTTCTGGGCCAGCCCTCGGGTCTGCAGCAGCGTCTTCACAACGTCAAGCGGGGTGGTGATACCGGCGGCGAATGCACCCGCCAGACCTCCCGCCATGCAGTGCGTGAACGGGTCGTAATCCTGCGACGGGTTCATGACCTTGGAGATGGACTCGTAGGCGACAAACTGAGTGGCGGTGAAAGGCACCGTCATGCAAAGCGTAGTGGGATAGGATACGTAGAACGCCTGGAGACCTTCCGCCTTGTAGACGGAGCGGGCGCATTGAAGGATACTCTTGTGTACCGAGCCATGGACCTGCATGCGTTGCTTGATGACTGCTTCAGTTAGCCAACACCCAAAAACAGACTAAGAAGGATGGAGCGCAAATGGCGCAGTACTCACCATCGAAGGGGTTCATCAAGGCGTCGCTAGCAATGGTTGCGGACGCACCGCTCAGCGCTTGGCATCGTCAGCAATTGCACCAAAATCATCGCACCTCCAAGCAAAACACCAAAACCTACCAGCTGCTACCGGGTGGTGCCCATCGTCCACGTTGCCACCGGCCATCTCCTTAACAACCTCGTATGTACCAAAGTAAACGGCATGAGCCGGACCTAGAGTTCACCAAGTCAACCTCCGCCGCGATAGCACCCACAACGGCGCGCCCGAAATTGTCGCACTCACCAGCACCAACGATAACACTCGAGACGCCCTTCCATAGCGTCCTCCAGCCTTCAATCCGGTAGATGGTCGAAACCGCATTAGTCAAGCCTGTGTAGAGCCCGCCGTTCGAGGGATGCAGGATTTGCATGCGTGTCTGTACGAACCCCACCATTAGCCCACCGCACCCGCAAAGTCCAACATAAGAGATGAGGCGATCAATCTCCAGCGCCTCCAACCCATCTCAAACCTCCCCTACAATCATCAACGTACCTTCAGCAAGTCGACCGGATACATAACAGAGTGTTCCTAGAACAACCAAGCACCCATTAGCACAACCACCGGAACCCAGTCACCAATTCACCACAGTGTTTTCCACATACTGCTATTCCTGCAAAAGCGCCAGCCAGCATATTCCGGCCTAAGCCGTAGTTCGAGGGGAGGGCTTCATAGCTATTATGAGAATGGAGGGTTAGCTGCGGGTTCCAATACCGAAAGCAAATCGTCTGCAAAGCTCGCTCCGGAAAATGCAATAAATCGGACAGCGCAGTCAATCGCAGGATGTATCTGCTGACGAGATAGACCCTGTAGAGAGCCTTGCGCGAAAAAGCGAAACCGCCACGAATACGAAGGAGATAATAACACGGTCGACATACTCGTATTCCTGCCCGGGAATCTGCTCGGGAGACGCCATGGAGCTTGATTGGTTTGATATAACAGCTGCTGTCGCTTGAGAAGAAGGCGATATTCTTCAGAAGAAGAATCGACTATCAAACAGCTCGGGGGGGATGGTCGAGCTGGAGTGTGGAGGTATTTGGTCGAGGATGGAAATGCCGACGCAGAAAAACGGACTTGCGGAGCGGAGAGGAAGCCGGACTCCGAGAGGAAGAATATCGGGCGGAAGGGGAGGGAGCGAGACGGAGGGGAGGCGAGGAGAGGAGAAGGTAGGATCAGCCCGATTAAAAGACGGGGAGGAAGAAGTTATTCAATGCCTCAGAGGGAGGGGAGTAGAGGAGAAAGGTGGAGAGGAGGAAAGCAGAGGACGGACTGGCGAAAGATAGGAAATAATAATCTTTCTGGACAGTCGGGAATTTCTTGCTGCTGAAGGTGAACTAAAGGAGCAAAGCAAGTCCCGGGTCATTAATACCGTTCGGAGCTGGTTTCAACCTGTTTCACCGGGCCGAATCCCCGCGTGGATGCAGCTGTTGCAGTGGTATTGAGGATGTATCAGTCAGTATGCACGGCAGTCCCGCCCGGAGCAGCAGTAATTTATTTGTTAGTTAACTTAGTTCAGCTTTCTCGATTCTTGTCCTAGTTCAACTAAATAATCTAAACTACTCCCAAGTAAGTAGTAGATAGATAGTAGGCAAGATAGTCATAGGGTAAATAGATTGATTGAGGGAGAACTTTCACCAGTTCGTCCCTTCGGTAAAATAATTAATTAGAAGGAGAGATTGATAAAATCCAGCCTTGTCTCCCTTCCCTTCCTTCCATCCTGATTCCTTGTGTTTTCTAGCCCGCTTCTCCCCAATTTATTCTTATCCAATTTCCACCCACTATGTGCCTATCCTCCGCATGATAAATAAACCTCATTACTATTTAACTTAACTACTAAACGTGTTCCTCGGAAGTACCCAAAAATTTCCATCTTTTCTTTTTCTTTCCCACCTGCCTTGCACACAGACACACAGACAGAGACAGACAATCTACCTGCTGAATCAGCATCCCGACCTAGACTGCCTTTAGACAACTTACCTTACTAACGAACGAACCTCCAAAGTACCTAGGCAAAACCAACTACGACAGATCCGATGACGGAACCCCATCTCCATCCATATGGAACCCAACCGACTACTCCGTACTCATGAATAATGAATAATGAATACTTTTTCGCCCCGATCCCAGACATCCATCTAGCATAAAAGAAAAATTCAGCGACATTAAACCGGTAATATCCCTTAGAATCAATCCAATAAAATATTTTTTACCCATCAAATTTATTACTTGATAAAAAAAATCTTTTCTCCTTCTTCTTCTCCCGGCACGAAGCGAACAGACTATCTATTACTCCCTAACTAATTAGATGGGGATGGGGGATCATGGAAACTAAACTAAGAAAGTACGTAGTAACTAAGCAAAACCGCCGATGCACGGAGGAATCCATAATCAATCAATCAGTCAAAAACTTCGGCACGGCACACCGCGGCGCCGTGCCAGTCAGTAGTGCATGCCAGCCTGTGCAGATGATCTCTTTTATTATTTTTTATTTTTTTTTATTCCTTTCCTCTTGGGGTGGGCCGGGCTCGGTTTGGCTTATCTGATTGATTAACAATTTCCAACAACTTCTTTTGGATATTTTCTAGAATAATGAATTTTTCCTTTTAATTTTTATTTTTTTTCGCCACGGGTGTGTTTTCTTGGGGTGCTGGCTCGGGGTTAAGTTCCTTTTATGGTTATTTCTTTTTTTCCTTTAAATTTTTATTTCACCAGAAGTATATGCCAGGCTCGGGGATATTCAGATCTTGTATTAGTGTAGTGCAGGGAAGGCTTAAAGGGTTTGAGGCCGAGTAGAGTAGAGAGAGAGAGAGTACTATTTAGGCTGGCTACTGTAGTAGACATCTAATTGGCGCCGTTGGTTGTTGGGGATTTGGCATTTGGCGTTTGGCACTACTACTACTACTTACTGGTTAAGGTAACTGGCTAGTAAACTAGTATCTAGTGGATCATCGCTGTCTGACTGACTGACTGACCGACTGACTTGCTACGTGGGATCAATCAATGTAGGAGGTTGATTCTGTGTACAAATTTTCGCGGTTTTCATTCTCTCCAGTACCGACTTTTCCATTCTCTGGCTAGTTGACCCAGCTGGTGCATAAGCATAGGTACCTTGTCAGTTGTAGTAGCTGTTGACTGTAATCCTCCGGACAAGGCACTGCATCTACCTACTCGGACATTCTTTCTTCATACAATCTCCCCCAACTTGTCAATTTTAGACACCTACCCACCCAACTCAGTCTGTTCACATCATGTGCATGCCTCTCAAATACAGCCATCCCCACTGCAAGGCGTTGGATATGGAAATGTCAAACTCGGATAGTACTAGTCCTCTGACTAATATGTTTCGAGGAAAAAATGTGGAAGAAGAAATATATGACAAGTACAGCATAGAAATCGCCCAGAAGTAGTTGATACATACGAATAACGAACCATCCAGGAAAACATCAGGGACGCCGGAGTGAGTAAGTGAGAGAGTTGTTTAGATAGATAGAAACCATATGCGCTGTCGTCATGCACGTCGTGAAGCTCGTCCACCGGCTGAGGAAGTAGTGGGGGAGGGTGGCGCCTCAACAGGATGTAAGTTCGATCATTCTATATACTGTAGTCTACCATTCCACGTTGAAGGACCATTCCCCTGGAAGTTGTATGTCAGTATACAGAAATGTCTCGTGAAATCACAAGGGACATACCGTTTTTCAAGTTCTCTGCAGTATCGCTGAGGAGGATCACCCGGCGCTTGTTACAGTACGCCGTCTTGTCCAGGATGTCGACCTTCAAGTTCGCCAGCTCCGGTACGGGCTTCTCAAACATCTCACTCAGGCTCTCCACCGCCATTTCCAGATCCTTCTGGTTATCCTCGAAGATCTCCGTCAGGTTGTTGCGGGCGAGGTAGTAGGCAAAGGCATATGTCCACTTCAGCGTCTGGCGACATTGCTGGAGTGCCTGCGATGCGGTATCGAGGAACTGCACCTCGATCCATGAAAGTCCAGACTGCGACTGCAGACTCGTCATCTTCTTCTCCGTCTTGAGATACAGATCTTTGTCCAACTTGGCGGACTGTTCATGGTTGGCATAGCGGTTGTAGTAATGGAGATATCGCTCCAGCGACGCCCGGGATCGCGCCTGCGCACTTCGGGCATCTGATCCAGATTTCTCCTCGTAGCGGTTGCAGTTATACCAGCTAGTGCCGTGTTCAGACCACAGTCCCATGCACATCCAGCAAAATTCGTGCTTGCACTTGCGACACGTCATGTGGTTGCATCCACCGTTCTTTTCGATCGTTGAGTGGCATCGGGGACACTCCTTGGTGTTGGCGGAGATCCAGTTCGCCGTCTCAGAATCATCCTCGCACTTCTTGAGCCACATTTTCACCAGCGTGCAGGGTGCTGGCTGGTGGTCATTTAGTGTGCACCCAAAACAGAAATAGTGCCTACAGTCGCACTGTACAGTGGGTACGACACGACGAAGGTCACGCTGCTTTATAGGACAGTCAACCGCGTATTCACAATTGGGCGCCGGGCACCATTTGAGGTTGTCTTTATCATCGACGTATGTTCGTGTAAGAAGCGCGTGGTATCTGAAAAGCGTCAGTAACAGGGCAAGTAAAGGACATGCTGCAATTCTCACCTCGCCTTAAGATCGTTTGTCACCAGAAGACCTAATGACTTCGAGTCCACAATCATATTGCAGCTATCACTCGGGCATTCTATCCTTGCTGCTTCACCCTCCTCCCGGATCTTCTGTCTCAGATAATGACGATAGCAATCCACACAGAAGCGGTGCCCGCAACGCATGGCATATGTCTCAAGGTCGTCCCCGTCCTCGCAGCAGATGTCGCACACGAACCCTGGTACCACTTCAGTCTTTGGCGTTCCGTCGAAGTTGGTGCCGAGGCCTGCCTCCTCCAGCGTCTTCTCAGGATGGTCCATGTATGACTCGATCAACTTCTCCCGATTCCATCGTCCATATCGCAGCAGAATAGCCGACGACTCTGGGGGCAATCCGAGGATCGAGGAGACCTCGTTAATCTGCAGGTTCTGTTCACGATCGATGTCCTCCGGGCTCAGAACAGTAAACTCGACCTCATAAGGCTTTCGTTTCGTCGCGATGATATCCTTATCTTTAGAGAATCCGCCGTCGAAATCGTCACCGAAGTCTGTACATGACGCAAGAAGGATATCGTCAGTATGACCCTGAATAACAAGAAGGTATTCAACCCGATCACTAACCTTCTCCGAGACTCTCGACATCACTTCCTTGGGTATCCAGGAAATCATCCGGGCTCGACCCGACACTCATGAAGTCCTCATCCGACTCCATGCTGGTAGACGCCGGAGTATCGATATCCTCCTCCTCCTTCGATCGCACAGGAACCGAAAAGCTACCAGGAGTCGCTAGGGTGTAATCGGAGTCAGGGTCCTGAACCGCGGGCTTCTGCTTTTTGCGGGAGGATTGGCCCGAAGAGGAGGTTGCGGTGGCGGCAGGCGAAAGGGCGACGGAAGCCTTGGTGGCGGCTGTTTTGGGTTCGTTATCTACAAGCGTCGCCGCGGCCGCCTTCCTCTTTCTCGTGAGGGGAGGCGTGGTGAAAGCGTTTCTGCCCGTGGCAAGCCGGTATTATGTGCTGACGCGAAAAAAAGGTAGGCCTCGAGATGGGATGTCGAGACCTCTTTTTCTCGAGACAACACACAGCCCGCAGCCTACCGGAAATAGCAGGAACTTTGGTAAGAAAGAAAAAGGGGTGATACGGAAATACCCTGATGACAATAAGGAAGAAGAAAACAGGGTAGTGGTAATAGAGACGAGGGGAACAGGGCAGCACTAGCCCTCAGCCGATCGTTGCGTGGAGAGCTTAATGATGTTCAATCAACTGCTTGGGCAAAAGGGAGGGGCGGGTTGTGTCACTAACAGCCGGGCGGACGTCACGGGAGGGAATCTGGGTGTGGGGTCCGTTTTTTCTGGATTCGATAGAAATGCAACAGTGGATTCGGTTGAAAAGGGAATATCAGAAAAGAAAGAAAAAAATCAAAAGGTGGATTCCAATCCGAAAATATCTTCTCAGCACTGGGATCCCCTATTTCGAGGAATGATCCAGTGGGTGAAGAAAAAGGAAAAAAGGGAATGATGTATCCCTTTATGATGCTCGATCGCGGCTCCAATAATGTTAGGGACTTGGCAGGGTCAAACTGCAGCAGGAGGCCCAAGTTCTAGAGTAGAGGGGGATGAACTCCACCAAAAGAGTCAAACTGTGGGGAGACAGTTCGAGGAACAGGTAAAGGCAAATAGAGCCGTGCACATCGAAGAGATGTTCCCAGAAGTGCGGAGTAAGTAAGATAGATAGATAGATAGACTAGTAGTACCTTGGGAAGACAACAGCTGGTCTTCTCCCCCCTCCCCTCACGCCTCTTAGTCAATGTGACATGTAACTAACTAACCGACTACCGAGTCAAGTAGGGAGCAATAATCGCAGGGCTGCTATGATGACAATAGTGAAGATGATGTGTGCACTGTCATCTATCCACCTGAGAGGATCCAAGTCGTATCTAGAAAGAACAAACAGAACAATCTTGAAGCTATTATTGGAATGTTGTTGGCTTGAAGCAAGGCAAGAAACAGGCGATCGCCAACAAATAATTCCATCGTCGCTGATTCAGGCAATCTAACTTGCTTCTTTGGGCGATACCCGTGACTGCCTGGTTGATACCTGTGATATTAGGCACCCAAAGACAGGTACTGGAAGACACGCAATTCAACGCTTCATCAGCTGCAGCTCCATTCATGCTGAGTATGGGTATTCTGCAATATGAATGGAGTAACCCTTTTTGTCATTGAATTTTGGACAATTCTGCTAAGTGTTCTAGGCTATAGTCTATGTCATCTACTCATCATCTTCATCACTCTCTTCTTCCTCCTCGCTGCTCTCCTCTTCTTCCGCATTGGCCAACCAGTCCACAAACTGCTGCGACTGGCTGCGCACTTGCCGCATTTCCTCCGTGCTGCTCGACCGCTCATCTGCCCACCACTGCTCATAAGCTTCTTCCTCCACGATCTCCAGGTCGTACAGCTCCTTGGCCGTGAACAGCATGACCGTGTCACCACGGCTGCGGTGCGCCAGGTCCTGCTGCAGGAGGACCAGCAAGTCCACTTGATCGGGCTTCTCGTCGCTGTCGCGATCGAACAGTGACCGCTCCACGATCTCCTTGTACTTGCCAAAAATCTCCCGGATGGCCTCGCTCGCTCCCTTGCCGCCGTCCATCAATTGCTGGATGCGCTTCATGAACGCCGAGACCACGGCTCGTCGGACCTGGTGGTCGGAAGCATTCGCTGTCATACGCAGACTGACCAGCTCCAGTTGTACCACGTCGGATGTGACGCCATCCCGCAAGCTGTCATAGACACTAGCCGCGGCATCGTGGACAAAGTGGTCCTGGTCTTCGTCGTCGGACATTGTAGTGCTGAAACTACCCGAGCGAGACCGGCCGAACTCTGAAATCTCGGAGGAAAGCGTCGAGATAGACTCTGTAGAGAGAGACAGGTTCGCCATGTTGTAAACTGCGATAGAAATGTTAGCCAATCATAGACTCAAATAATGGAGCAGAATGCACATACTCAAACCAGACGAAGCATTGCTGGCCGTCTCATCTTCATCCTCATCGTCATCATAAGGAACGTATTCATATCCCTTGCCGCCTTCTCCAACAACCTCGGGCTCACTGGCCGGCACCTCGTCGTCCTCCTCCCGGTAGGCTGTCGTTATGCGTCTTCCGTCGCTAACCTTGACACCATCGGCGATCTCGACACCAAATGAAATCAGAGAGCCAGGCTCAATGGTACAGTTCTTGCCCACCACTGCCCGGTCAGCAACGATTGCTTGGTTGACAGTCGTTCCATCGCCGATGACAGCGCCATCCCAGATATAAGCACCATCCAGTGTGACGTTCTTGCCGATCTTACAGTCGCGTCCGAGAACAGTGTTCTTGACCGTCGTCTTGTCCCCAATGCTGGTGCCCTGGCCGATGACCGTGCGCCGACCGATCACGCACGAGCGGGCCAGAGTCACACCCTGTTCTTGGTACAGGCTTCCCTTCCGAAGCTCGTAGTTGTGGCCGCGAAGCAGGTTGGTGTCGGGGCACAGAGGGTACGCCCACCGCGAAATAACATCCTTGCTGACAGCGTCGTACGCCTTCAGATTCCGGACCCGGGCAGCGTAGTGGTCCTTCACGATGTGTGTGTGAATTGTCTTTCCGTTCAGCTCGTAGTCCTTCAGCACACCGTACAAGAACTGTTTGCGGGGCGTCTGGTAATCGAAACTGTCGGACCAGAGACTCAACACGTCGGGTGTGCAGATATCGATGTTACAGTCGATCAGATCCTGGCGCAGGTCAATCTCCTGGTGTGTCGTAATGAGTTCCGCGTCGATGTTCAGGCGAGAAGGCTCGGGGGAATGATGGTCGATCTCCTCGTAGTGTAGGCAACGGTCCTTGGTGGGGTCGATAACGAAAACAGGGGACACAGACGAGGACTTGGTTCTGTGGTTCCGGCCAGCCTCTCTCAAGATCATGGTCATGATAGCGTTCTTGTCCGCTTCACGGCGAGCACGGTGCTTAGTTAGCGCGCCTTCAATAGGCAAGTTGCTGATAACATCACCGCTGACAACGATGAAGTCGCCCGTGATGAGATGCTTGCCATCAAGATCACGCATGACATCTCCAACCGACGTCGACGTCGACTTGAGGAAAGTCAACTGCTTGAACGGCGACGACGGCGCTCTCCATTTGGACGCATTGATGTATTTCTCCAGCTGATCGGAGTGCGCTCCGCCGTACAGGAAGACATCCTCCACACCGGCATTGGCGAGGAACTCGAGCGTATATTCAATCAAGGGAGTGTTCGCAAGCGGCAAGAGACACTAGATCAATCACTCTGCGTCAGCCTTCAAAATCCCCCACCATCAATGCATACAGTCAACGCAGCAGCACTCCCACACATACCCTAGGCTTCTCAAGTGTGAACGGCTCGAACCTCGTCTCGAAAGTATCCGCAAGCACCTAGAACCACACGGCGCCATTAGCCCAAAGCCACAAACCATCAACCTCCCCTCTGCGATTCGAAAATAACATACGACAGCCTGCAATGTCTCCTCTACCTCCTCCGTGGCATTTCCCCTCTTCGCCGCACCACCTTTTTGTTTCGGGCCCATCTATACACCAAAAGCCGTCAGCAAGTCAGAACAATCCAAGTATATCACCTCCATCAAAGAGCGCCAGGGGCACACAATTGCGCACTCACATCAGGAACGGTATGTAGATCGACCGATGAGTAATTTCTCGAAATTCCCCCACCTCAACTCACAAAGAGACTCAGATACGGCGTAGGTCCAAGAAATAGGAAATAGCAGTACCAAGGGGGAGTGGGGAAATAAGGCAGGCCCAAAAAGTCACCTAGATCAATCGGCACAATCCGAAAGCAACAATGAATAAGTTCGCCCAGGGCGCGTTCAACTCGCAAAATCTCCGCCAAGCCCGGCGCCGTCGGGCGGAGGAAGTTCAGAGTCACGCTTTCTTCTTCATCCCACCTGGCGGCCCGTTTGTCTTGTTTGTCTCCTACTCCTACTCACAAACACCCCCACCTCACCTCGGCTGCCTCTCCCCTTGGTCACCTAGCACGTGACGTGCATCTCACGTGATTTAATAACCGTTACAGCAGGGGTACAGCCACAGTGGCTCAGCGAGTGCCGGGGGTTTCAGAGTCCAGAACACCATCGAAGGCCTGGGCCCTCATGGACTCGAAGGAATATCCCTTGTTCAGGGACCGACGGTCTAGAACCTTATCTATCGTGGATAAAGCTGATGAACACCAGATCGGAAGTGTAGCCTGCTTGGAGGGATCGGGTGGGCAGATCGGGTTCGCTGGGTCGTATGATGACGAGGGAGGTGATGATGCTCTCCCCTCCGCTCAACTGGTGGGTGGCCACCATTTCAACCTCCGGGGCTGGTGTGGAAAAAGTGGTGGGCGCCTGCAACGTCATATTCCCTTTTTGCACTCTGTTACTGGACCTGGATGTGTTGAACGTTAAATAGTATCTATGTGGTTGGAAATGATGGGAGTTAATAATAGATTTTGAATTTGGCTCTATAGATTCCTACCTCCTGACCCAACAACCCTGCTGTTGAGCATCATATGCTTAGCTAACTATTTGACCCACAGCAAATTGACCTTCCACGTAACAACTGAGACTGGTTACAAAGCGCCCCAACAAGAAGAATAACAAGTCCATATGACGCGTACAATAGACACTACATGCTGCCAGCCCAAGGTCCTGCTGCAAAAACCAAGGTATCTGGATGCCATACCCCGAGTACCAGTTTTTTCGACTGCATCGGCCAATCAGCCAGTAGAAACGAAAACAACGCAACAGTTTGCCGCAAAATGATTCGCAACCTATGCAAATAACACGCGCCTCCAACACCGGGATATATCGAGCAACGTCGAAAAAGAAAATAACACAGAAGCAGTACAACTCCCCGAGACAACAGTATCGTACGGCTAAGACTTCATCACGAGAAGAACAACGGAAATCGTAAGGTGGAGAGGCGTAGCGGGAGTGAGGTGAGAGATGCGGGAGGGCGGGCGTAAAAAGGAATTGGAAAAGGTCATTGTTCGTCTAGTGTAGGGCGAGAAAAGAGGGCAGAGATGAAAGACACTCGATCTAGCCCGTTCGCGCAGCTTGCATGGGGTTAACCATTGGCTGCGCTTGATGAGCGTACATGCGCGGCCGTTTGGCCATATTGGGGTTTTCGGTAGCACTCGACATTTCCGAAAGTTGTCGTCGAGGTGGTTGCGGCCTGACGGCCGCAGGCGCCGTAGTAGCAAGGGCCACCGCGGGTGCGGGATACTGAACTCCGTTTTGATCTACGGCATATGCAGCCGCAGCAGGGGCGGCGGGTATATATTGGCTTTGGACTTGCGGAACGTTAGGAGCCACGGCAGTCATGCCTGGAAATTGGCCCGGTGATTGCCAAGCAGTCATCGATGTTGCTGGCGATTGCCCAGGAGAGCTGTCCTCCTTGACTGACTGGGCGGCCGAGCTTTGCGCGGCCATCGTAACGGCTGCTGCCGATTGGGGAGCCTCTATTCCCGGCGGCATCGTTTTCAGGTGAACCAAGTGTTTCTCAAGCATATCGAGAAGGCTCTTTCTTGTGAAAGGCTTTGGAAGGACGTCATCCATTCCTAATAATGCTGTTAGTCACTAACGTAGTGACCTAAGAGTGGCTGTGCCAAGGAGCCCAGGGGGTGGCGGACATACCATGTTGGAAGTAGAGCTGGATATCGTCACTGCGAATGTTAGATGTCATGGCGATAATGGGGGTCCTGTCGAATTGGCGAATAAGGTGGCAAGCAGAAACACCATCCAAATTGGGCATGATAATGTCCATGAGAATGAGATCATATTTGGAGCCATCCTGGATCTTGTTCACCGCTTCCAGGCCGTCGAACTGAAGCTATGTCAGTCGAGAGATATCCGAGTCTTTTGGGAAAGTAACATACCGCGGTATCAATCAGGCACGAGAAAGAGTATAGGAATTTGCCACCAATTTGACGGCATGTCGCATCATCCTCTACGAGCAGAATATGGGGGCTGCGCACCCAACCGGGATCGACATTTGCGCTCTTTTTCCGGTTGTCGGGGAATTGCCGTCGAGATTCGTCAATCTCTTGTTTGGGAGGCATGGGATACGGGACGTTGTTAACATGTTCACTGTACATAGGATCGATTCCGTTGGTGGCGCCCACCGGGTAGACGACGGGCTCGATCTCCCCGTTCATCTTGGAATAGACCATAGCAGTATTCGCACTGGCGTCGGCAGCAGAGGGCCGCGCGACACCATTCCGGGGAGCAGTCTCCAGAGCAGGTGTAGGGACCACGGCGGTAGTTTTCGGTGGCTCACCCATGGACTCTAGGCCCCCTAGATTGAATTGAATCTCTGCATTCATATCATTCAGGAGCTTCGAGGCATGCTGCAAGGGTGACGAGGGCTCGTCGTCCATGGATGCGCCCTGTGAAGGGCTCAGGGTCGAACCGGCTTGACCCTGGGCTTGGAAAGGCACAGCAGCCGCTTTGCTGTCGCGCCGCTGGCGGGCATCAACGGAGAGCAGGTAAGTCATCACCTGGTGAATAACATTTTCATGGTTAAGGATGGTCTTCTGCACCCTCATAACTTCCTGCATCATCAACTGATGATCGACACTGAGTCGTGTGTGTCGCTCGTGTAATTGATGAATCTGTTGTTGTTGAGCCACAATTTGCTGGTTCAGCAAATCTATTTGTTGTGTCGGAACCGAGTCTTCGGTGCTCTGGGCCTGTTTGCGCGGAGCCGGGGCCTTCCGTCGAATGTTATCGAGGGATTCTTTGCTGTTCGCTCTGAACTCAGGGTGTTTGAACTCCCAGGCCTGAAGAGCAAGTACAGTTAGAACCTATCGCATCGACTGCCACTAAGCGCAGCTTGCTTACATTCTGTCCGTATGGTGACTGTCCGTTTTCCTCGTTGTTCTGTCTCACTTTGTGGAAGTCGTACTTGTTCAGCTGTCGCACGAAACTGGCAAAGTTGCTGTGTTTAAAGTGCTTCGGAAGGATGGTCTTGGTGAATTTTTCGCACTGAATAGATTTCTAGGTCAGCCTCGAGGATTGCGACCGCAGCAAAGGCAGACGGGGTGGGAGATGCGAAGAGCGCCATACCTCCAAGACCACAAAACTGTCTCCTTCGTCACCCCACCGCACGATTTCCGCGTACGATGGGTCTTCGAGCATCCTTTGCGATGAGGATTAGCACGCATGATCAATGTCGAGATTATGCAGGACATCGCTGGATTCTACTAGGGCGCAGCGACAACCGGACAGCGAAAGCCGGGGGTTGAGATTGAAAAACCCGGCGGACGAGAAACCGAAGTGATGAAGCGCAGGCAGGGTACAGGAGAATAGTAAAAGGGGAACAACTCACTTGTAGAGTTTCCGTACCTAACCATCATGTTAGCAAACTGAAGTATAATCGCTTAGAAAATAATAGCGATCATGAAGTTCACAACGGTCGCTATCGAGGGTGACACTTACAAAATCGCTGGAGTTGCCCGCGGGGGCGGTGCTGGTCGAGGTCTGGCCACCGTCCATCGTGGGCTAGATGGGTCGCGACCGATCGAACAAGCAACAGGCTCAACAAGTCGCAAGGCGAGAAACGGGCGGAGGGACGGGAAAGAAGAAAAACCAGCCAGTCGTCAAATTAAATGTCGGGTGGCAAAGGAAAAGGGAAAGAAAGGAAACTGGAGAGAGAGAGAAATAGAATAGTGATCAGACAAGAAAAAGAAGAGGACGAAAGAAAAGAAGAGGAATGGAGGGAAAGAAAGAAAAAGACGAGCGTAAGGTAGTAGTCGTGGTCGAGAGATGGAGGTGGTGGTGGTAGGCAAGTTTAGTTTAGTGAGCCTTAGTGAGGAAGTAGGAGGAATGGGGATTAATTAGTCAATGCCGTTCGGGTTTAGTTCCAGTCCCTCCTTTTGGTGGAGCCTGATATTTTTTGGGATTTATTATTTTCAGTCTTGGTCTTGTTGCCCTTTTTTCCCTTGAAGAGGGGGAGATAAAAAAGAAAAGAAAAAGAGAAAAAAAAAAGAGAAAAAAGAAAATACTAATCAAATCAAATAACATTCAATTATAATAAAATCCTAAATCATCAATCAACGGTCGGTAATTAGGTTAGGTAGCAGAGAGAGAGAGAGAAACACCGAGGGGCTTTTCTTCTCCCCCCCCCCTCTCTTGTCTTGTCAGTCAGTCTGTCTGCCTGTCTGCTGCTGCTGCTGCTGCTGCTGCTGCGCTGCTGGCTGAGTTGGGGGTGGATAAGAAAAAGGCAGGCGTGTGGGTAAAGGTGGTTCTGTGATTTGCTTTCCATGGCTCACTCTCATTTGGCAATCAGGTTCACGTTCACCCAGCCCAGCAAAGTTTCTTCTTGTAGTATCTACAGTAGTCAAATGTATGAAGTAGCAGTGGTAGTTAGTGGTATTGATTATTATCGACGCATCTCCAATTGCCCCAAGTGGGTTTTCCGGTTTCCCCCCCGAGTACGTGGTCACTAGCCACAACTTCCAACCCACCCGTTGGGTTGTCACTTC
Source organism: Aspergillus vadensis CBS 113365 (assembly GCF_003184925.1). Classification (NCBI taxonomy): domain Eukaryota; kingdom Fungi; phylum Ascomycota; class Eurotiomycetes; order Eurotiales; family Aspergillaceae; genus Aspergillus; species Aspergillus vadensis. The sequence continues at coordinate 692,943 of NW_020292045.1, forward strand.
TCCGTCCCTTTACCCCTTCCGGTTAATCTTACTTGACTTTGGAGAGATGTGCAATTTGTCTAGTATCTATCTACTGGTCCCCCAAGCATTCTGGCAATTTGAAATTCTCCGTTTGACGGGTATCTTGAGGCTGTTTCTCATGCAGCACTTGTCTCTAATTCTGGGGGGATGACCTCACGCAAGGAGATCCATAAGAGGGGTAGAGGGAGAATTCTTAATGCTAAGCCAACGAAAAAACTAACACTGGGAACTAAATCTTAGAGCCCCCGGGTCTAACTAACTAATAGGGACAGACAACTCAATATCGTTCACTAAGAATTATGCTCCCCTCCTTTTTAACTTTCCAAGCATACATACAAAGTATAAGGCGAAGAAGAAACGGTAGAGAAAGAAAGAAGAAAAGGATAATTAAAAAAAAGGGTAAATAAAGAATTCTGGCCTAGAGAAAAGAAAAAATAGATAATTAAGTAATAATAAAAAGACAGCAAAAGAATATCCATTACCCAAAAACAAACGCACAAGGCACCAAGTAAGGAAGGCAACGAAGCAGGTGTGACTGAGTGCTCAGTATCCACCACTTCGTTCTGGCGGAACTACCGGTCCAAAGATTGCTGTCAGTGCGCCTGATGGATGCAGAATGATGCACGAAAAGGATGGGGGGAAGCTATGGAGATAGGCTGCCTCAGGTGGAGGGGCCTTGGATTCTGCGCAGCGATCAACAACCCGAACGGCCGTGTCGTGGTATACGGAGGGAGGGGTGGACGGCAGCAATGACCGTTTTGATGTTTATCTCTCAGCCCATCATCCTTGTTTTTCTTTTTGCCTTCGTTCATTCCTCTCGGACCCCGCGGTAGCCAGCGGGTTTGTACGAGGTGGGGTTCCAGAGAATCAAATCAACTGCATCAACATTCTGGCAAATACTACTTACATACAGTATTGCACGACTTTGCTCTGCTGGGGCATCTTCTTCTCTACTACAGATGGTTTCCCTTCTCAGGGGGGGACCTCAATTTCGGCAACAGTTGCAGATCCCCTCTCGCGGGTTAGCCGACGATACGAGGATCCAGAGATGATTACAACTAGCTAACAGAGTATCAGGTGTGTAAGTAAGAACGACATGACAAAGAAAGAATAGAGACAGGCCATAAAATAGCCGTATTCTACTTCCAGTCCTCCTCATGGAGCCATAAGATGTGATAGAGAGATCGGATGGGCTCTTAATTTAGCACAAGGAGCTATGGAGTAGTATGGATCATGGAGACGCCACCTCCCGAACATCATGTACTAGTTCTAAGGAAGCTGGTACTATTAATATTATGCGAGACAAACTATGTAAGTAAGTGCCCAACTAATTTACTGGTTAATCCGACTCCTGTCTTCTCCTCTCATGCTCGTCTCATCACGCTCATCCAGCCAGCCCATGAACAAGATCAATTATCAGCCAAGGTTCTAGAGGGGGAGGTGCTGCTGAGAGTCCAGACTCAACACCCCCCGGTCCAAAGCCACTTGAATGCTGCAAACGAACCCTTGCAGTTTCGAGACAGACAATGCAGGGTTGGTGTCCGTCAGTCAGCGGGAACAAAGGCTGTCAGAGATTCTGAGGCAGCGATCGAGACTGGTCCATGAGATCTTACCGGAGTCGATGTCCGCACGGTATGATTGATTCGATGTCCACCCCCCTCTTCATCGCGGCCTTGTGTTTGGTACTACTTCCCACATGCCGGGGAGGCGAATCTGAAGTGATGATATGTAGACATACATAAGTGGGCCCTAAAGTATGGCGTTATCGCCCTTTTTCACGTGGATGATTGTTTTGAAACCAGCAACAGGTCCCGGAATTCTGTTCACAACCACACTATTGTGTGGCTTTATCTGCAGAGGGCAGTTGGCTGTTTCAATCAACCTATTCGACCATCAAGGATAGTTGAAAGTCCTATACTATCCTCCTCTTCCTCCTTAGCAAGTCCCCACGTTCTCCAGTCGACGTCCGGGCGCTGCAGCCGAAAAGCGACCATGACGAAATCATCGCAATGTTTAATGTTCCGACCTCCCGAACGGGAGCAATTTAAATTAATGTTTGTTATTTCTGGAGAAAGCTGAGGAAGCTCCACCAGCTCAGGAACAACAATAATCAACTTCCATCCAGCTCCCACCTTCTTCCTGCCTTCCACCTCCCATATCGCTCATTCTCATTTTAAACTTCCTGTGGCAACCCCCAACGGGATTATTCAATCTCTCATCCCAAACACATTCCTTGTCAAATTATCATCCATTCCTCCCTGTAGCCATCATGTTTGCTGCTCGTCGTCTTACCGCCGGTGTCCCTCGCACCCTGTCCCAGAGGGCCCTTTTCCACAGCACGGCACCCGCTTTTGTTCAGAAGGGAGACGCCATCCCGGACCTTGATGTCCTGGTTGAGAACTCGCCCGGCAACAAGGTGAACCTCGCCAAGGAACTTAAGGGCAAGGGCGTCATCGTCGGTGTTCCTGCTGCCTTCAGTATGTAATTTTCGTGCCGATATCGCCGACCCGGCCTAAGATAGGAGTGGTCGCTGTGATTAAAGATGTCTCCTGGTGATAAATTGCTAACCGTTCCACCTCGGCGGAAATTAGGCCCCGCCTGCTCTGCCACCCACGTTCCTGGATTCATCAACCACCCCAAGCTGAAGGAGGCCGGTCAGGTCTTCGTTGTTGCAGTCAACGACCCTTTCGTGTAAGTTACGGGTCACGTACGGTGTCATCCGTTAATCGAGGGTATCATGGTTAACCCGACAACAGCACCAAGGCATGGGCTACCTCCCTTGACCCCGAGGGCAAGAGCGGCGTAAGTGATCTTATAACCTGGTTGTATGAGAAACACCCGGTGCTGTGTACTAACGCTACATGATAGATCCGCTTCTTGGGTGACCCCAGTGGCAAGTTCTCCGAGGCCCTGGATGTGACCTTCGACAGCGCTTCCATCTTTGGAAACAACCGCAGCAAGCGTTACGCCCTGCTTGTCGAGAACGGCAAGGTCAAGGAGGCTTTCGTGGAGCCCGACAACATCGGTCTTGACGGTAAGATCCCAAAAACCAGCAAATAAATTGACTGTTACTAACGGATTATGTAGTCTCTGCGGCCGAGAAGGTCTTGGCCTAAACCAGCCCAGAGAATTAGCATATAAAAAAATTATATACTTAGGCTCTTCACATGACAATATATCATAATATTTATTGCGATAGAACTCTATTTTCAGAACCACAGCCAGCGAAGCATAAGTCATAACTGGCAGCGCAAAGCCATGATGTCGAATAACCCAACGCCCGACGGCATGCCCTCGAGGGCATGTCAATCCCCAGGATATATCCAGTCCCTTTTCCTCTAGCCTCCGTCTTCACAACGGAGTTAGCCCTGGTGCAGCGCCTGCCACTGCTCGGGAGTGTAGCACTTGGGCGTCCAGGCATGGATGGCAGCGATCTCGGCCTTGAGGGCCGAGTTCACCAGGCGATGGCGAGCAAGCATGGTCTTCTTCTCGAACTGGGGGGAGACAATGACGGCCTGGAAAGCCTGTCCGCAACCACCTGTAGACAACATTATCGTCAACATCTGGTCTTGGAATCATATAGTTGTGTAGCATTCATTCCCTCATGGAGATGAAATTAATCAGCAGGCGCTCTCATACCCGACAAGTCTTCGATCTCAACATGCTGCGCCTGCAACTGATCGATCAGTTTGCTCTTCAGCGAGTCGGCCGTAACGCCCGAAGTATCGGCCATGGCTGCGTTGACTGCCGCAAAGGAGCGCGCGGAAATCGAGAACGGCGATTTGTGATGGACGGGGGTGCGGAGAAGATACCGGCAGCTTCTGCTCAACAGGGTAGTGGTGCGGGAGTACATCAAGCGAGCCGGGCGGCGACTTCAAAGGAGTATAAGGTACTTGAATAGTTAAAGGTATTAAATTATATTAAGATGAAGCGACCGAGAGTCGTCAAGAGCGATTTGAGTCAGAAGGGTGGGCAGCGCGGTGATGCTTCTTCCGATGTAGGATGACGGAATTCCTTCATGCTGGAATTGATCCTCTTTCTCCTTCCTCCCGTACCGTACCGTAAGAAACGGATTGGTCAGCTGCCGTTGTGGCTGGTGGGCACTAGCCCCAGACTGGACTAGGCCAGCTGTGGCGCCAGCTTCTCCTCGGCTTCCATCGCTTCTTCTAAAGCTTCATCTGCTTTTACATTCGCGGGGTATTTTCTAGCTCAACTTTGCGCTGGCCTGTTGACATCCCGGAACTGCACCTGATCATCGCATATCCCAGACCACAACAGCATTGTCTATGAACTCTCTTCGTCGGCAATCCGCCCGCCTATATTCCACAATGTCTGCTTCATACCCCACCTCATCGCCATTTACGCAGGCAGTGGTGAGCTCCATGAGGAAGCTGTATGCTTTCCGTCACCTACATTGGTCAATCCACGTTTCAAAATGGCTAATTTCTTCAATGCAACAGCTACCCCGAGTCATTGGCTGATAAGAGCTGGGACAACACCGGCCGTAAGCTCCTCCCATTTTCTACCACCAGTCTTATAACCCATTAACTCTATATCCCAGTCCTCCTCGAAGCCCCCTTCGACCACACCCGCCGACAGAAAAACTCCGTCCTCCTAGCAATTGACCTCACCAAAGCAGTTGCAGACGAAGCAATTGCCCGCCGCGCCTCCGTAGTCGTAGCCTACCGTACGCAATGCCCCCCAAACACCTACACACCATCACCGACTAACACAACTAACACGTTCAGACCCTATCATCTTCCGCGGCCTCAAATCCATCACCTTCAACGACCCCCAACAATCATCCCTCCTCCGTCTCGCCCAAGAAGGCATCAGCGTCTACTCCCCGCACACAGCCATCGACGCCACCCCCGGCGGCATGGCCGACTGGCTCTGCGACATTGTCACCGGCGCCATCGCCCCAACCACCAGCACAAAGCCCACCATCCAGAAATCCTCCTCAACACACTACTCCCACGCCACCTTCCCCGACCCCCAGCCCGCATCCCCCGCGACTCCCGTCCCTCACGTCCGCAACACAATCATCCCCTCTCCGCCCCCAGTCCCCGAAGGCATGGACTCAGCCGGCATGGGCCGCATCGTCACCTTCGACGAGCCCCAGCCTCTCACTGCCGTCGTGGACCGCATCGCCCAGGGCGTCGGATACCCCGGTGGTATTCCCATCGCTATTCCGCAGACCTCCTCGGTCGAAGACATCGAGATCCGCACTGTGGGTGTATGTCCCGGATCCGGATCGAGTATCTTGCTGAAGGGCACGGGAGGGAAGATCCCTGATTTGCTCTTCACCGGCGAGTTGAGTCACCATGAGGCGTTGGCGGCGGTGGAGCGTGGGTCGGTTGTAGTTGCGCTAGCGCATTCGAATACGGAGCGTGGGTACCTGCGTGCGGTGATGAGGGAGAAGTTGGCGGGTGCGGTGAAGGAGGAGTGGGAGGTGAAGAGGAAGGAGGGTTTGAAGGGTGGTGCTGCTGGTGCGGAGCTGAAGGAGGTTTTTGAGGATGCGGAGTGTGTGGTGGATGTTAGTGAGAAGGATCGTGATCCGTATGGTATTATGATTCGTCAGGTGTAGATCTAGTCATCTGCTTACATAGTACATCAATTGAAGATGAATAGCATATACAATATAAAGAAATGGACTTCACATATGAACTAAGAAGCAAATGCTATCAAACACAATCTGCACTATATGCATTCAATCCACAAACCCAAACACACAACCCACCCCCTATCAACTACTCCTATCAGAAGAAGAAGAGGAAGCTAAATCAGCTCAACAAAACCCTAATTTCCCCAGTAGTCCTAGGGAACAACCTCCTCAAACCGCCCTTCTCCTCCTCTCCCTCTCCCTCCTCATCCTCCTCCCCACCCTCATCCCCATCTACCACACCCCCTCGCGCCTCATTATCCGCCGCAATAACCATGCCCTCAACAAACTCAAAGTCCCTACAAAACGCCTCAACCGCATCCTCTGTAACACCTTTCACGAACGTCGCGCTCGCCACGCGCTTCAAGTTCTCCGTGGCATCCATCAACGCAGACGGCAGGAAGTCATCCAATTGCTGGCTGATATTAACTAGCGCCTGCGGCTGGAAGGCCGGGAGGGAGAGGATGTCTGAGATGTTTGGTTTCGACAACGACTTCTGCTGGTGGTCTGAGGGTGGTTGTTGAGGGGAGAAGGGCTCCAGGGCTGTGAGGAGGGTTTGGAGACCTGAGGAGGTGAGGAGGTAGCGGTGTTGGATTTCGAGGAGGTCTGTGCGGAGGGTGGAGAGGGCTGTTTGGATTGGGGAGAGGTGGGTGGTGCTGGCAAAGGGGTAGGGGGTTATGGTTGTGCGGACGGTGAGGTGGATGTTGGTTAGGTAGATGGTTTGGGTGGTGTGGGAGGGGAGATCGGCGGCGGAGGATTTGGCGAGGTCGAGGAAGGGTTCTAGGGCGGAGTGGAGGACCGGGGTGAATTTGTTTTCGGTGGTGGTGCTGGTGGTGGTGTCCTGGGGTGGTGGTGAGGTGGGTTTGGGGCCAGGGGTGGGGATGGGGTCGGCGCCGTAGGAGGCCTCGTGGGTTTTCATTAGGGAGGTGAGGACTTCTAAGGCGTCTTGGAGGAATTGGGGGGCGGAGAGGTCCGCCGGGGGTGTCAGGGCTGAGGGGTCTGTTGAAATGTTGTTGACTTCGTCGTGCATCAGGGTTTCGAAGTGATTGAAGGTGAACTTTTCGAGGGTCTCGAGGAGCTCGGCGAGGTTGGATTGCGGGCCGAGGAGTTTGCTGAAGGTCGTTTGGTAGAAGGATAGTAGGTTGACGACCTTGTAGCAGGTGACGGGGTCGTCGTGGCCTTGGATGACTAGCTCGACGCGCTGGCGCAGGGCTCGGGAGACGCCAATGAGGTCTCGGTTGACTAGGTCACTGAGAGCCTTTTGGCCGTCGAATGATACTTCTTTGTCTTCGTCGATACGGGACCAGGGTTCGCTGCTTAGCCCGGCTTGAATGCCTTTGGCGAGCTCTTCGCCGTCGGCGACGAAGAGGGCCTCGAGTGCCTCTCGTTCGGAGACCGTGGTGGAATGCACCCAGGCCAGCATGTCTCCGATGTACCGTAGGGGGTCGTGGGCAGAGAATTCGATTGGCTTCACGTTGATGTCACCCGTCGTGCCAGAGACGGCATCAGTAAGAGCGTAGTGGAAGGCATCCGAGAGGACGTAGTCTCGCGCCTCTGCGAAGAAGTCCAGGCAGCTGTGGAACAAGCTTGGCCGCTCCGCCAGCACTCGCAGAACACGTCTGATAGAGCTGCTAATGCGAGGGTCTTCGAGGTTGAGGGATCTGAACTCCTTCTGTATCCACCTGTAGAGTTTCTGGTAGGCGGAATTGAGGCTTCTAGAGCTCTTCTCCATGAGTTCCAGGCCCAGTCGCTCGTTCTCACCCCCGAGCAATGCTTCGCAGTCCCGGTATACTTGCTTGACTCTGGAGAGGACTTCGAAGAAATGGTCATCAATAGGCTCCTCAGCGTGTGTCAGGATCAGCAGATCCTCATCGGGGACGATAAAATGTTGTGTGAAAGCTTCCAGCAGCTCTTGTTTGGTCTCTGCCTCTTTCTTCTGTTTCATCAAGGCCGACGCTTCCTCGAGCACTGGTGCCGTTTCCTGTCTGGCCGAGACAATATGTTTGCGCATCTCATCGCAAGTCTGGTTCAGGTTGGTAATCACAGTTCCTATCCGTTTCAATTGCTGCGCAGCAGGCTAAGTTAGCATCCATTGGATCTCTCAGCATCGGCGCATCTCACCTCCGCAACCAGTCCGAAATCCCGCACAATCTCGGCATTGCTGTCGACGACTTCCTTCTGAACATCCAAGCGTAGCTGTCTCCGAACTTCTGCCGTATTGTGTATTCCCCTGAGGCTGAGTGTCTCCAGCGCATCGCGAATGTCCGAGTCCGCATAGGAGGCCGAAAGTACACTTGTCAGTCGGTTGGACAAGGCATTGGATCGCTGGTGTACCGGGGGTGAAAGCGGAGAGGAAGCTGGCGAGGATGCTCGAGTGGATCCATGGCTGGAGATGACTCCATTGGGAGGGAAATAGCTCGCCATCGCGGGACTGTTGGCGTAGTCGAGCTGTCTGGCTGGGATGGTTGCTGCGAGTGTCCCGCGGGACTGAAGCGGAGGCGGGAATCGGCGCAGCGCTTTCCCCGGCCGGGTTGTTGATCCGTCCCTGTACCTGAATCAACCTTTGAACCTAATCCTTTCCTCAGCCCGCATCCTTAATGAAATACCAGATATTTGATTGTTAGGCCTTTACATGGCTATTCAACCGTTGCATATCCGAAGAATTACAAATAACACAATCGATTGCCATGGATAGCCCCCTCCTCTCCCCCGCCAAAGCGCGCCAAGCGGCCATTCAGGCCAAAGATTGGGCCTATGTCAATGCATGGCTCAGTCGTCAGTACGCACCCAATCCGGTTCCCAGTTTCGAGCGAAATGAAGATACACTGCGCACCCTCTTAGCACTGGCCGCTGCCAATGATGCTGCGGATGAGGAAGCCACTATTCTCCATCAGGCTCGCGAGCAGGCGGTCGAGAGCTTCAAAGCCCGAGAGGAGAGTGAGGTAAAGCAGAAGGTGGAAATACTGGATGAGGTGGAGCATAGTCTTGACGACAATGGCAGACGAACCCTGGACGACCTGGCAGAGGCAACGGTAGTACTTGGGGCTCTGGGCACAAGTACGAGCGATCTAGGCCAATCTATCATTGATCTCACGGTGGAGGAATTCAATGCGCAGCAGCAGATGAGTAAAGTACAGGCATTACACGACTACTTGGGCAGAGAGCTGGCTACGCTGCGAGAACAACTTTTAGACCTCAAGACCAACGAGGTGTATGAAACACCAGCCAACCTCCCAGCGCTAACGGCGGAATGGACAAGAGAAACCAAATTGCTCAGCGCCAAAGCTGGCGAATACCAAGATCGAATTGCCTCGCTACAGAGAAATAGGAGCAAGGGACCCACGCTTGAAGAAGTGATTGCGGAAGAGCACAGCGTTATCAGGATGCTGGAGAGCACTAAAACACTAGTGGAGAGGGTAAAGAAGCTTCATGATCTGCCAAGCGACATCCCTGGTGCTCGGGCGCAATACAAGGAGCTAGAGCAGGAGCTTGACCGACTCACCCAGCAACGGAACATTATGTCTGAGAAGCTTGCCGAAAAGTAAATTCTACACTACAAATGATGCAGGACTATGTTTATCAAATGTTCAACTAGTATTGAGCTAGTGAGAGGTGATACTATCAAGGTGTGGTATCGTCAACTCATAAAATCATGAAAAGGACAATCTGCCGTGAGCCGCCAACCCATCGTTCTCCAATTCCATGCATCACAGAACAGTGAAAGCGCTATTGGTCATGACTCGTCGATCGATTGTATTCGAATGTGCCGTGCACTTAGTTGTTACCCAGACCAAGGGTGTCCTTGATCTTGTCGCCACTGCAGAGTCTGTTAGTTGGATGTTTTTCAATACCACAGCCTGACCATAAGAATACTGACATGGAGCCGGAAGCACCGCCGTGGGAAGTGTTATCGTGGGAGCGCTGAGTCTTGTCGAAAGCCTCCTGCGTACCAGACTTGCTGTCGTCGGTCTGGAAGCCGCGGGCGACGCGGTCACCAGTGTCGGTGACGGTCTCCTTGATCTTGTCCTGGGTGGACTTGGTGGAGTCAGGAGTCATCTCCTCCTTAGCCTCTGCAGAAGCGAGTAAGTATCACGCAAGCCAATTGGCATGGGGCGCCTGAGCGCAGGAACAGGAGACATACTGGTGGTGAAATCCTTGCGACCGGTGTCAGACATGTTGATTGAGTGGTTGTTAAGAGGACTTAAAAAGTGTTGGATGTAGTTGAGTTTTGGATTGGATGTTGCGATTTGTAGATGATTGGATTGTTGATGGAAAGAACACTCATCGACGGTGCAGAGGAGTCTTTATATAAGTTTTCTAGTCCTCAAGTTGCTCCATGACGTCGACAACCCTGGCAGTGAATGGCTACGCCATCGATGAACGTGAATGTAGCCAGTGAAACCGGGGGAAAGCAGTCCTGGAAGGCTGGAAGAGATACCAGCGAATCAACGTCATCATGAGGGGAGAAACCCCGGTTTCGATCAGGACGCCGGATCTTGCATGTGCGTCATCGGGGCATGACGATATTTGAGTTTATTCACTGTGTACTGTATACTGTGTACAAACTACAAGGTCGAAACAGCGGATGGCGCCAGACCTCGCCGATCTGGTCCAGACTTTCCTTTTTGGGGGTGCCCCTAGTCATGACGTCTGCATGATCGCATGTAGCTTGATGTGGTTAGCGCTAGAATGTTCTCGGAAGTATGTTAAAGCGAACACCGACACTGAGCTAGACTGCAAACAGTATAGCTTTGTTATGCAATGTAAACAGCAAGCGGTAACCACCAGCAGAAAGCGGCCAGCTGTTCACCGCCACGCGGCGAGTCCCTTCAGGCCGACTGCCTGTTGTCCTGCCTGACGCTCTCCCTCTCTTCGTCCTTCCAATGCGTTTGGCGCCAACACGCTCTCTCGTTAGGTCTGCTGGACCACCATGTTGATCGGCTCTATATCTATTTGCTCTGTTTTTCTTTGCGATTTTGACCTACCGTTTTCCGTTTGTGCTTGACGTTCTCTGCGAGCCCGCCGGTTTGTGATTATCTCTGGAGGCAACCCCGCTCGCCTTATCAATCACTGCTCCAGCTGCTGCCGGGCAATCAACACCCTCATTGCACACCAATTTCGCCCTCATACTTGTAATGCCATCATCGTTTGAATCAGCTTCAAATTGGGATTTCACTCCGGTGATCAATCTCCTCCGCACCCCGACCTACGGCACTGGTAGCTCATCGGTTCCTTATCGCCACCCGGAGTCTGCCTCGATTGTTCGGCCTACGTGGGAGACAAACAACAACGATGGCTCCGCTTCCCCTGCTGATGTGCGCGAGGTGAGGCCTGGTGAGGGGGCCCCTCCGAAGCTAGGAGACTTTGGTTCTCTTTGGGAGCTTTTAGGCAGTACTAGCATCTCGGCCACCCGCCCACCAGTTGAACCTTGTGAACTTCAGCGAAACACGCCTACCCCTACGCCACAATCGCCTAAGCGGATTGAAATCCTCAAACGACCTTTGAATGACCATGTCGACTCTGCAGGCTTGGATGAGGATCTTTCCCGTACTCCGTCAAAGCCTATACCTGTCTCCAGGTCCCGCAACTTGCAGGCCAAGGCCACCGCCGGGAAGCGAGCTCCCAATAAATCAGATGCTGCACTAAGCAAGCATGTAGATGAGGCTAGCACCTCTGAGAGCGCTGTGGAAGCCGAGTCCGATGGCAACCTTAGCGTCTTTGATCCTCCTTTGCTCAAGAGTGGAAGCACTCCGTCGCTGGTCCCTCCGCAGGTCGGTACGGCGGGTGCCATGTCTGATCCATATGAGACGCCGCCTTCCTCCTATGATGAGTCAATGGAGGCATCTCCCCCGAAGATCGTGAAAAACCTTCCCAACACTGGCACGCTACGCGTACAGCCTATTGCATACAGGTCGACGGCTGATCGGAGGATCGGTCTTTTGACTAAGCTTTTGAAGAACTTCCCCGACTATGCAGATGCCGTAACCCAAGTCGGACGGCCTTTGAAGAAGACGGACGTTACCCGCCGTCCCATCCATGTCTTTGTTGACATGTCCAATGTATGTATGATTCATGACTAATGGTGTGTTTGTGCTAATTGGTCCAGATCATGGTTGGATTCCACGATACGGTCAAGCTATCGCGCAAAATTCCGGTGAAGACGCGAATTCGTCGTTTGCCTTTGTCATTTCAAAACTTCTCTTTAATCCTCGAGCGTGGCCGGCCCACCGCCAAACGAGTCCTGGTGGGCTCGGATCGATTTGCAGCCATCACTGAAGGCGAACAACTTGGTTACGAAGCCAATATTCTCGACCGGGTCCACAAAGTCAAGCATATGACTCCTCGTCAAATGCGGTTTCGCAAGAATCCTCGAGCTGGCGCTCACGACCCTGGTAGCGGTTCAGAAACGAACGAAGCATCAGAGGAGCGCTGGGTCGAACAGGGTGTGGACGAAATTCTGCATCTGAAGATTCTTGAAAGTTTGCTAGACACGGACGAACCTGCAACCATCGTTCTAGCCACGGGAGACGCGGCGGAAGCCGAATTCTCGGGTGGATTTATGAAGATGGTAGAACGGGCGCTGAGTCGGGGCTGGGCCGTAGAGCTTGTCAGCTTCAGCCAAGTGACGAGCTATGCTTATCGCCGGAAGGAATTCCGGGCGAAATGGGGGAACCGATTTCGAATGATTGCGTTGGATGAGTATATTGAGGAGCTGCTGGATATGTAGGCTTTGATTACTGCATTAGTTGTTGCTGCTGGCAGGTCAGATTGTTGTTCCTTTCAGGATGTTGGGATGCTGGTGGTTTTATGAAGATATTTATCGGTGATAGGAGCTTGAGATTAGGATACGACAAATTGAATCATTTCGAGACTACTGCTGAGCCTAGAGCTAATAATGGAGGTATACCGTATCTCTTGACTCCATCCTATACAATTACATGATACTAGTACCTGGTAATACTTCTATCTCATAGCATTTATCATTGCTCGGTTGTCTCCATCGTAGAATTGAAAATTGTTTGGATTGCCAGAATCCGTGATACTAGATACTAGTACTAGTAGTAGGGATGTAGCAGATATATATACAGAAGACCCAATTGTCGGACATAGTAAATTAGTAGTACTACAAGATTGAAACAATGAAAAGCACGTGTCATACAATATGGAATTCATACTTTTGTGTAAATCAGGCAGTATCCCCCTCTGATCATCAATGCTTCAAAGTCGTAGTAGATTGTCAGTTTTCAACTAGTAGCTATAGAATTGTTCCTCGGCCGGCCATCCGAACACCCCGCCCCCACCATCACTCAAAGTTCCGCTCCGCGCAGCTGAGCTTTTCCTCTCCTCCATCATACAACAACTATTTACACCCAGACAGCATACCTCTTTTCTCCCTTCCATACTCTCATACATATTCATCTACCTCAACCAGAAAAGCAATCGCATATTCCCACACCACACATCCACTCTACACAACACAACATCATCCCACCATGACCTCACCACCACCAACATACACCCCGCAACCCCTCTACGGCGGCGCCATTAAAGGCCTCATCCCTAAGGGGTGGTTAGATGCTAGGTACATACATACATACATACATTACCCCCTTCCCCTTCCCCCTCTCCTCCTCCCAACCATTTAACCCCAATACTAACGAAATAAAATAATAAAGTAACCTCCGCCAAATCCCCGACCACCAAGAACTCTACCTCTCCCCCACAACCCTCTCAACCCTAATCTACGAAATAAACGAATACGTCCCGGACAGCACAAGCCAAGAAACATTATCCAAGAACAGCGAATTATTCGCTTCCGCCACCAGCACTACTCAGAACCAAGATGATAGAGAAACCCTCGACAAAGCCGCTATTCTCTACCACATCCTGGACATCCAAGACAACGACACCGTCAGTAAAGATACCATTCGGTTCCGCACGCCGATTACGAGTGTGGGCCGTCGGGAGGGAACTGGGGCTGGGAGGGTGTATACGGGGAGGGTGGAGTTGGGGGAGGAAGGGGGTAAGGATGTGGTGAGATGCTCGTTTTTGGTGGTTAGGTTGGAGGAGCAGGGGAGTGATTTGGTCGTTTGGGGGAATGTTCCGGTTAAGGAGTTTGAGGGGAGGGGGGATGGGGATGGGGATGGGGATGGGGATGGGCTGAGGGGGGAGGAGGGGGTTGTTGGGGGGGTGGTGGAGGGGTTAGTTGATGGGTTGGTGGTTGTGGAGTGGGATTTGTTTGGATGATTCATTATCTCTTCCTTTCTTTTGGTGTTTCTTGGGTGTGTGGATGGTGGGAGGTGGGAGGAATGATACCATTATGTGTGCGTGCTAGGTAGGTACTTAGATAGATAATTCTAGATAATATCGAAGGATTACCCACTAAACTAACATATAAGTGTTCGGTGTATGTATATTGATTGTCTGTTTGTACACCTAGAAAAAAAACAGAAGAACGAAACAACAAGCTGTATGTATGTACATGATCGCTAATAACAAGACATTCAACCGTCAGTCATGACATACATCAAATATTATACCTACTAGATCATCATCCCCCAGTCCATCTTCACAAGTATCTTTAACTAAGTCTGCCTCTGCGTCTCATTCAACACGCGGCCCACCTCATTCAACAGTCCCCTGACGCTTGGGGCTGGCGCGTTCACCGACTTCTTCAACGGCGACACATTCCTCACCTTAGGTTGAATCTGTTGCAAGATGCCCTGGCACCGGCACCGATGTCTCTTGGGATCGATGCTTTTCGAGTGACGCCCGTAGTCCAAGTTACAGTGCACGCAGCGCCAGACGTACTTATAGTCGATGGCGTAGTCATGTTTGATCGAAATCTCGACTTTCCCACCGTAGACAGGATGGCTCTTCATTGCTTCCTTGCACTTGCTGGCCCATGCCTTGAAGCTAGTGCCGTGGGGGTTATCATGCACGCCTGAGATCATGTAGTTCGCCAAATGACAGAACTCGTGCGCGACCGTCTTGATAATCCGCTCTTCGCAGTCGACGACTTTCGCTGCAAGCTCGATGGTGGCATAATGCTGAGGTGGCATGGCCGGGTCTCCTCCCTTCTTCGGTGATGGGGTAACACATTTCCAGGATGCTCGACCGGCGGTCGTTTGGAGTCGCTTTTTCCATTCGATGATCACGCCTCCTGTCGAGGCGGTCATTCTTGAGAGTCGGCCGTCAGTCACGGTATCGTCGAGGACTCTGAAGAATTTCTCGGCCATGGCTTGTCTGTTCTCTATGAATGCCTTTGCACGCTCCCGCTCGAGCTTTCTCTGCTCCGCTTCGGCCTTCTTCATAGCTGTCTTGCTGGGTGTTTTTGCTGAGGACTTGGTTTTGGTCTTCGGTGTTACGGTCTTGGGCAAAGTATCCCTGTCACTGAATTCATCATCCGAGTCCGAGTCGTCGAATTCGCGCAGTAGGTCGTCGATCTTGCACGGAGAGTGCTGGTCGATCCAGTTGTTGGTGTTTTCCTGGCTCCAGAATGCGTCGACGCTCTCTCGGTGTGGTGTTGGTGGGATGTGGGCCTTCTGCTTGGTTGGAGATCGTAGACTGCGTCCCTTTGTTGGACTAGATGGGGGCGTCTCTAGTTTAACACTGCTCCTTGATGGGAGCTTCTTGGTGGGGGCGTCTATTTCCTCGATACTGCTGCTTGGTGTTAATACATATATGGGTGGCTGGGGGTCTCCATCTAAACTCACTCATAAGTGTTTTTCTCTTCCTGTTTAGGCTCTATGTCTTTATTGTCCAGCTTCAGCTTGTTCAGCTTCTCGGATATTTCGAGCTCGCTTTGAAACAGCCTCTTGGGTTTTGCCTCGAGCTTGGGAACCTCCATTGTTATCGTAGCAGGCAGCGAAGGCTCCAAGTGAAGGCTTTCACGCGGAGAATCCTGAGGTGTTGTCTCTGGCTCTATTTCTGGACGGGGTCGTCTCCCTCTAAGCAGTCTCTTTCTAGTCCTAGGCGGCGAAGGGGTTGGCTGTTTCTCTTCTTGTTCTTCTTCGAGGCTTTCATCGTCGGACGTCTCATGATAGCTGATATCTTCATTGTCGCTGACAATGAAATCGTCCAGTGAGTCAAAGCCATTATCATCTTCGCTTTCTTCGCCCTCCGACTCCGTCTCCTCTCGACGGTATCCCATATACCTCGTCCTGGACCTGCCCCGCGGCTGTAAACCTCTGTTCGTATTACGTGTAGGCGCCCTGTTCGAAGCAGTAGACGAGTTCCTCGAGAGCCCGGAATTCTCATCAGCCTCTTCTGCCTCATCATCAATCGGATCATTTTCCTTGTCATAGTTATACCCGACCGACTTACGCGGCGGTCTATTATTCCGCGACTGCTGCGACAATGGAAGCAACAAAGAATTGACCTGCGAGAGCTTCAAAGGATCCGCAGTGCGTCCCTCATTCGAAATCAAAGACCGAGTAGACGACAAACTGCTCTCCTCCGTTTCACTCTGCTCATCTCCATTGTCCGAGAAGATATCGAATACCCCACTGGAGACAGTTCCCGATCTTTGTAGTCTGTTATTATTCTTCCTCTGTGATGACTCTTCGATCGCTGGCGTTGTCGCGGAGTATCGGCTCTTTGTCCATGTCTCGGCGGCGGCCCAATGTTCTACTGTCTTGGTCTTTGCTGTTGCCGGGTATTTGTTATCTCTGGTGTCGCGCTTGATAGTCGCTGTACGATTGAGAGTCCTCTGCCGTGGAGGTGTTCGGCGCTCTTGGAGCTTTGCTGGCTTCGTGGGACTGGATGGGTTGAGTCGAGCCATAGTGGTCTTGTCTTCTCGTGCGGTGCGCCTGCTGGTGATGGTGGGACAGATCAAGAGCTCCTCTTCCTCCTCCCACTCCTGCAGGACAGGAAGTGAGATGTCAGAATGCACTTGCTGTAATGCCGGTGCTCGGTGTATGTGGTGTCTGCGGACTTGCAGATGTAGGTGTGGTGTACCTGCGTGTGAGCTGGTGCTGGATATATCTATGCAGGTGGTCTAGATAATGTTGATGGATGGGCGAGGAGACGTGGTTGGCACGGCAACCTCGGTACTGGTTCGCCTACCACGGGATGGTCTGGTGGCAGCCTTTGGCTTTAAAGTTCCATGGTGTACGTAACCCGATGTTATCATCGAGAGTCGGGAAGTTTATTCGTCTCAGAACGCAGATTCAAGTTCCTATCAATACAAAATGATGCCGACATGAGGGATGAGAAAGAAAAAATATCATCAAAAATATGAAGACAAGGCCCGAGCCGCGGATCGAACGCGGGACCTCTCGCAGATATGCTTGGGTTTGTATCCCTAAGCGAGAATCATACCACTAGACCACCCGGGCTTGTTATATGTTTAGGCCTCAACTTCTTGATTTATCAGCCTGGACATGTCTTGTAGGCCATGAACAGCAATGCCGTAGGTCTGTCTGCGGCTTATGTAGACCGGTTGTCCATGGTTCATATGGCTGACTGATTGGCGTGTCTATCTCCCTGCTAATTAACAGTCCTATTCATGCTATGGGCGAATCCTAGCACGTTGCTACGTGTTGTTTGTTGATATGGGAAGAGTAAGTGTAGCCCTCAGAATATATACATAATCCTTTTATATGAGCCATCATACATACGACAGACCGGCACACACCCGCTACCGAAGCAGGTAGCTATATCATAGTAGTAGTGTCCGGGGGTGTCATAAAAGGGATATTAGTGGCAACAAGCCTAGGGGTGACTGGCATACGGATACAATACTGATCAGTCACGGTTTTCCGGCCGTGGATAACAACCCCGTCTTACGGCAAGAGCAACAGGCATGAACCTACTAGACATGTGAAACATTGGTCACCAGGACAAACAATGATATCACTATGGACATCATAGATGCGGTGAATTAGGGATTCAGAAGCGGGGAGCAGGGATACAGATCGGACGTCCCGAGTCTATAGGGTTGAACAAACGACCATGGCAGGACCGATGGGCATGGCAGAGAATAACAGCTTATGAGTATATACTACCAGTAGCTCCCGTTTCAGCCGACAGAACATAGCTGAAGGCAGTGTCAATCACCGAAGAACTTCACAGCAAAGTCTGGGGTGGTTGGCTTGCATGTACCATATACCCACGGGCATAGTACCACTATATATCATCGGGATTCAGAGCATGTAGTACTCTCACCAGCCACAGCACTGATGGTCGGAGAACTACACAATCAACCAAAGGGCATATCAAGCTCCCAAGCATATACCCGATACGACTAACGTGTGGCGACTCAAAGCCATCACACCCACCGGTATAACCCAGCCAGCCCAAGCACAACCACATCAAATGGCACACGAGAGATATCGAACAAACCAAAGCAGACGGACTGAGACAACCCACCCACATGCACAAGAACTCACGTCACACTACAACCATCAGGTCTTAGACACCAAGCAGAAAGTCGCCCACAGCAGCATCGCACAGTCCAACGCAGAACCCGTTCACTGCCTACAGTGTACATGAGAACAAGCTTTGGGGATACCGTTGCCACCACCGTGCAACGCAACCGAACCAACCAAACGCAGATGCATATCATACCACCCAGAAGAGCCACAGATACTCCATAACTGCAGAGGGAGTTGCGTAGCTACACAACACTGCATCTTGATAACTTGGAACAACCGAATGCGGAGAGAAACATCTTCACCCATGCAGATCAGACAGACAGACAGAACAACTGTGCGCAAGCAAGGTTGCTAATCACCCCACTCCCAGCCAAACAAACTTTTTGACTTGCCGTGCTTCTGGATCCCGATGTTGCTTCGACACATGCCGATCTCGAGTTTCAAGAAATCGAGTTGCAGATGTACATGGTTAGCGTGGTATATCGGTGTGGCGATGCTAGGCTGCTAACATCTGTACCTACTGAGACCGTCGGTGGCAGGACAGCACGGGACAGATAGGATGGCGATGGCCAACCTCCTCCCAGTCTCTCCCACACACTCTCTACATTAGCACAGTTATTAGTTATGCAGATGACCGACCGTGCAGTGCATAATGATGATCGCTTCTTTTTCCGTTGGCAGAGTCAATTCATGATTATTCAGGAGATACCGAGTATCTACTCGGTTCCCGACAGTCGAGACTCCCCCTGTTCAGCCAAAATTATTGAATGATTGATATAGATAGTATCTAGTAAGTATCTATCTTAGTACGGAGTAGCGAGGCGGATAAGGAGTCCATTAGCGATCATTAATAATTAACGAGCCAGAAGATAATAATAACCCAACCCTAGAACTACGTACTTGATAGTTAGTTAGTTACCCCATCGGCTAACAGAAACCAAGCGGTGTAAGTTAAATCGAAACAAAAGATACCAAGTTACAAAACCAGATGTGTTTAGTTTGTAAGAACGAAAGGGGAATCCAAATCAATATGCTGATTGGCACGATTAATGGAGGATGATAATAATGGTGCCCTGGTGGTGCCGGGGTGTGTTCTAGGTCGGGCCAAATGGAACCTGAAACCGCACACCCCCTTTTTCTCTCTTCCCAGACAAGAGTTCCACGTCGTCGTTTCTTTTGGACCAGTCCGGGCCCTTTCAGCCAGTTGAGTGTTGTCCGGCGTTAAGGAAATCGCCACCCGTTGGCCCTTTTGTCGGGCGGACGGGTCCGATTGGACGGTTCCCCGGTCGCGCATGTCCCAGTCCCACTGAATTGCTGTTTAGGGATTGGTTTCGGTTTTTTATCTCCATTTTATGAAACCTGTATTGGAAAGGTGTCCTGATCCTACACAGTAAGTTAACTACTCCACAGTAAGCACAGTAGTTGATTATTACAGAGTAAGATGGATGGATCAATCGTTGCATTTGTTGGCTGCACTGAGGTTGAACGGCTGGGATCCTGGCGGTTCACCGACCTCCATCATTGCATGGCTTAGAAAGTCAATTAAAATATGCAGCACAAGCAAGTAATATCCGTTGAATGCCAATCGCATGGCTGTGCCTGAGAGACGCTATGGTCTTATGGAGATGTCAGGCTCACTCGTTTGCATGGTGGTGCTTTGATATTTGTCAATTGGGGTTTTCACAGGTTTATTGACCACATTCAATCATTCTTCCATTGTACTTTGGCGTTGCGTTTACTTAGAATAGAAGTACACTCGAGGGGTTCGGAGAAAGACCGTGTTCCTGATCCCTACCTGCAAGGGCAGAGATTTAATTATATATAGGGAAGCTGGTCTATGGTTCACCGGAATAGCATGTCCGGAAACTATTTTCAATCTGTATCAAAAGTAATGTCTATAGCGGAGGTTCAATTTGTTATAGAAATACCAAAAAGTCAATTCATGATCTATAAACGTAGACAATATATCCACATGAGAAGAGAACCAGGGAACACCTTAGCAAAATAAATGAGACACACATATTGTGAGAACTTCAACCGGTGGTGCAGCGTTAGCCGGAACCATGGCTCCGAGGGTTGCTTGGTTGCCCTTCGATCTCGGTGCAGTGTATATTCATGTCACCGACAGATTTCGGAAACAATTTTCAGAAGTGCATGCTTTTGACCTGCATTATGGCGGAAAAAGACTTAAGAAGAAAAATTTGCCTTTCTGGGGTGATGTTCGCCCGAATCTAATTTGGGAGCCGACTCTATTGTTCAAGTATTGACATGTTGCGTGTACACCCGTAGATACTAGATAACTCGGTGGATGCACAAACTTCACGTTCAGCAATCATTCCCACACAAGAGACCAGTCTATCCTTCTAGAACCCTTCCCCTCTTAACACCGCCCGGAGCACAGCTTTCCCGGCGACAAGCGAAAGAAAAATGTCTAAGATGAAGCAGATACAGTAGTCGGCTGCTAAGCACTTAGCGTGTACCCACCGCTTTGCCCTCCCAGCCTTCCCGCAGTGTAGTGAGAAAAAAGGCTGGGAAGAAGGCAGACCACATTGTCCTTGTCGATCATCTAGCCTGATTATCTCTTACGATATCCGGGAAGGCCCAAAGATAACCTTAGCTTGCCAATCAGAGACAAGATATTGTCGGAAGTCCTTCAAGGAAGCAAAGAAGGCACCGAAAGAAAAGCAAGAAATCACCCAAGTCTACCAAGGCTCAAAGTTGGGTCTAATGTGTAGGTGGGGGGTTCGCTTGCCTCGAACACTTCAATATTAGTGGTTTAATGCTTACATTATTATCTGGGAAAAAAACGGGTCACTTGCTTATGTGGTGTCAACGCATGGTTTGCTGAGTTGCGTTACGCAGTTTATCATGCAGGTAAAGTGGCTGACAGGTATTCCGTGTAAGGTAACTTTCAATTCTTCCCATGTGTTTGTTCATACGGGTCTTGTGTGAATTGACAGTACCGCAATTTCGCTGCTGACGGGATCTCATCGATCAGACAAGCAGAAGAAAGCAAAAGAAGGCATCGGGGGTCTATCATCGTCAGGTGGATAAATCAAATCTACTTTAATATTGGGATCCATGACTCAAGGCACCCAAATCCCCAAGGGCCAGGTCAACTAGGGATTTACCTTGTCCTCCCAGGACCTGTCCTGTCCATAATCCAAATTAACGAGCGGAACCACCCGGCATACTCAACTACTACTACTTCATATGGGGATGAAATGGTTTCTTGTGGCTGGGACAACAAGTATGGCATGGCTTCTCTTCCTATTGTTGTTTATTGTCCTCAGGAATGGAAAACAATCCACTGCATAACCCCATACTCTGCATTCCTGCAAGACCTCTGCTATTGGAGATGCATCCCATTAACCTTGAATGAACATCCGCCCAGTTTGAGTAACCCAAGAGATCGTATTGCCACCTCCGATAAAGCCACCATGTCATGCGTCTTATTTCTTCCACTCCATATAAAGTTTGATCTACCCTCTCTGTGAAAGTAGTACCCGTTTGCATCCACCCTCGCGAGGCGGGTTCATCGGGGTCAACCATAAGAATAGCACACTTGATTTGATAGTTGGACGGAGGACCCCGTCCTCTAGTACTACTTTGTAGGGCCGATTAGCCGTCAATGTGAGATAGCCGCCGAGTATGAACTATTGGTGGCAAGGGGGGAAAGATATAATTGGAAAAATGTGAAAATGGAAATGTTACCTACCTACCTAGTACCTTAATCAGCGGTTATGGTTCGGAGGAGCTTCTCAAGTGGCTAGCAGTGAATATAGCTTTCCACCGTGGCAAATCGACTGACGCTACTTGTTTGTTTTCGAACTACCAGGTTACGTACTGTCAGTGTGTAGCAAATTCAAGCGGCGAATAATAGATGCATATGGAAAATCAGTTGTGCAAAGTCTTCACGCTCGATTGAGAATGAAACTGCAGCGTGGATGTATGTACGGAGTTCCTGAGCATCCGATAATACCTCCGCTGAGTGACTACCGCCTGACGGATGTAAAAGCCCTGTATGGATGGTCTACAGAATATTTTCCCCAGCAAGTAATGCTTACATTGGCATTAAATATGGGGTAGTTTATTGAGATACCTTGTTACGGCGACGAGGTGATTATGCTGACACACCAGATACAACAGGGCAACCGTGGGTGCCAGGTCTTGGATCAGGAACGAAGCAGTGCCCGAAAAAAGCAGTTGAACCAAACATCCCCTCCTCCTTGAGGGGTTCACAGTACTCCATGAACATAAATAAACAAGAGCATGATGGTAACAACCGCCATAGACTGCATAGCGACGCATTTTTTACCCTGGCCACGACCATATCTGCGGCGGTTGTTGAGAGACAGTCTTCAGGCTTCAAGAATGAGAAAGATTATCCCTGCATGCCGTTCGGAAGCAACATGAACACAACTGTGGTAAATTGCTGTCACGATGATACACCAAAAGACACCATACCGTATGGATACAGTTTCATTGCGCCATCTGCATTACCTGGCGGTGGGTCGGGGCTTCAGGGGCCGTCTTGATTCCCATGGATTCCGGGACCAACGCCGTCTGGCCATCCTGTTGTGCCGGAACTCACGCCGCTTAACCTTCTCCTACCTAGAGCCTCGAGCTGTCACTGTTTCCAGAATTGAGAAAGAGGAAGGGATGTTCGCCCCCCCTAAGGGTGGGTAATAATTACACCATTGACTATCTTGATTGATATCATATATTGGAAGATGGAGTCATGGCCCAGAAAAAAGAAAGAAAAAAGGGTAAGGGGATAACTGAAAACAGAGGGGGGAAGATACGTAGATTTTCCACGTTACTAAAAAGTAAATAACGACTCCAGCTTGTGTGGCCCATTATCCATGGTATCTGAGGCACCTCGAATCCTTGACAAGACATCTGGTAGGTCAGTTTGGTAGGCAGCATGAGCCACCTCAGGCGGCAGTAAGCCAATCACCGAGGACCCTGCCAAGTAATCCGCACTTCATTCGACCGACAGTCAAAGAATCTCCAGGCCAGAAATGGTGAGGGCTGAGGCGTCGGGGGGGGCTTGTTGTGGTTGTTGTGGACAAGAGTTAGTTGGACGGCGAAAAAAGTGGGTAACAATACGCGCGTTTTGGTACTGCGTGCGGTAATACCGATGGTAACCCCCGCCCGGTGCAGGTGGGATGAATGGGGAGGGTGAATCGGGATGTGATAGGCTGCAGGGGCACCCGTCTGCTTACCATATTTACACCATCCGGACCTTTTTAGGAATAATCCAGTATCGCATACAGGTACAGGACTGGGCGCGCAAGTAAATTAGCAGATCCAGATCCCAAAATAACCACCAGCGCCGCCCCCCCTCTCCCCTTCTTCCCAGGTCCTACTAGGGAGTAGCGCCAGTCCTATCTTCCCTGCTTGGGTGGTCAATCAATTCCCTTTTCACCACTTACCGTCCAACTCAAGCCTCCTCCTCCCTCCCCGTCCGTCTCTTAGTTCCTTCCTTCCTTCTTTCGTTCTTTTGATCTTCGACCTCTTTTTCCTTTCGGTTCCTGTTCGCTCTTTTTTTCGTCGACACTTCGTTTCCCTCGACTCATCTTTTGCAACACTAGCGACCTCCTCATCCCTCCCTTCCTTCTTTCTTGCTTTCGTTTGAGGAAAGAAGAGGGAGGCCTTTCTTGGCTGAGACAGGTTCAGCCAGCGGCAGTCGGGAGGCTTTTGCTTTTGACCCTCCCCCTAGTCGTGTTTTGTTCTTTACTTCGCTTCACCCTTCCATTCGTTTATCAAACGTCCCTCCAGCGACGACCATCCGGCCCCGCCCTGGAAGTCGACCTACGAGCAACAGAAAAATAAGCAGACGATCGTTTCGAGTTGAGATTGTTGTTTAGTTTTACACACCCTTGAAACACACTCCGGCACTGGTGCCTTCAGAGGAAAAAGAACGCTGCGACAACATCAAAAGTCAATCTTCGACGCGTTCTGAACATACATATCCCATTGCGCCAGAAGTGTTATCTGTTTATGCTTCTATCACTGAAAATTGGATCAGAGTAATTTTTAATGGGCCACTGTTGATGTAAGTTGCAGGATCTTGATACCAACCGCCATTCTCCAACCCCCCAGATAAGGCCTTATTGATACTCATGGTTTAGAAGAAGCTATTACACGGCTCGGTGATTGTGGCTATCCAACATGTCAGGCTATCCAGCAGGGCATTACGAAGATGGCTACGGCCATCAGGAGCATGGCGATGCGTACTACCAGGACGAACATGGCCAGGCTTATTACGATCCTAACGATTATGGTGACAGCTATTATGATAGAGGGTATGTCTCCCCATTATATGCAACAGTCGGTACCCAGAATGTGCAGTTGATTGACCATTGTTTGTCCCTCGAACAGCAACTACTACAACGCAGAAGGAGGTCAGGCATATGGCCAAGAGGGTGGTTACTACGATGCTGGTCACCAGGATGACTACTACGGTGACCAGTACTATGACCAAGGAAATGGTGCACCCCGTGGAAGACGCCGTGGAGATTCTGAGGAGGATTCGGAGACCTTTAGCGATTTCACCATGAGGTCGGAAACTGCTCGAGCTGCGGATATGGATTACTATGGCCGTGGAGACGAACGTTACAACAGTTATGCCGACAGCCAGTACGCTGGTCGTGGATACAACGGATACCGCCCGCCATCTTCGCAGGTCTCGTATGGCGCCAACCGATCATCTGGCGCCTCGACACCCGTATACGGCATGGACTACGGAAACGCCCTTCCTGGTGGACCGCGTTCTCGGGAGCCATACCCAGCCTGGGCATCAGATGGCCAGGTTCCCGTTTCCAAAGAGGAGATCGAAGATATCTTCATTGACCTGGTCAACAAATTCGGTTTCCAGAGGGACAGCATGCGCAACATGTACGACCACCTGATGACACAGCTGGACTCTCGGGCCTCCAGAATGACGCCCAACCAAGCCCTCCTGTCTCTGCACGCAGACTACATTGGTGGTGACAATGCCAACTACCGCCGTTGGTACTTCGCTGCCCACCTGGATTTGGACGATGCCGTGGGATTCGCCAACATGAAGCTGGGCAAAGCAGACCGGAAGACCAGGAAGGCTCGCAAAGCGGCCAAGGCCGCAGCACAGCAGAACCCTGAAAACGTCGAGGAGAACCTCGAGGCCATGGAGGGTGACAACAGCCTGGAAGCTGCTGTTTACAGGTGGAAGACACGCATGAACCGCATGTCCCCGCATGATCGTGTGCGCCAGCTGGCTCTGTACATGCTGTGCTGGGGTGAAGCTAACCAGGTCCGCTACATGCCTGAGTGCATTTGCTTCATCTTCAAGTGCGCCGACGATTACTACAGCTCCCCCGAGTGCCAGAGCCGGGTCGAGCCGGTGGAGGAATTCACTTACCTGAATGAGATCATCACCCCCCTCTACCAGTTCTGCCGTGACCAGGGTTATGAAATCTCGGATGGCAAGTATGTCCGCCGCGAGCGTGATCACGAAAAGATCATCGGATACGATGATATGAACCAGCTTTTCTGGTACCCCGAGGGTATCGAGCGCATCTCATTTGAGGATAAGACTCGTCTGGTTGATGTTCCCCCGGCTGAAAGATGGACCAAGTTGAAGGACGTCGACTGGAAGAAAGCATTCTTCAAGACGTACAGAGAGACTCGGTCTTGGTTCCACATGATCACCAACTTCAACCGTATCTGGGTAATTCACCTGGGTGCTTTCTGGTTCTTCACTGCTTACAACGCTCCCACCCTGTACACCAAGAACTACCAGCAGCAGCTGGACAATAAGCCCGCTGGTTCAAAGTATTGGTCTGCTGTCGGTTTTGGTGGTGCCCTGGTTGGTTTCATTCAGATCTGCGCAACGCTCTGTGAGTGGATGTATGTGCCTCGCCGGTGGGCAGGTGCTCAGCATCTCAGCAAGCGTCTAATGTTCCTCATTGCCGTCTTCATTGTCAATCTTGCTCCTGGTGTTGTGGTCTTCGGCTTCAACAACGTTCTCAGTGAGACAATTTGCCTGATCATTGGTATCGTCCACTTCTTCATTGCTCTGGCCACGTTCTTCTTCTTCTCCGTCATGCCTCTTGGAGGTCTGTTTGGCAGTTACCTGAAGAAGCACGGCCGTCAATATGTGGCCAGTCAAACATTCACAGCGAGCTACCCACGCTTGAATGGCAATGACATGTGGATGTCCTATGGTCTGTGGATCTGTGTTTTTGGTGCGAAGCTGGTCGAGTCCTACTTCTTCCTGACCTTGTCATTGAAGGATCCCATGCGCATCTTGTCCCCGATGCGTATCCATCAGTGTGCTGGTGTGACCTACATCCCCAACGTGCTTTGCCACGCTCAGCCTCAGATCCTTCTCGGTCTGATGATGTTCATGGACTTGACTCTCTTCTTCCTGGATAGTTACTTGTGGTACGTCATTTGTAACACCATCTTCTCGGTGGCGCGGTCCTTCTACCTCGGTGTCTCCATCTGGTCGCCCTGGAGAAATATCTTCTCTCGCCTACCGAAGCGTATCTACTCCAAGGTGTTGGCTACGACCGACATGGAGATCAAGTACAAGCCCAAGGTGCTCATCTCCCAAGTTTGGAACGCCATCATCATCTCCATGTACCGTGAGCATTTGCTGGCTATTGATCACGTCCAGAAGTTGCTTTACCACCAGGTTCCCTCCGAACAAGAGGGCAAGCGTACGCTGCGGGCTCCTACCTTCTTCGTTTCCCAGGAAGATCAGTCCTTCAAGACTGAGTTCTTCCCCGCAGGTAGTGAGGCTGAACGTCGTATCTCCTTCTTTGCCCAGTCTGTCGCTACTCCCATGCCTGAGCCTCTCCCGGTTGACAACATGCCCACTTTCACCGTCCTTATCCCCCACTACGGCGAGAAGATCCTGCTGTCGCTGCGTGAAATTATCCGTGAGGATGAGCCGTACTCTCGTGTTACTCTGCTGGAATACCTGAAACAGCTTCATCCCCACGAGTGGGACTGCTTCGTCAAGGACACCAAGATTCTGGCTGATGAGACCTCGCAATTCAACGGCGAACCTGAGAAGAATGAGAAGGATGCGCAGAAGAGCAAGATTGATGACCTTCCCTTCTACTGCATCGGTTTCAAGTCTGCTGCTCCCGAATACACGCTCCGTACCCGTATCTGGTCCTCCCTTCGCTCTCAGACCCTGTACAGAACCATTTCCGGTTTCATGAACTACAGCAGGGCTATCAAGCTGCTTTACCGCGTTGAGAACCCCGAGGTTGTCCAGATGTTTGGTGGTAACTCCGAGAAGCTCGAACGTGAACTTGAGAGGATGGCTCGTCGCAAGTTCAAGATCTGCGTCTCCATGCAGCGTTATGCCAAGTTCAACAAGGAAGAGCGTGAAAACACCGAGTTCCTTCTGCGTGCCTACCCTGATCTCCAGATCGCTTACCTTGACGAGGAGCCGCCAGCTAACGAGGGTGAGGAGCCCCGCTTGTACTCGGCTTTGATTGATGGACACTGCGAGCTCCTTGACAACGGAATGCGCAAGCCCAAGTTCCGAATCCAGCTCTCCGGAAACCCTATCCTCGGTGATGGCAAGTCCGATAACCAGAACCACTCTATCATCTTCTACCGCGGTGAATACATCCAGGTCATTGACGCTAACCAGGATAACTACCTGGAGGAGTGTCTCAAGATCCGTAGTGTTCTGGCTGAGTTCGAAGAACTTACCACTGACAATGTCTCGCCCTACACCCCTGGTATTGCCTCCGAGGCTGAGCCCCCCGTCGCCATTCTCGGTGCTCGTGAATACATTTTCTCCGAGAATGTTGGTGTTCTTGGTGACGTTGCTGCCAGTAAGGAACAGACGTTCGGTACCCTGTTTGCTCGTACTCTTGCGCAGATTGGTGGAAAGCTGCACTATGGTCACCCTGATTTCCTGAACGGTATCTTCATGACTACGCGTGGTGGTATCTCCAAGGCTCAAAAGGGTCTCCACCTGAACGAGGATATTTATGCTGGTATGACTGCACTGTGCCGTGGTGGACGCATCAAGCACTGCGAGTACTTCCAGTGCGGTAAGGGTCGTGATTTGGGTTTCGGCTCCATTCTGAACTTCACAACCAAGATTGGTACTGGTATGGGTGAGCAGATGCTGTCCAGAGAGTACTACTACCTCGGAACACAGCTGCCCCTCGACCGTTTCCTGTCCTTCTACTATGCTCACCCTGGTTTCCATCTCAACAACATGTTCATCATGTTGTCTGTGCAGATGTTCATGATTGTCCTGATCAACCTTGGTGCCCTGAAGCATGAGACTATCACCTGCCGTTACAACTCCAACCTGCCCATCACTGACCCTCTGCGTCCCACCTACTGTGCGGATCTCACTCCCATTATCGGCTGGGTGAACCGCTGTGTCGTCTCCATCTTCATTGTGTTCTTCATCTCCTTCGTTCCCCTGGCTGTCCAGGAACTGACTGAGAGAGGTCTTTGGCGCATGGCTACTCGTTTGGCCAAGCACTTTGGTTCCTTCTCTTTCATGTTCGAGGTGTTCGTCTGCCAGATCTATGCCAACGCTGTCCACCAGAACTTGTCCTTCGGTGGTGCTCGCTACATTGGTACTGGGCGTGGTTTCGCTACGGCTCGCATCCCATTCGGTGTCTTGTACTCTCGTTTCGCCGGACCGTCAATCTATGCCGGTGCTCGTTCCCTGCTCATGCTTCTGTTCGCGACATCCACTGTCTGGACGCCCGCCCTGATCTGGTTCTGGGTTTCTCTGCTTGCTCTCTGCATTTCACCCTTCCTCTTCAACCCCCACCAGTTTGCCTGGCACGACTTCTTCATCGACTACCGCGATTACATCAGATGGCTGTCTCGTGGTAACTCGCGCTCGCATGCTTCCTCCTGGATTGCCTTCTGCCGCCTGTCTCGTACCCGTCTCACAGGTTACAAGCGCAAGCTTCTTGGTGTTCCTTCAGAGAAGGGATCCGGCGATGTTCCCAGGGCCAAGTTCACGAACATTTTCTTCAGTGAAATCATTGCTCCTCTCGTCCAAGTTGCTGTAACTCTGGTTCCTTACCTCTACATCAACTCGAGAACTGGTATCTCCAACGACAACGCGCGCGCGTCGAATGCCGTGGTTCGTATTGCGATCGTCGCTTTCGGTCCCATTGGTGTCAACGCGGGTGTCTCAGGTATGTTCTTCGGTATGGCTTGCTGTATGGGTCCCATCTTCGGCATGTGCTGCAAGAAGTTCGGTGCTGTCCTCGCCGCCATTGCACACGCCATTGCGGTCATCGTTCTGCTTGTCATCTTCGAAGTCATGTTCTTCCTCGAGAGCTGGTCGTGGCCTCGCATGGTCCTGGGAATGATCGCTGCCGCTGCAATCCAGCGCTTCATCTACAAGCTGATCATCTCCCTCGCCCTGACCAGAGAGTTCAAGCATGACCAGTCGAACATTGCTTGGTGGACCGGAAAATGGTACAACATGGGCTGGCACTCGCTTTCCCAGCCTGGCAGAGAATTCCTCTGTAAGATTACCGAGCTCGGATACTTCTCTGGTGACTTCGTCCTGGGCCATCTTATCCTCTTCATCATGCTTCCTGCTCTCTGCATCCCATACGTCGACAAGTTCCACTCCGTCATCCTTTTCTGGCTGAGGCCTAGGTACGTTCAGATTCCACTTCATTCCTATGTTTTCCTCTATACTAACATTCAAACAGTCGTCAAATCCGCCCTCCCATCTACTCTTTGAAGCAGTCTAAGCTCCGCAAGAGAAGAGTTGTCCGCTTTGCGATCCTGTATTTCACTATGCTGGTTCTGTTCCTCATCCTTCTCATTGCTCCTCTGGTTGCCCGCGATGAAGGCATCAGCGTGAACCTCAACATCATGAGTCTTATGCAGCCCCTGGATACCGACAACAACGATACCATCTCCAGTTACACTGGTAATGGTCTTCCTGTCGGTTACTCCGCCTGGACCCCGTCCGCGGCGTCTGCATCTGCTTAGAGGTTGTTTTTGTCCTAAATTGTTTTTCAATACATTTTACCTGTCTTTCTTTTTCGGAAATGGAACATGGAAACGAGCTGTATAAAGTAACCAGCGTCTTGATGTCGCTGCCGAGTCTCATACCTTTGCCTTTTATTTTTCTTTTTCGTCTCCACCTTTTTTTCCCTTGACGAAACTGCGTGTATGCTCCTTCAGTTGCCAACATTAATGGGTTCAATCTCTTTCAACTGTTTTGTATGGTCAAGGTGTTGTTCTGTCCTTTATGTATGGTCACTAGACTTGCCAGCTTTTCTTGTATCGTCCCATTGCATCGGCTGCCTTTGATTTCCTTGGTGTTTATCTAGAGGGCTTCTTTGCCTCTAGTCCTGTTGACTATGAATTCAAAGAGTCTTGAGAGTTTCAGATCCCAATTGTTCCAGTCCAACCCCACTCTTACGTAGACGTATAGTACGTTTCCTTGACTCTGTAAGTATTGTAATTTGAGTATACCTGCATATTCACGGTCCTCTCGATGCTCAGTGCTTGATACGCTTTGTGAAAGGAGCCGACCTGCAAGGAGCGCCAAGTCACGTGTTAGGGCCGCGCCCATCCCGGAAGTTGGACTTGCCGCGTTGCTTCGAACCTCCGGGAATGCCGCTGCCTTGACTTGTTATTCAGTCGCTGATGCTGTCGAATTATTTATAGAGGGTCTTTCCTTCATTTCAACTTCAGACTCCGCTCATCTGCTTCCTGGGTACTTGCGCCCTGAGCGCTAAGTGGATTTTCTCCCGTCATGGATATCCAGGAGACTCAGCGTCTCCTTTCGGAGTACCTCCATGAACTCGCCGACCTCTTCCATCGTCTACCCGGTTCTGCGATCTTTCTACGTTATGTGAAGTCTAGTTACCAGAACGACCCGATCCGCTCGGCTGTCGAACTCTTTCTCTTCTTGTTTGCGGTCCGCTACCTTCTCGCTCCGAAGTATTCGACTAAACCGGGTGTGGTTCAACTTTCGGAGGATGAGGTTGATGATTTGGTGGATGAGTGGACTCCGGAGCCGTTGGTGGGAAAGCCTACTCCACTGGAGGCGATGGAGGTTGATAAGCGGACGGTCATTGTTGGGTATGTATTGTCTTTCCTGGTTTGTCTCCTGTCAGAGATGGTATGCTGACTTTTGGTGACTTGCAGCCCAGTTGGACCCAAGTCCAAGTTGAGCAACGGTCGGACGGTCGCCAATCTCGGTTCCTATAACTACTACAACTTCAATACGAACGAGTCGCTTAAGGAGAAGGCCATCCAGACCCTGCGAAACTACGGTGTCGGTCCTTGCGGTCCCCGCGGTTTCTATGGTACTCAGGATGTTCATATGAAGACGGAGGCTGATGTTGCCTCTTATCTTGGTACTGCATCCTGCATCATCTATGCGCAAGCCTTTTCGACAATCTCCAGTGTCATTCCTGCGTTCTCAAAGCGTGGTGATATCATTGTTGCGGACAAGGGTGTCAGCTTCGCCATTCGCAAGGGTATCCAGATCTCTCGCAGCATTGTTCGCTGGTATGAGCATAATGATATGGAAGACTTGGAGAGAGTCCTCGCAAAGGTCACCAAGGAACAAGCCAGGAAGCCTCTTACTAGGCGGTTCATTATCACCGAAGGTCTGTTTGAATCTTACGGCGACATGGTGAATTTGCCTAAGATTGTGAGTGCTTATCCTCAATATGTTTCGTCTGTGGATTTAGCTGACTAGGTTACAGATCGAGCTCAAACTCAAGTACAAGTTCCGTCTGATCCTCGATGAGACTTGGTCTTTTGGTGTTCTTGGGCGAACTGGCCGTGGTGTGACTGAGCACCAGAATGTCGATGCGGCGGAAGTTGATATGATTGTGGGCTCGCTGGCCGGCCCACTGATTGCCGGAGGTGGCTTCTGTGCTGGCTCGGAAGAGATCGTCCATCATCAGCGTATCTCGGCTGCTGCTTATACTTTCTCTGCGGCACTTCCCGCTCTTTTGTCTACCACTGCTAGTGCTACGATCAACCTCCTCCAGAACAGCCCGGAGACTGTGACACAGCTGCGGGAGCATACCAAGGCCATGTGGGCCCAGTTGGACCCTCGCAGTGATTGGGTTTACTGCACCAGTTCCCCCGAGAACCCTATGATGATTCTGGTGTTGAAGCCTGAGGTGGTTGCTGCGAAGAAGCTGTCTCTTGACGACCAGCAATTCTTGCTCCAAGATATTGTTGACGAGGTGAGTGCTGCTTGGCAAAATGGCTTATAGGGGAAGATAACTGACTGCTTTGGATACAGTGTCTCGCAAACGGTGTTCTCATCAGTCGCCTGAAAACTCTCCAGGATAACTTCGAGCCGAAGCAGATTGTTCCTCCTGCCTTGAAGGTTTGCGTGACAATCGGATTGACGAGAAAGGAGATTGAAAAAGCAGGAACGACCATCCGCCACGCGATCACGAAAGTTCTAAGCAAGAGGAAGTAAAGGCTTTTCTTTCCCTTTCTTTCTCGTATCTCAATTCCCGGCCTATCCTGAAAGTGGCCATGAACATTAATGCTCCAATGACACGCTTCTTGTACCCTTCTTTCCATTCGTGCCGTTGCCCTTTCTGTTGGTGATATAGAACACCACCCTACACTATTTCTTGTATAACATATTACACCGTGGATTGATGCGACCTAGATGCGTTTCCTGAGGCGTGATATGAGGTTGTTGAAGCCTCGGGTCTCTATTTTTACTGTGCAGATATTCTTATTTGCCCATCTCAGCCTTTATCTCTTTGCGTGCTTGGGCACAGTGAACATTAATAGACATTACATTCTAATATTAATTTTGTGTTCTTGTCCAATCAATGCATTTTGTGATTCAATTTGTGTCTTGGATCTCAACGCGACGAAAGGGATGTACAGGGATATCCGCTTCACTGATGGTCGAGTCATGACAGGGGCAGAACATCGACCTAGGGCTCTGGAAGAGCACCAAGGGGCCACGGGTTACACCGTGGAATCGATCGGGGTTTCGATTTTGTGGCAAATGGCCTGGACGAGGCCGTGGCGCATTCTCGAGACCAAGGGATCTGCGCAGATACGAAATTAACATTCCATCCAAAACAACCCAGTTAAACATTTGTTTTCCTAGAAGCAGAATAGCGGCACTCCCTTGTCTTCACCCATGGCGCTCCAGAATGAAGGGCAGGCGTCTTCACTCTATGCCAGAGTGAATCCCAGGAGATGCACTTGGCTGAACGGCGTCTTTGAACAAAACCTGTGTTTTCTGCTCTGTGTCTGACCGTTATTTCCTGGTGCGCTTGACGGTAGGATCTTTGCTCAAATCACCACGTGGATTGAACGATAAAAGACTGTTCTCAAAGTCAACTTTGTCAATACAGTAGCAACGAGTTTGCGTTACACCAGCAATGAGACGTCTTTTGTACCTCCTCGTTGTGTTGCTGCTCAGCTATGTTGTCCGCGCACTTCCCTATGGTATGCCCCTGAGACTACGAGTGCCTGACCTACCGATTGACTGAGATTGTAGACGACCATGGCAAAAAGCGCGATCTTGGCCCTCTGGGTGATCTTCCAGGAGGTGATGTGATTGTGTGGGTAGACCAAGCTGGAAATGCTCTTGCCAACAACGTCGTGGGCGGCGGCAATTCAAACCCAACTGCAACGGCAGACAGCGTAAGTGTTACCAAGAGCACTGCTTTGGGCCTCAAGTTAGGGTCTGGGCTGACAAGATAGTCGCCTGCAACTCTTCCACCACTGTTACCGACTCTCGATGATGATTCGGATCTCTCCCCCGCCGTCCCACTTCCTGAATCTACCAAGCACCCAAAGACAGGAAATTACCGTCGCTTTGGCATCTCCTACTCTCCGTATAACAGCGATGGCAGCTGCAAGACCCAAGACCAAGTCAACCAAGACCTGGACAAGCTGGGGCAGTACGGGTTCGTCCGGATCTACGGCGTAGACTGTGACCAGACGAGCAAGGTTGCCAAAGCCGCGCGACAACGCAACCTGAAAGTCTTTGCCGGTGTCTTCGACCTGCAGAACTTCCCATCTAGTCTTGACTACATCACCGGGGCTGCCAACGGAGACTGGTCCGTCTTCCACACCATCAATATCGGCAACGAATTAGTCAACGATGGTAAGAACTCGATTACCGATGTCACCAACGCAGTAAACACAGCACGCAACAAGCTCCGCGCAGCAGGATACCAAGGACCCGTGGTAACGGTGGATACCTTCTCAGTCCTGATCCAACATCCCGAGCTCTGCCAAGCGTCCGATTACTGTGCTGCCAACTGCCATGCCTTCTTCGATAACAACAACACCGCTGATAAAGCCGGCCAGTACGTCAAAGACCAAGCCAATAAGATCTCCAAAGCGGCCCGCGGTAAAAAAACGCTTATTAGCGAGTCAGGATGGCCACATAACGGTCAGCCCAATGGCAAGGCTGTACCGTCTTCGCAGAACCAACAAAAGGCAATTGCCAGCTTGCAGCAGACATTCACGGGCGATAATGAATTGATTCTATTTACTGCCTTTGATGATCTGTGGAAGCAAGACTCCCCTGGTACTTTTGGAGCGGAGAAGTTCTGGGGCATCAATCAACGCTGACGATTGGCATTTTGATCTGCTCCACTTACGTCCATCTGGTGTTGGGCGGCTGATCATCATGGGCAGTACCCTTCTGACATTCTATACATAGATATGATATGCTTTCGGATTAGATCGCGCTGGTCGTGATTGTTTCGAGAGCTTTGTCAGTTGGTATGCCCGTGTGATGATCCTATTGTTTTGTTTCTTTTTCTTCTACATGTTAAGTTCTTTCTTCTGTCCATTTACACAAGTCTTGTGAATAATTGGTTATGTCTCACACAGTGTCTTGTGCATATTTGACAGTTATTTGAATTGACTGATGACTTTGGTGTCATCTATTGCTGAACATCATATCATACCATTCCACAATCCTATGCCAGTAAAACCCACGTCTGATAAGTCCAAGAACAGCTCTGCTGCAATCCCACTAAACCGAAAACTACCTAGTAACTACTTAGTAACTGGGCCCCATCATCGTCGTCGTCGTCATCAACCACGTACGTACCTACTTCTCAATCTTTCTCGGGAGCCACCCGACCTCCACCCACCAGCAAAACCAGAGCTTCCGGTACGCCCAGGAAAACAAGATCCAAACTAATCCCGATCTCGGTAAT
The DNA here is from genome assembly GCF_003184925.1 of Aspergillus vadensis CBS 113365. Classification (NCBI taxonomy): domain Eukaryota; kingdom Fungi; phylum Ascomycota; class Eurotiomycetes; order Eurotiales; family Aspergillaceae; genus Aspergillus; species Aspergillus vadensis. The sequence continues at coordinate 728,201 of NW_020292045.1, forward strand.
CTTCCCTTCCCACAACGCCCGTTGCGAAAAGTACGTTACATGTCCGAGAATGGAGCTAGTCTTATCCATTCTATTCTGTTCTAGTTTAGTCTAGTTCTAGTAAGTAGTCTTGCCACCAGATTTAGTATTTTGTTTCAGCTGTATTGTATCATTAAGCAAGACTAGTATTTTGCGTTTTGAATGAGGTGGTATGTATTATTGGGTTTGGTATTGTTTGTATTATTGTGTTTGTGGTATTGGTATTGATTCTATGTTTTAGGGGGGGGGGGGGGAGTATAGCTAGCTAACCTAGGTAGTATACTGAGGAGTTGTGGCGCTCATTCGTGTGTTTAATACATGAGAATAAATAGGATTATGAGGTCGCTTTGAGGTCGTTAGTTTGATTAATGATGTTCTCCACTTGAGATGCTGAGTTAATTTGGATTATTGTGGGTTCGGTGGTTGTATGCTTATGCTTGACATTGAGAGCAAAGGAGGGTAGTAAGTAGTGACAATCAATTAGATGCTTTGCATTATGCCGCTGCATTGCATGCAGATTATAGTAAACTGAAATGGTGTATGCTTGCTATGCTATGATGCTGTAATGTGATATGCTACTCCCAATGGAAATACCCCGTGCAGCTGGCTACTCAAGACTGACGTTCTGCACCGCTTCCTCGACACTCACGGTGGCGTTGGTCTTGGGTTCGCTATCTGTGTGGCTATGCTGCTGGGCTTTCTCCAGATGCTCCGCCGGTAAATCCGGCACGGGAGGGGGTTTATAAGTCAAGTCAGCCTGGCCGGTCCTTGTGCGGCCGCGACGGCGAGTTTGAGGGCGTTCGGGTTTCTGGGTGTGTTTTTGAGTAACAGGGGTGGCGGCTGGCGGGGTAGGTGATGGTGCAGTGGTGGATGTGCTGGGGCTGCTGACGCTGTGGTGATGCTGTTGCTGTTGTTGCTGTGCAGGTCGAGAAGGACTGGCAAGCGGAGTGCAGTGGCTCGTGACTGGGACAGGAAGGTGACCTACTCCTCCATGGCCTGCGTGGAGGTGGGGAACTGTTGAGCGTCGGGGTGGAGGGACAGCTGGAGGTGGGTTGGAGGCTGAGCGGCGTGAGTGACTGGGGACGGGGGGTGGGACGATGCCGGTGGAATTAGTGCGCTCGCTGGCGATGTTGGCGGTGACGAGGGTTGCGGGTGGAATGATTGGGCTTGTGTGTTGAGATTCGGCGTCTTCGGGGATCTTGTCAGTTTGTCCATGGTCGTCGTCTCGCCGGCCGCGCCAACGTCTTTGTCTCGGAGGCGGAGGCTTGACTTTGGGCTTGCCCAGCAGCTTTGATGGACTCGTTGGGCTATCAATGGCAGCACGGGTATCGTTGCGGCTGGGTGTTATGATGCCAGGCTTCACATGCTGGGATGCTACTTCTTGGACGCTGAGGCTGGAGGATGATGCGTGCTCAAGGTGCATGCCGATTCGTTGCGCTTGGTTGAGCCTGTGATGCGCAGCCATGCTTGACGTGCTGGAGTCTGGACCGTCGAGTCTCGTGGGCGACATGTTCTCAGGAGAGCTGTCGACCGTGCTCGTGGGGGAGAGGGTCCGAGAGGTTTCCAATGGTTCCCCGAATTCAGCATCAGGAGGTACACTATCCGTGGGCGTGGTATCTTCATTGTGAACTGGCTTTTCTGGCTCAGGGTCTCGAAGCCATTCAACAGCTGCGCATCGAAGAACCAGCCTTCGTGTTGTCTCATCCACATCGTCGAAGTGCATTATCTTCTCCCGGTCAGGCCCACTCTCGGAGAGCTGACCGTGAACAAGCAGTCTGAGCACCCGCTTGAGCTCCTCCCTCTTGTAGAACGGTGGATACTTGAGCTGTGTATGTGCCAGTAGTGGGTAGAGAACACGCAAATATGTGTGTCGGAGAGCGGACGCCTCTTCGGGCAGGTCCAGAAGGTTTCGAATGAGGATGTCGACCAGTACGTGAAGATCATTGGTAAAAAAGTATTCGTAGGTGGTCGGGGTAGTGAAGATGAGGTATAAGAGCTTGAGCGTCAGAAGCTGGAGCGATGTCTCGGCTGCAGGAGTTAGAACCTTCCACCCATTGCGCTTGGGACGACTAACCTTCACGATTAATCAGAAGGATAATATTCTCCCCAAAAGTCTTGTAGAGGTTGCCGTGCATGGCCAGAATCTTGATGATCTTGTTCGTCAAGCCATTGGACGTATTCTCATCGACCGGATCATGCGCGGAAATCATGAACTGCTCGTTCAAAACCAGCTGAGCATATCGTTAGCATAATCCCAGCACATCCCAAACAAAGCATAACCACTCACCAGCACCCGAATAACCGGATAATGATAAGGATCATTAACATCGTACGACAGATCCTCAATGATATCAAAGAGGCCCTTGACGAATTCATCATCCACGAGAACTGTACCACCCTTCAGTCAACAAACAACCTAGACCACAGCAATATACCCAAGAAGAAGAAAACGCACCCAAATCCTCAATCTTGACCCTCTGAATCCTCGACATCTCATACATCAAATCCATCAACAACCGATGCAACCCCGCAGGGACCTCCTCTTCCTCCTTCCGATTCCGCGCCTGCAGCAGTTCCAACAACCTGGGGAACAGGCCCTCCTCATTCATCATCCGAAACGCCACGTCATGCTGTCGCCCATCGAAGAGCAAGAACGATACGATGAGGTGAAGAGTCGCAGGGTCGTCATCCTACACCACCAAACCAGCATCAGTAAACCAGATCCCCACCATCCACAAGGGAGAAAGTAAGAAAAAACCCCAACGAACCTGCAACAACCCATAAACCATCTGTCTCCGCACATAATCCGTATGAGCGACAAAGATATTCGACGCAAGCAATTTATACGAGCACCTCGTAACATCTAACTCGGATTGAAGGTATTCATCTGAAACCGTACCACCCCCCAGCTGTCAGCGCACCCTCCCACGCCGCATCTTTCAGTTCATTGCATCTTATCTCATTTTCATACCTTTGTATTTCGTCGCCAGACCCAAATAAGACCTCAGCGCATTATCAATATGATCTTCCGAGGAGCAAGGGGAGGAAACAATCTCTTGTATCTCGTCCCAGAATTGCTGCTCGTTCTCGAGGGAGACCTCAAAGTCCATTTCCCGGTGCTACTGCTGATACTAGTGTTGCTGCGGGTGCTGCGGGTTGATCGTCCTCGTCGTCGTCGGGAATGTCGTCGTGTGGTTGTTTCCCTGCACTCATCCCGCCCGCCTTGCGCTTGGAGCTGGGTTGCGAGGAGGGGTGATGCACTTGCTCCGCGGGGGTGGGGGAAGGTAGAGGGAAGTGGTGTGTTGTGTGATGTGTGTGTGGTGTGGTAGGTTAGGTAGTATGGAGTGGATGGATGGATGGATAGAAGTGGCCAAGTCAACTCGGGCGGCGGCGGGGGATTGGCGGGCGATCCACCGGTATTTTTCTGGTCGGGGAAACAGGAGTGAGAACTATCTACGGAGTACTAAGGGCAGCCGTACGTCATTCATCAGCACTAAATAGTTAGCTGACTAGCTAATTTTCTTGTTAAGTAGATATTGTCTTGAGTCTTGTTGCTTGGTATGACAACATGGAATGTAGATTTACAACATTGGATTCTGAATAAATGTGTCAATATAGAAACCAAAGTTGTTTCTCCGGTCCCATGATTAATTGTTTACAGCCACTAGTAAAGTACGTAGTCTATACAACAACAACATCCTCCCAGCGCCAGTCGCCGGGTTCATTACAGATCGCCTGATATCAGCCTCTTATTCCCAAGCCAGCTAGAGAAATAACGAAAGCATCACGCAAGAGAGAAAAATCGGGGAACGACGAGGTGATAAATAAAGGGTGACGATTAAAGAAGGGGGTCAATCAACTCATGTGCTCGGGGACGTGGTATCTGTACTTTTCCAAACAAACGCAATAACAAAAACAGCAATATCGACGTAGACTGCACATGCACATGCATACAAAGCCATAGAGAGCATTAGGGTTACTGCGGGCGCTTGAATGGGTGCGCTTCGGTGTTTCTGCGGTCAAGGGTCAGTCTCCAGTGTGCAGTTTTCGTCAAGGCCAGTTTTCACTTACAGCACATATTCGTCCAGACTCACCACGCTCGGGTCGCTGAACAACAGGTAGAAGTACTTGAGCGTCTCCGCCAGCCAGAAGGACTGCATCTCGTCCGTCGGCTTGGGAGTCTGGACCGTCACGTCTTCAATGGCCGAATTGGCCAGCTCCGTCCGCGTGTACTTGGACACCGCCTCGAACATCTCCCAGCCCTTCTCGCGCCAGTGCTCGTCGCCAGTAAGGCGGTACATGATGAACACCGACTCGATCGCCTCGGGCCGCAAGAGGTACTTGCGATCGACTAGACGAGTCACACCAGGTGGCAGCCGCTCGTTCCGAATCCGGGCCGCGACAAATTCCTCGTGCGAGGGGGCCTTCTCCTCCTCGGCTTCGTCAACCTTCTCCACCGGTTCCTCCTCCTTCTTCTTGATGTCGTCGGGAGGCGTTGCAATGACGTGCCAGTTGCCGCGCTCCCGCTTGGCGTGAGACTTCTTGATCGAGTTGATAGCCTCGGGCTCCGGATCCACGTATTCGTTGGACTTGGTTTTCGCCCTTTCTTTCTCCTTCTCTTCTTTGCGTGCTGCCGCCCGAGCCAATCGCTCCTGCATGTTCGGGTCCAGCGCCTTGTAGTAGGCTTCCTCGTTCCATTCGCACTTCTCGCCGTTCTTGCAAGGAATCAAGGAGAAGTGCTCGGGCATGATCCCGGTCTTGGTGGACTCGTACGCCCACACACAACCATCAGTCAACTTGGACGCCAGATCCATGTCACCTTCAATGCCAAACAATTTGGCACCAATACCGACCATGCCACCCACGAAGCAGGAAAGATGATCGCCGTCATAGGTGACTTTCGTACGACCAGGCTGCTTGGGCACCGTCATGGTGCTCAAGAATCGAACATCGCGACCGCCCTTGATCATGGGCTGGAAGAGGAGCCGTTCTTTGGTTGCTTTGATGGCCTTTTCGTACATGGTGCGGTACTGATCGTTGAGACCACCCAACAGCATATACTCCTTGGGCAGATACTCATACGTCGAGTCAGCAAGAGCGCCCAATCCGTACTTCTCGCTTTCCGAGGCGGGGCTGGTCAAGCCTTCATGGCACTGCGCGTCGGGAGTCTGCTTGTCGAAGGAAGCGCGGTACTCGCTCTCTGAGCTAGGGTAGTCTTGTTGACGCGAGACTCCACCGTACTCAGCCGGTTGGGCATCGTCGTGCAGCGATCTTGCATCATGAGGCACCAAAAACTCGGTGTAGCTCTGGGCGTCCGTTGGAGCAGGCCGAGTGGTGTGAGGCCTCGTGGGAGCAGTACTGGTGGCTGATTCTACTGGCACTTTTCCGCGAGGAACCTCATGATCGATGTGAGTGGGGGTCTTCTTGCAACCAGATGCGTCGATCTTCATTGGCCACAAGCCAGGAAGCTGCGTGTTGTCCTGATAAGCCTCGAGCGCATTCGTAATGCGCGCAATAGCGTCGTAGTATTTGTTTTCCTTGGTCAGCTGTGCCAGGCGGGTGAATTCCACCGAAAGAGAGCCAAGTTCAGCCAACACAGCCTTCTTGTCTGCACGATGCGGTTGCACTGTGTAAAGCCTGCATAACAAGCACGTCAGCTATACATAATCCCAATCTATAGCACCAAAACAAAGAACTTACGGGGCCCATTTGTAAAAGAGGGTTGGCATGCGGTTCGGAGTGTCAAAAGCGCCCATTATGATCTCGGCGAGCTCTACCGCTTTCTCCAGAAGCACATCGTACTTGTGTCCGGAGATATCGTATGCACCGAGCAGACCTCCCATATAACGGATGACCGTCTCGAAGACCGGAATGTCCTTCTTCTTGGAGGTGGTGAAGTCAATGGTCTTGATAAAGTCGACCGCAAGGGAGAACTCCTCCTTCAGACCCATGAGCCAAAGGGTATCCAAGCCGTCCACGAGAGTAGCTCCCCAGCCATTAAACGGATCGCGATAACCACCCCGGAGGGGCAGGACCTCATCATGGCCCATGGCGGAAGTTTTGTAGCCAGTCCAAGCGTGTTCGAAAGTGGACCTGATCGTCGATAGCCTTTCGAGACGCTTCATCTTGTCGGCGGACGATTCGTCTTTGAAATCAGCCTGCAGTTTAGGGAGCACCTTGGACTGACCGGCGGGCAGCTGGATCAAGTCCTCGGGAGCGAGAGGATATTGCTCGGGCATCTTCTTCCAATGGGGGTGTGGCCAGGTGGACTCGGGAGCCTCCACTGCCAACTTCCCTTTCTCTTCAGAACCCAATTGAGACTGGGCCGGACCAGACTCGGCTTCATTCTTGTTCCCCGAGGCCGTTGCATCGCTCGACGGGTTGGACACTTCCGCGGAGATTGACGGGCGAGCATCAGATAAGGTTTCGGTAGAAGGCTCTTTCGCTTCTTCGGAATGTTGATCGGAGCTCTCGGGGGAAGAAGGAGGAGGAGGGGGCGGAGGGACATCTAAGGGAGCAGAGTCCTTGAGGGTGGTCTCGTCGGCGGGGGGAGGATTCGGCGAGAACGATGCAGGATGACGATCAACGGGTGGCGGCGCACTCCAGGCGGAAGGAGCCTGTTCTCGAGATCGAGCAAAATGTATGAAGGCGAGCACAAAGATGGTCGCGAAGACCAGGAGAACCCGGTAGCGTCGGGCTCGAAACATGGTAAACGAATGTAACCGAGAAGGTAGTAACACAAGACTCGGAAGAACGAAAGGCAAGAAACAGAGTTTGAAAGGGGAGAAAAAAAATCCCCCAAGCGAGAGTTAAATCAAATGGAAGAAATAATATAATTGTTCCCCAAAAAGAGGAGGTATGAAGAGGGGGATGCGGGTTATACGAGGGAGGAGGGACACCGCAAGGATCACGAGATCCCAAGGGAGTCAAGTTCCTGCAAGCCGCGGGACAAGACTCGGGGCGAAAACGAATGGAGGAGACTCCCAATCAATGAGGAGTGGATTATAAGATTTGAGGAGGGGTCAGATTTCTCTCTAACGACAGACTGGGCTGAGATCCAGCATGCAACAAAAGTGGACCAAACGAGTGGAAAGAGAATGAATCAATCAGGAGGTGGGTGGGAATTGGCGGAGAGTTGACCTGTTTTAGGTCATGATTGATTTCGGGAGAGGAGAAGAGAGAGAGAAAGAAGGAAGAGAGAGTGAGAGAGGATGGATGAATTGGGAATGACAACCTGCAGCCCTGACCGGAAAGGGAAACTATCAGGTGAGAAGAGGGAAAGAAAAAGGTAAAGTGTAAAAAGTAAGAAGTAAGAAAGAGGAGAAAGAAGGCCCAAAAAAATAAAAAAAAGAGGACAAGTCTAAAGATGGTGGGAAGGAAAAAGCACCAACTAAACACCTGCACGACAGGAAGAGAGAGAGAAAGAGAGGGAGAGGGTGAGAGAAGGTAAGAGCGCGCGTGAGAGACAGACAGACTTGAAAGAGGGGAGGAGAAGAGGGAAAAGGGCCGACTAGTTAGTAACTGGAAGGTTTAGACCTCCGCCAGGGACTGGCCAGACCGCGCGATGCTCCAATAAAATGAATGAATTGAGATTGAAAAGGAACTAAAAGAATGGATGGAAACTCGCCTGAACCGCCTGCGGATGCAACCGCCGCTCACATCCAAGCAGAAAGCCATTAAAGCCCTGAGCCCCGGCCAAGATTCTGGTGCTGCGCGCGTGGAGCCCAAGGGAAAAGTTATCGCGGTCGGAAATCGCTTGGATCAGGAGTCAAGTTTAAGACCAAGTCTGTTGCAGTTTGCATTAAACTATCACTTGTTCACTGCATCATCGTCATCCATCCATCCTGGCTGAATAATGATGAAAGGAATGACAATGACTGAATGCAGCAACTAACTAGTCAACTATCAAATGATGATGATGACCGGGGGGTAAGCAATACTCCGATCCCATCATTGGCATTCCTGGTCAAGTCAAGACTGTCAATAGTCCAGCGCATTGCATCCCAAAAATCAAAAATTAAAAAATCAAAAAACCCAATAAAATCAATGATCGAGACCAACAAAAGGAGATCCCCGGATCCGCGACGGAGGGATCAGCAGGGAGATTGAATTGATAGCTGCCGGTCGGTCGGGCGCACTGGTTCCAGACTTGCAGGGGGGGAGAGAAGAAGAAGGAAAGACAGATGGATGATCGACTGTCAACAACCGGGTTGGAATGGGGAGAGCATCATGGATTATAAGATCGACGAACAATCCACTTCATGTCTCTCAACAATTGTTATTTTTCAATTGTCTACGTATGTCTCTACGCAATTCGCAGTATGTTTTTGTACGTATACCATTGACATTCATGGTGGCTGTTCGCTGCCAACAACAACAAGAACATAATGCGCGTCGGCTGCAGGGGACGGACTGACTGGATCCTCTTTTTTCCTTTTCCTTTTTTATTTTTCTCTCTTTAGTGTGAGTTGCTAAATATAGCCTGTGATGGAGCCCCCGTAATTACCGAGACGGGCGGGGGGTGGATAACACAAACAATCACAAGGAAGAGGAAGAAGGAGGAAGAAGAAGAATAATAATGGATGTTATTTCCCTCTCTCCCTCGTTCCACAAATTATTCATTCACTCATTCGTTCTTTCTTTGATTCATAATGGTGAAAAGTTATCAAAGGCTAAACTAATAACCTTTCCCCTCCTTCTCATCCATGGATACTCGTCCCGGAAACCCGGAGTTTATCCAGGGGTGAACTGAACTTGGTTATCAGCTATCAATAATCAGGTGACCCCTCTAGTACTAAAGTAGAATCAATCACATTGTTATTGTCTGTCACCGTCCAAGTATCTAGTTAGTAGGTCTGTTCTTCCGCCATCCGAATTCAGCCAAGCTAATTTAATTAATATATGGGCTGGCTTTTACTCGTGCCGTGAGTTTCCGACTAATCTACACTAGAAGGCTGCTTCTGCTGTCTCCATCTACTGAAGAATTTTTGGTGCCCTCTGTTTAGTCTTTACTCTCCCCTGACTGTGTAGGGGCTTTCACGGCGGGGACTGCTGTTTCGTATTTGAGGACCCTGAAACGTGCTCTTCTCGGACTCTGAGCGAGCAGACAGACCCTGAAGAATATGGGTCGATTCAAGTAAAAAGAAAGAGGAGCAGTAACAGGTTATAAATAAATAAATAAACATTCCGTATCTTGAGAAGTAAAGAGGGAAAAAAAAGGTTTGGTGCTTGGATGAATCAGGGCAAAGGTCCGGTCAGACAGACAGACCCTGGTCCTTTTCTTGACCTTCCATTTAGCCGGGACTAGACTACCATACACACACCGCGACAGAATAAATCAGCTGGACAAAACCATTGTAAACTTTAGTACTACTAACCATTGCTGCAGGTGTGATCACTAGCATGGCTAGCCCATCCTCCACTCTACATACAGTTTTGTACCCTTCTACTGGCGTATGACTGGACTGCCTGCCTTTTCCAGTGGGCTGTCTGGGCCAGGACTCCCTACTGTAACCATGTGCACCGTAGAGGCGATTGAAACCTCATATCCTCGCCACCTATTCTAATTATATACCAACCGTCGTCCGTCCCCGATTGTCCTGGTTGACTTTCTGAAACTGCTGAATGAGTCCCAGAACACCCGCCCCGCCAGCCAGGGCGTCGACATTCTCGCCGCCCTCGTCTTCTTCCTCGACCTCATCGCCTACCAGGTTCATCCGCCATGACTCCCCCAGGTTACTATCACTGGTGAGTATACCACCTCCGCTCGACCCGACCCCGGGTGACGATTTAACCGCACCACGACCTTTGCCCGCCGGAGGATCTTCATCTTCAATGGGGTCGGTAATGGTGGGAGGTGGTCGTGAGGCCCTATAGCGCGGATACGGATTAGCGCGGTGCGTTGACCGGAACCCTGATGCTGACGGCTGATGGTGCGGGTCGAGCAGCATCGATGGTGCCGGGGAGAGATGGTCGCCCATGCCAGCGGGTCCAAACCGAGGAGCGCCATATGTAGACTGTTGACCCATCAGCCCAGCTGCTGCCGGCCGATCTCCAAAATTGCCCATCTCAATGGCAGATGGGGATCCAAGGGTTGGGAATGTGGGTGGAGGGTGGAATTGTCGCTTCGTTGACGGATGAGCTCCGCGCGGATTAGCACCATAGTTGTCCAGGAACCCGTAATAAGATGCAAGCATTTTGCCATCCTTGGTCGAGAAGTAGTCCGCCCGAAGGTCCTGCCGGGCAGCATCCCGCCGACCCGTGTCCCCTTGCGAGATTACGTTGGTGCCTTTCTTGAAGTCAAAGACCGCAAAGGAGCACAGATATCCCATCCCATCGACGTGGACGGTGAATTCTCGGAAGAAGTCGATGAGACGGTCACTGCACTTGGGCAGGCTGAACCAGAGGATGAACGGTGTGAAGATCATACTTAGAATCTCCTCCAGGAAGATAACGATCTTCATCTGATACAGCACAGCAAAGTCCTTCCGGACATCGTCACTATGCAGGCGGCCCTTCCAGTGGCTTGGGAAGTAGTGGGTGAAGTTGATGACTTCAAGGAGCGCGTACTCCGGATCAAACACATTGGTCTCTTCCGGAACCAAGCCCTGCGCGACAGCCCAGATAGAACCGAAGACACCCAAGTAGAAAAGCACGGTCCTGTCGTGAGTGATCTCGAACCCCAGGAACAGCTCCGGGTCCACAACGGAAGCCAGGGCCAATACCGAGGCCAGTGCCCCAGAGACGAACGCCACGAAACCCGCAAATTGCACCATCTTGTCTTTGGGGAACTGATCCACATAGCGGCTCGCGAAAGGGTAAGACATATTAACACGTCGTTCAAACAAGTGCCACAACTCGTTGAACTCACGGAACTTCCATTCGGCCAGTGGGGTGTATTGTCGGGATCCAATCTGCGATGGATTCTTTTTGTATTCGTTGAAATAGCGGAAGAAATAGTGCATCATGAAATAGACGACAATGAAGGGGGCTACGAAGATATTCATGATGCCTGCGAACATGAAACGCCGTCGCAGGCCTTCACTCAGGGCCCGTCGATGAGTGTCTTTCAGAAACAACGTCCGCACTTGACCCTGCTCGTTGAAAACATAATCCATGATGCAGAGGTTGATGTTCCATTCAAGCGTCCGCGAGAACAGTTGCCTGTTCCGCAGGAACGGTATCGGAAGCGTCAGATCTAGTATATCTTTATTTATCAAGGCAATCAGATAGTTTTCTTTGCGCATCAGTCGGTTCGCGATATCGTGAGCATCCATGCGCTGCTTTGATTGACTCCCCATGAACTTGCGGTTCTTCGCAGAGACCGCACCCGCAGTCGCAGGGTTGGAGTCCCTCAGAGTCATCAATCGGCTGACGACCTCTTGCCAGGATATTGATTGGATTTCGGCATCTGATATTCCAAGCAAGTAGTGATAGAAGTCATGCATGTGCTTGAGTCTTCGGATATCTAGCAAGTACTGAAAGGCCTTGCCAATCCAGAAGAACGAAAGCAGCCATAGTAAGAAGGTAGCGGACATGGACATTTGCTTTGTACACTTCTGGATCAGAATGTCGTCCAGAGTTCGACTCCCGCGTACCTTATGGTAGTCAATGCAGTTAGTGAGAAATATGCTGAACCCTACGACGAATGCAAAGGTCCTGAATCCCAGGCACATGTCAGTCTCTGTTCAGTCTCGATCATTCAGGTGAAGCTGAAAATGGGGAAGGGAGACTTACAAGAGACTCAAAACCCTGTTCAACAGAATCGACCAAATACCGTTTCCAAGAAAGTATGTGTAGACTTCCTTCAAGAAGTTGTCCAGGTTCTCCACGTTTGCCCACATCCACAGTGCCTTCTCTTTAGGATCTACCAGTGCCAAGTTTGGATATCCCGCTGACCATAGACTTGCATGATGGGCCCTCCTATTGTTGTCATGTAGCGGTAATCGTTCGCGGGCGGTTTCCCAGTGGACTCGGTCATCTCGAGGCGATGGTCTGGGCTGATGATCAACATTCGGGGGTTCATTCGAACGGGGAGGAGGTGGGAGCTTCGATTTCAGAACATCATCGTCATCTTGGTCTCCTTCCACGAGGAGGGAGGGAGGAACATCATCATCACTATCATCGAACTTGTGGCGCGGTGAAGCTGCGTGTATCCGACCAGGGCGGCTAAACTTGCGGCGACGAGAACCGGCCTTGAGGAAGCCCCCCTCGTCCCTTTTCCTTGGCGGGCTTCGGGGGAGAAATGGATCGCTGGGACCGGGGGAGTCATCCCTCCCAGCATCTGCTAGAGCATCTTCCAGCTCACGGTCGCTGAATCGGTCCCCATGTTCATCGTCAAACGCCATTCCTGCACGTTCCTCCACGTCCGAACCGTCCGAATGATTGTCATGTTGTCGGATTGTCTCATACACTGACGGGGAGCCGTTGGGAGGGAGGAACCGCGATAAGATATTGGAGGTCATCATCTTGGGCTAAGATACTAAGGAAGAGGTAGATAATAGAATCATCAGTACATCATTAACGGCCGTCAAGCCGTGTTCGAGGTCACTTCAAGGCCATCCAGCTAGGGTAAACACGACATATAAAGAGAAACACTCGGAATGGTTCAGAATCCGAAAGGGCGGTAGTAGTTCGGGAACCTAGAGCGAGGATCGACTTATTCCGACTGGAACAGTACAGAGAGGAAGAATCTATAGAGCGAAGCAAGATCAGTTTGCCTTTGACTTGATCAGAGAGTCAAGAAGATGATGAGCGATGAGCCGATCGACCTCGTAGTTATCTACTGAAGGAGGTCGGTTGACTTTGGTCGGTAGGATCAGGAGCAAGTCCCGGGGGGGTTGGAGGAGGAGCTGATGACCGCCTCGTGATAAGCTCCGATGATGCAGGCGGTCAGTCAATCAGTCACCTCGATAGCACTAGTCGTCCTGCTGCTCCGAAGCGGTAAAGCAGCTCACTCGTTGCTGCCTGAGCCGATCACATTAAAGCCTAAGGCATGAAGACAAACAATCATGTGATGGATATCGGAACAAAGTTAATGCGGAAAATTCCAAAAGAGCATGATTACGTGCTGCATGTCACATGATGGGATGGCCGAGTCATGGCCGGTGAGTCTGTGACGACACGAGTCAGGCCCAAGTGGGATGCTGGACGGGATGGGCCGCCGATGGGGACCACTGATTGGCTCCAGCGCCAGCAAGGCTTGAGCGCCGGTGTGGCTCGTGCGGGGTGGGTTTCCATTCTCGAAGCTCATTCTATTTGCTAGTTTGCCCAGTGCCCGGCAGGGGCTCCTTCCTCAATGGTAAGTAGTCAAGAGTCTAACATAGTAGTACGTGGTGCATCGTTGGCCTTTGGCTGCGTTTTCTTTCCCTTTGTCCCACCCAAGACTTAGAAGCGTTGTCCTCCAGAACTCCCCATCCTACAGCTGCAGTGGGATTGTTGACCAGGTGTCCGTTGGCTGCCTTATATGCGGTTCGTTGAAGTCTATGATTTCCCGAATGATCCACATTTTGGTGAAACGTTCGCTTGGGTGAAGACCGTATTCCGTACCATGGACTTGAAGTTGTTGTGTTTCTCCTGCAAACCGAATTACTCTTTCCTTCTTCGGCCTGGTCCTTCGACGGTTAATGCCAATCTATGAATAGATAGATACTGCTCTGTGGTTTGTTATGACTAGCGGTGGCTTTTCCTCTCCGCCCAGGTCTGGGGTCAATTGGCTGAATTGAAAGACACCGCGATGCCGACTACTACAACTTAAGAATACTACCCAGTAGTCCTAATGAATAGTCTGGCTAAAGGCTGGGCAATGGCTTGACTAGTGACGGCGGGATGCCGACAACTAACTAGGCTACAATTGCGGCAGATGGCGTTCTGCACACCGTTGATGTGAGCAATGAGCATAGTCATGCGTGGTTAGTAGCCACAAATCCCACTACACTGTGCTTACTGCTTTCGGAGTGCACCAACAGCCATTGCAATATAAATGCAATCTAACGTCGGGTAGTACTACAGGGGAGGGGAGGCGGGAAGGATCCCAGTGGCGATAATCATTAGTGACTCGGATCTGACTGCCGTACCCTGTTGGGATCTGTTCTGGAAATGGTCTGCCTGATTATTGTACGACCGTCTCTGCCACAGTTTGATTCTGTACGACTTCTTCGGTGCCGATGGAAGAGGAAAAGAACAATCACAAGGTACCGAGTCGATCAGTCGAATCCTGAAAAGGGAAAAGGAAGGCAAGAGCACGCGAATAGCAGGAGTAATCGGGGTATAACAGAAACAAAAAACGGGAAAAAAGTAATTTACCACTATCGGGGCTGGTTGTACATTAGCCCAGAGGTGGTGCGTTCGTAGACCTTTCTGGAAGGTCATGATTATCGACTATCCTTGACCCGCTTCTTCAGCCAGAGGACAAAGATACGTACCTCGTACGACTTCCTACATGGTTGATCTGTCCCTAGTGTCTGGGCATAACATAAATTGGTCATGCAAATCGGGTCGGGGGAAAGCGATCAAGTTTAAGTGCACACCGTTCCTATAGAAAGAGACTGGGTTGAACTCATTCCCGGCTCAAAGGAAGAAGAGCTTGGCCTGCTTTTAAGCCGGGACTAAATATGACCTCCCTGAAACAACGCCTCATATATGGGCTCGAGTGTGTGCAGAGGAGCGTGTTCATAAGGAAGATCATATTCAGTGGCACTAGCTATAATCAATGTCTTATTATAAAGCCGTTGCTTTTGCACCGTGCTTCCCTATAGCCAGTTCGCAGCCAGTCAGTCAGTCAGTCATCTTAACCACACTACCTACTACTTAGTAAGGAAGAGTGGGAAAATAGGAGGTTCAAAGACACACGTCTTCCATCATTAAGTGGATCTCAGCCCCAGAGCCTGAACCCAACAGTTTTTCTTTTCCGTCGATTTTCCCTTTTCCTTATTTCAGCTTAAATTTTCGTTCAACCCTCCTCAATCCTTAAAGTTTTGTACTTATTTTATTTTATTTTATTTTTTTTTATTTGATCTAATTCCACTCGTACTAACCCGGTCAATTGACGACTGAAGAAAAATTCTACTTTTAAAATTTATCATTCTTTTGCTTGCTCATTGTAAATGGAAATATAGGGTCAACCTGCATATAGAATAAATCAAGCAGGTCAACATCAGGCCATTCGTTGATTGTAGTTGGTCGGGGAGAAAGTCCAATGAGTGGTTCAATGACTCCATAACCGGTATTGCCAGTTACCCCGTCAATTCGGAACCAAAAATCACCAATGCCTTCGTCCCAGGGTTTAGTAGTAAAGAACCAGCAGGGCTCGTAGGCCTGCCTGCCTTGCTCCACGTAGTGCCGTGTCCTAGTATCACTCACTACTACTACCTCTACTATCATCAAGCGGAGAGATCACCGGGCGTTTGTCCAAATTCCCCTGCATATTCTGGAAGCTGGAAGGGTCTCTCCATTGTCGTATTACCAGCTTTTCCTCTCGACTTGAACACTTCTATTCTAGCCTTTCAGTATCCCTGATACCAGGTGAAACGTAAGTAGAGAGAGATATTATTTTTCATTCTTTTGGTTCAGCTGTTTTTGCTCCCCTCTCCCCAAAGGTCATCGATATACCTGAGTCAGGAACTCGTTAGTAGCATCATCATCATCATCATCATCCTCTTTCTTTGGCATCCTCTCAATATCTTTCCTCTCTTTGTGTCCTGTTATTTTCCCACTTTCCCCCCCCCCGGCCCGCTTGTTCTTCAGCTGCACGAAGTTCAACACCGCCTCCCGCTTTCCCTCCGTCGCGGACTGACTCCATCCCTCGCCCTTCTTACCCAGCTGATCATTGACTTTCCACCTTCTCCCTCTTTTTCCCTCTCTGGTCCCTCGCTTACTTCCACCCACCTTCTCAACACCACCATTTACACACCTTCTCCCTCACACTGCCCCCCTCCGACTAGACCAGACACACCCCCCGTCTGTCGTACAGAAAATGCATCCATGCTGATGCGGGATCTGCAGCTTTCACAACGCACGTCGTCTGGGTAATTGGCTTCACCAATCCGTCAATCATTCGAACCAATTATCCCACCCTTTTTCCATCCTCCCTAGTCGTCGTATCTCCCCCTCCCCCCCGACGACGGATTGAATTTCCTTTCAAAACAATTCAAAGCAAAGGAGGGGATTTTATTCTACCAGGACAATTAGGTCAATTCTAGCGCATGAAGGTGCGTCTATTCTTTCCCCTCAAGCTTTCTTGTGTCAATTTCCAATGATATCACGCCGCGGTTGGTCGAACCAAACCTTTGTGCCGACCGATCTATCCACCGAACTGCTGCTGCCACCACCTCCCCATTACCACCCATTACCACCCACTGCTTGCTACTGCTGTGTTCTTTCAAACCCGCTTACTCCCATCATCACTTCCTTCCCACCGAGCTAACATACCCGATGATGGCCTTCTAGCAGCGACATCGCGGCTGTATTTGGAGTATAGGAGGGTTGGTTCCTTGCCGCGCCTACTAGCGATTTTCGCCCTGTACTTTTCTCGTCCACAACTGCCTGCGCTTCTCCCGTTCGCTCACTGGTCCCCTACTGCCACCGCCATCATCGTCACGTCCGTCAAATCACCACCAAACCACACCCCTCCCCTGAACGAACAATCGTTTCGCGACCGCCCCCCCTCCCTCCTCTCACCGTCGCTAGCACCAAAAACGCCACGGCCTCGACCGAATGTGCGACTCTAGCTCCCTCCTTCACCCCGGACTCCATGCGTTCAGCTAGCGACTCATTGGACGAAAGAGACCCTCAATTGTCAGAGGACGGTTGCGCAGCGTACGTTGGGTGTCAGCGTGCTGCAAGGTAACAATCCCGCAGTGTATCACCAGTTTATGTGTCTCCGCCCGTTTGCCTGCGTCCCGTGTGCTTTGTAGCGACCTCTCCCGAGTGCCGCTGCTACCGGTTCCGTCGTGCGTGGTTGGAAAGAAAAGATGGAGCCGGAAGGGTCAAGTGGATTCAAACGGAACTCTGTCCATCAGGGAATTTACAGTCGTCCTGTGGAACGGCGGCCCAGCAAGAAGTCTTCCTCCAAGGACCGGCACGGGATGGTGTATCCCGATAGCTTTAGGGACACGGGAATTCGAACAGTCACCCCAGACTCTGAGGCTGGCAACCACTCACCTTCCTCGGAGGCGGAGTATCTCGCATCAAGTGCAGCAGCTTCCCCTCGCCCCGCCACCCGGACAAGAGCCTCCGATCGAGAATCCCGTCGCGACTATCACTCTTACCACTCGGCAGGCGACGAAGAAGATACACATGTGGAGATGAAAAGTCAGCGCGCACGGTCACGGACCACCACCCTAGATGATCAGCGCAGCGAGATCTCTCCTAACACATTTTTCAGAGCCCGGAATCGCCTGGGATCTATCAACACCGCAGTTCCACAACCCAAAACCCCGGACGAGTCGTCGTCTATTGGCTTTCCGTCGATTCAGTCCCCCACTTATTTCAGTCACTCCCTTGGCCGCCAACGGTCAAGCAAGCCCCCAGGGGGTTCGAGCTTGGTGACAAGCGTATCGGCCAATCAAACCCCCTCGGCGCTGTCGACTACCGATGCGTCCAAAATCCTGCAGCTTATGAAAACGACTTGTGGAAGGATGCACGGCATTCTTTCGTTTCGGACTGCATCAACAACGGCTTGGTCCTCGGGCTACTGCGCCATCAACGTCGCCACGGGCAGTCTGATATATCAAGCTAAGGGGGAGCCCGCACTGGCCAAGACTTTGATTCCTGATCTGCGTGGCTGTCAGGTTCGCTCGCTGGTCGATCCGGAACTTCGGACGAACTACCTCAGCGTCTCCACGTTTACTTCAGGACTAGGTGTCGAGCTAAGACCCCATGTAAGCGAAACATTCGATTCCTGGCTTGCTGCTTTGTTGTGCTGGCAGCCAATCCGTCCCAAGGGCGTCCAAAACAAGATGACAAAGCCCCAGTCGGTGGCAATTGGTGACCGCCGTTTGGTTGAGCGCCGGCGAAACTCCGAAAGCACAGTACAAAAAGAGGCAGCTATCATTAAAGTTGGCAAGATGCTATTATGGGACAGGCCCAGTGCCTCGGGTGTTCGACCTTCCTCTGGCCGCCGAGTGTCAACATATCGCCAACAGCGAGCTCTTTCCTCCTCGTGGCTGAGAGTCAGCTGTACGTTGCAAGAGAATGGTGCCTTCAAGCTGTATACCGAGTCCGACATTACACTGGTAACATGCATCCAACTTTCACAACTCTCCCGCTGTTCCGTGCAGCAATTGCACTCTTCGGTCTTGGAAGATGAATTCTGCATCGCCATTTATCCTCAATACGCCGTTCACTCTGCATCCGGCATCACTCGACCAGTATATTTAGCCCTGGAAAGTCGAGTCCTATTCGAGGTATGGTTCGTGCTCCTGCGCGCCTTTACGATACCTGAGCTCTATGGGCCCGAAACTTGTGCAGAAGATGACCCGAAGAGTCCGTCCGATGCCGCTGCGTCATCCATGGCAGATATGTTCCGGATCGAGCGCGTGCTCAATGTGAGAGTCACGGAAGCTAAGCTGCTCCGAAACAAGGCTGCGGAGAAGGCTCCTCGAAGCCGGAAGCAGTCACGGTCACATAGCAATTCAACCCCAACATCTGCCGTGAGCGATTACTACACAGAAGTACTTCTTGATGGGGAAATCCGTGCCAAAACTGCTGTCAAGTATCGCACAGCCAACCCGTTTTGGCGAGAGGATTTTAATTTTAGCGATCTTCCACCTGTCCTATCGCAAGTTTCGATTCTAGTCAAGACGATCAGCCCGACACAGAAGGATTGGACGCTTATCGCACATGGCTCCTATGGCCAGGACCATAGTAATCCGGCACGTTTGTTAGACGATGTTGAGCTCTCCTCCCAGGATGCTACGTTCGGCAGGGTCGATTTGAAACTGGACGACCTACAGCCGGGAGTCGAAACGGAAAAGTGGTGGCCGATCTTGGATGATAAAGATCAGCCGGTGGGTGAAATGCTCATGCGAGCGCGGATGGAGGAGACGGTCGTTCTGATGTCGCACGAGTACACGCCGATGTCGGAGATCCTACATTCGTTCACCAATGGGCTCACTATTAACATGTCTCAAGTCATGTCCTCGGAGCTGAATCAGTTGTCCGAAGCTCTTCTAAATATCTACCAGGTGTCAGGCACGACTGTCGAGTGGATTTCAGCATTGGTTGAGGATGAGATTGACGGGCTGCACAAAGAATCGACAGCGAATAGACTGAGGTATACCACGAGAATTCACTCCAACGACTCCCGGGAGTCGGGCCAAGAAAGAGAAGTCCTCGTGAGAGACATGGGCCGTACTGCTACCGTCGAGGCAAACCTGCTTTTTCGAGGAAATTCGCTTCTCACCAAGGCGCTTGACTACCACATGCGTCGCTTAGGCAAGGAATACTTGGAAGAAACCATTGGCGAGCGACTTCGCGATATCGACGAGACCGACCCGGAGTGCGAGGTGGACCCTTCCCGTGTACATCGATCGGATGATCTCGAACGCAACTGGAGGAACCTCGTCTCCCTAAGTACAGGGGTCTGGAAGTCGATTGCAAGCTCTGCATCTAGATGCCCGGCCGAGTTGAGGCTCATCTTTCGGCACATCCGAGCTTGTGCAGAGGACCGCTATGGCGATTTCCTCCGGTCAGTCACATACAGTAGTGTGTCGGGCTTCCTATTTCTGCGGTTCTTTTGTCCAGCAATCCTGAATCCCAAACTTTTTGGATTGCTCAAAGGTAGCTATTCTTCCCCCATCCCACTGATCTTCATTTTCTAACGCGCGCAGATCATCCGCGCCCCCGCGCCCAACGCACATTGACATTGATCGCCAAGGCCCTGCAGGGCCTGGCCAACATGACTACCTTCGGCAGCAAGGAACCTTGGATGGAACCCATGAACAAGTTCCTGGTCAGCAACCGCGCCGATTTCAAACAATTTGTCGACTCGATCTGTGCTATCCCTGCCGACCGTCCCGCACCTATCGTTACACCCTCCTATGCCACCCCCATACAGATTTTGGGTCGTCTGCCCCCGACATCCCGCGAAGGATTCCCCAGTCTGCCCTTCCTCATTGATCACGCGCGAAGCTTTGCCAATCTCATCAGTATATGGCTCGAGATCGCACCGGAGCGCCTGGCGGAAATGGAGGAGATTGACCCAGCCGTCAGCAAATTCCATGAAATGGCCGTTCGTCTGCACCAACGCACCAAGGAATGTTTGAGTAGAGCCGAGCAGGCAGAGCGTCCAAACGGAGGCCTTGAGGTCAAGTGGGAGGAACTGGTCGATGCCATGGAACGATCGGTGACCTTTTACGATGACAGCTCCAAGCCTACGAGCCCGGCCACAGAGGCAGCTATCGCAGGGTCGACATCCCTTACGGGCAGCCATCGCAATTCGATCGGCTACTTCGCGTCACGGCCCTCACTACCGCGTCGGTCTACTGATTACGCTCCTGAAGCCGAGGATGACACGCCTCCCAGTTCCTCTTCTGCCACCTGGGACCAAAGTAGAGTCCCCTTCTCGATACCGCGATGGGCAGATCCCAGGGACAGCACCGGCAGTTCGAAGAACTCTTCCACGTATTCGCTTGAATACCCCGAACCCTCGAAATCGCGCAGATCTAGCATCACCAGGGAGACAACAAGCAAGTACCGGTTCTTCGATTTCGTACCCCCGTCTCGCCGCAAAGCGAAAGATCGGGAACAGGCTCAGCATTCGCGTGAGGAACAGCGCAACGAGTTATGACGCCCAAGTCGCCTGGGTCATACCTAGGCCTGCCTTGCTTTTGGACTCGTGCATCGTGGTGTCATGGTCTAGTTGATCCTGACGATACCAATCATCTATTCCACATTCGTGGCTTTAGACAAAATTATTATTTTACCTTCTACGGCTGTCCCGCCTTCTCTACACCCCATGAATGTCATCGGGGAAGCTCTTGCAGCGGTGATGCTTGCATGTTGCGGGCAGCCATTTCTGTGTACAACATGAGAGCTTGATTTCATGTATTGAGATCCCTGCATCTTCTGGTGTAAATTTTTCTGCGATTACATTTCTTCTCCTTTTCTCCTACCGCATGTGCCCATGATTTAACGTTCGTTTCTCCTACCACCCTCTTCCGCTGGTTTTATTTTGGAAAGCATTTGTCATGGTGTTGATACCCTGCTCTGATGGCTGTTTTTACGTGGAAAACAAGAGATCCTGTGAGCAGAGTGCCGGATATGATCTTCCATGGATGATGTATGGATTGTGGGCAGCAGAAACCCTTCCCTTCTTGGGGTTGTTTTTGCCAGTCTACAATTGCAATTGTTGTGTAAATAGCGTCTACCTTTCCTCTGGGCATAGATGAAATGAGTAACTCCACCTTGTTAGACTTGTACTTGAGTACCGCTTAATGCCGCGCCTGAATATACTACATAATAGTACCAAACCAATCCTAGAAACCACTCCGATCTCATACATACATACATCCAACCCACCCTTACCTACCTACCCAACTCCCTTCCCACTATCATGACAATAAATCTACATCCACAAACAGATCTTCCCACTCGCCGTACCCCCCGCAACCCAATTCCTACTGCGATGAAAAACAGCCACCGCCGGCACAGCCGTAATGCCCTCCCCGCCCAACTGCGCCAACTGATCCCCCTCCCCGCTATAGATATCCACAAAGCGATTCATATTTCCGATGCAGAAGCGCTGGATATGCGATTGCGGGTTCTGCTGCCACTGGGGGCGGAGACTGTCACCACATTACCATTAGCATTTAATAATTCAGAACAAAAGAAACGAACATTCATAGGCGGGGGGGAAGAGAAGAAAGGAAGTGGGGATTGAACATACATCGTAACCCATCTCCCCGTCTGACAATTATGTCTCACGACAGTATCCGGCCCCAACTCATCCTCCTCCACAGCATGCCCCACATCCCAGCTCGAAATCCCCTTCTTCTTCAAATCGTATATCTTGAGCGTATCGTCATACGACGACGTGGCGATCTGCCCCGCGCTGTTGAATGCGGCGTGCGAGACGGATAGTCGACTGTAGTGTTCTCCTACGGGGGTAGGTCCCTCATCGTCATCTTTACCCCTCTTTTTGGGCTTCTGCAGCATGCGCAAGTCCCATAACCGCATTGAGCGGTCCAGACTCGCTGTCGCGAAGTAGTGCGGTTGTGTCGGGTACAGTGAGAACCCGCCGATTTTCTTCTCCGAGAGTTGCCATGTCGTTACGGTTCCTGTTGCTGTGGGGTCGGTGCGGATGTCGTGTCGTCCGAAGGCTCCGTCTAGGGTTGTCCAGTAGAGGACGTTGGGGTCGTCGAGGGCCATGTCGATGCCCGAGATGGGCTCGTCCGAGGAGGTCGATTCCGGCGCGTATTTCTCTACGCTGGTGGATTTCTCGAGGTCCATGGCGCGGATCGAGCTGTCGTAGCTGGCTGTGTAGAGGGTTGTGGGGGTGCTGGGGTGGATGTGCATGCTGCTGATGGTTCGGGTGTGTGGTTTTACGGTCGTCAGGACGGGGTCTGGGTCTTCGAAGTCGGAGTCGTCTTCGTCGTCTTCGGGTTTGATCGAGGTGGGTTTCTCTTGGGAGGCGTCCAGGATGCCGAGGTGGCCCATTTTGTCGCCGGCGAAGATGAGGGGTTTGGATTCTGTCGGGTGGAAGGTCATGGCGTAGACTCGTTCGGGGGTCAATTTGATGCCTGTTGTGATTGTTAATATTGTCGATGGAATGGACGATGGTAGTAGGGAAGGGAGACAGACGATTAGGTTCCCACGCATCCCAAAGCGTCAATCCGTTCATCTCCTTCCTCAGCGCCTTCAAATCCTTATCCGTAGTCTTCTGGATCTCATCATCGCCAAACGTCCGCTGATACGGTATCGCCACGCCCTTGGTCACCACATCCACTCCGATCAATCCATCCGCAGGCAACTTCTGCCCATTCACCATGATATCACTGAACGAGAAGTTATCCGACTTGCGGACTCGTTTCGCGCGCTCCGCTTCCTGCCGCGCCTCGTACTCTTCTTCTGCTTTGCGCTTCGCGACTTCGCTCTCCGCCGCGATGCCCCTCAGTCGGGATGACATGCGCCGCGGCTGCGGCGTCTCCTCCTTGATTTTCTTCACCGGAGTCTTCTTCTTTGTCCGCGACTGGTCCTTCGCTGCTGGTTTGGGCATCTTTGGCGGGAATAGCCCCGAGGACTGCGCCTCCATGGTCAGCTTTTTGAGGAGCGCATCACGTTCGGCGATGTTGGCTAGGCGCTGCTTTTCGAATTCGGAGATCTCGTCGTTGCCCATTTTGAAAGTTTTTCTCCCTCTAACAGAAGGGTAATGTCTTTGTAGAGAGTGTTGCTAATTGCAATGACTGCTGAATGGCGCAGATGGATAACTTTGCTCGCGCGGAACAGAGGCGCGTTCGGAGCGCCGCGTGGTCACGTGGCTCTAATTGATGGGAGAAACTGCGCCGAGCGGGAGATTCTCCGACGGACGGCTGGTTCAGCTTCATTTCGGCAGACCGGTCCACCAATTGTTAATCAGTGGGAGGTTGCCGTGAATTTACAGTCTATTTTATATCGGACTGTAATTCGGCATTGTCAACACAATGAGTGCCCGAATCTCCCGGTCCTGGTTGGCACTCGCAACTCGCAACTCGTCCGTCCCATTCCTGTACCAGACTCGCACCCTCACTGCCGCATACCTGTCTCCTCCATTCCGTCAGCAGTACTCGACCTCCAACGACGCCAACGAGCAGGACCATGAAGCATCGACAACAACAGCAGCAGAACCAACACAAGATGACAAGCCCGCCCGTCCCGTCCGGAGGAGCTTCCTACGGAAAAAGGCCGCGGCCGTCACTCAACAGCAGCAGCAACAAGCACCCACTAAACCAGCGCCGCAAAAGCCCGTCACCATGACCAGCACCGAGAAGCAAATCTTCGGCAATCTGCTCGAACAACTCGGCACCGAGCGCCGCCAGCAATCCCAGACCGAGCTCACCTCATCCACACCATCCGCATCATCAACGGAATCGAAACCCACCCTCCGCGACGAAGACATGGACGAGATGGCGCAAATCTCCGCGATCTTCGACTCCGTCCTGCAAGACATGAAAGAGAAGCGCCAGCGCAGCGCGGCGCGCACCGAGCGACAGGAAAGCGAAATCGCCGTGCGAGAACAGAACACGGCTATCGAAGAGAAGCTCCAAACAGGCGAATACACCGATGACGAGCTAGCGGAGATGATATCCTCGAAACAGATCACCATGGATAGGGCCATCGAGGCCGTGATCATGCGCGAGTCCGTCAGCATTGAAGCCGCGCTCTGGGACGCTATTGATAACCGTCGCGGAGATACCGCTATCTGGGAGGTATGCAAGGAGCGGATCTTTAATATTTTGCGACACTTGGACGATGAGAAGAAGGGTCTTTTGGGCGTGAAGGATGAATCTACTTCGGAGAGTTTCCTCGCTATTCCCTTTGTCGTTCCCACTGAACCCGTCGTCACGGAACTCTATCCCAAGATGCTCCTCGTCGCGTTCAAGCTTCTCAATCTGCATTATCCCGAATCACATCTCATCAGCCAGTTCCGTGCCACGATTAAGTCTATGGGTAGGGCGTCTGCTGTTCTGGGTGGGTCCACGGCTCTGTATAATGAATTTATCTATTTTTATTGGCGAGGATGTCATGACTTGCCGGGTGTGGTGTCGCTGCTTCGTGATATGGAGGTTACGGGTGTGGAACCGAATCGGCGCACGTGCGGTCTGTTGCATTCGATTAAGAATCAGAGGGATCATGATCTGAGGAATCATTGGCGGAAGGCCAAGGTGGAGGGAAAGCAGGGGAAGTCGAATCGTGAGCCGTGGTGGGATTTGGCACCGAACCGGAAGGCAGTCCGGGAGTTGTTTGGGGATGATGGGTGGGTGAAGAAGTTGGAGGGGAGGGTGAAGGAGATTGAGAGGGCGAGGGATTATTAATTGACTTGTATAGTATAGTATACATGTATGGCGCCGTTGAAAGAGACGTGAATGTAAATATACAATTGTATCACCGGAAGTAAATACCTGTAAGCAAAGCAAGCTAAAAAGAAATGATGTTAATAATAGTACATCCTACCACCCCATACCTTCTTCCCCATCATATTGATCATATGAAGGTTTGGTACCAGCTACAACTTCAACCCCCAACTCCTCCCCAATCCCACAGCAGTCGACCCCAAGAACCCCAAACACTGCTTCACCCCAGACACCTTATCCTTCACAGCCCTCGCATCCGCCCACCGGCGAGTCAGAAATTCCTCGGTATCACGCAGCCCGGCGCTCGTATCCCGCGTCATGACAAACTCCGACGAAGCATACACCGCCGCCACAGCCATGCGCTTCGAATACCACGATGCATCGACGGAAGCGTCGCCCGCTAGCGTGAGGATATCGTCCGAGAGAGCGTGCAGCTCGGATAATGAGAGGGGGATGTTTTCGCCGAGGGACATGATGGCTAGGGCCTATATTACCATTAATCATAAGCATATACACGTATCACTACTAGAATGAAGATAGGGAGTGGGAACATACATCCTGCAACTTATCCTTCACTTCAACATTCATGCGCAACCGCTCCATAATCAGAACCTTGATCTTGTCGTCCACGGACAGAGGTCCCTGCTGGGATGATTGCAGCAGCGCATCATTCTCCACCTTGGAGCGGAGGAGACCCCGACGGCTCGCCAGCCAGAAGAGAATCAGGTCGAATTCGCCCCGCGGGAGAAGCTGCACCGAGACGTCGAGGAAGCCGGCGTCCCGGGCTCCGAGGGTTAGGGCGTCGCGGGTGAAGCCGTGGGTCGGGACGTGGCGGAGAGCGGAGGAGAGGATGGTCGTTTGGGAGTTGGAGTATTCGTGGGGTGGGGAGGGGTGGTGGATGGAGTGGTAAGAACGGATGCTAGGAGTGGTGGTGGTCGTGCGGAGGCATGGTTGGTGTTGGATAATGCGGAGGGTGGTGGTGGTGGGTTTGGTGGTGAGGAGAGATGTGGTTGTACGGATGGGTGTGGTTGTGGTTGTCCGGGGTGCGGCAGTTGTGAAATACCTCCGGGAGAGGGTTAGGAGGGGTTGTGTGCGAGTCATGGTGGATGGGTGAGTGGCTGTGGTTGTTGTTGGGGAGGAATTGAAGGTCGGAGATGGAGATGGAGATGGAAGTTGGATGGATGGCGGAGGATTTTCTAAGCGGTGGCCTGAGCGGAGAGCCAAGAGCTTCTTCTTCGGGATGTCTTAGTACATAGTGGTATTTGTCTGGGGTCAACTCTTTGGACTGTATAGTGTATACCAGCTAATGCGATCAGTAGGAATAGTGGTTATTTGATGGAGCACTCTGCAGTGCTAATTGATGGAACTGATTGGGACTTGTGGTGGTTCAAGTGTCTTGATTCTGTCGGGGGCGCTGAGACAGTGGCTGTCTTTAGTGCTACAGTGGATGGAGTATGGACTGGGGAATCAGATTGGGGAGTCACAATGGGAACAACTTTGGGTTTGACACACTCCGGTAGCTTTTATTGGTCAATGACTGCATAGCTCTAAGTATGATCTAGTTGATAGGTATTTTAGAGTAATCTGGAAGTAAATGAAGGGCTGGAATCAATTGCAGTGGTGGTGCCTGTGCCTGTTGATCCTCACATGATGATAGGCTGTCTGTGTCTGATGTTGATGGATGATGATCAACTAATGCCTCATTTACTGCCACTCGGCCATCTCTTACCCTTGAATTTCCCTTGGATCCTTTTTATTCCTTCAATTAATTCCCTCTCCATTTATCAGAGAACATCCCGACCGCTCGAGCCTCCATCCCTGCCGGCTGGTCGGAGTGATCTTCTGCTTATCCCCAGCTGCTGTCTGTTCACACTCTGGCCCCATCTGACTCTCTCTCTCTTTCTCTCTTTCTTCTCCTCACAACTATTATCTACTAGTGTGTTGGTTGCATCTGGCACTACTGCCGTACTAACTAGACCACTAGACTATCCCTTCCCATCCCCCTCTTCTGCCCTTTCGGATCTCCGATTTGTTCTGATAATCGTCCGTCCGTCTTGAAAGGCGATCCAGACTGTCTTCCTGTCCCTCCATTTATTTACTTACCTTGTTCTATCACCATCATCATCAGCACTACCACCACTACTTCGTATTACTGCTACTATTCTCTCCTTTGTGATAACTAACGTATCATCTCCCTTCCACAACCTCCCTTTTCATCCATTTTGTTCTTCTTACTCCATCAAATCCAATATTGTCACTATCATCATCATGGGTGGGTGATACTTTTCCTATAATGCAACTTCTCTTTTCCCCATGGCGGTTCCCCGGATTGTTTGTTTGTCTCTCTCGTGATCCACCGTCAATGGCTTGTCCCGGTGGACATCCAGCCCACGTTTCCCTCTTGCTTCGATCCATAATCCATACTTGAGGCTACCTCACCTCACATTCCTGTCCCAGCTGGGAATGAACTTGTGACGTGATTGCCCGGCAGACAGGATTGACTTCAACCCTGGTGTGCCTCCTCCCACCAACCCCTTGTCTAGGCTGCACATACCTACCCGTATCGCTGAGCTTCCCCCTCATCATCATCACACGGGTTCCCACACCAGCAGGGGACCTCCATCCTCGTTCACTGCGCCGGGTGGACGTGCCGAGTCAGAGCAGTGACCATTTATCCCGACCATGCATCTCATTCCTCTTGCTGCGACAGCTACGCCAACCACAACCACGCTCAGTGGAGGGTTGTCTGCGGATGCCCCCGGGGGGAAAGGCCAATCACGCCGCGTGCTGCATGGTGTCCCGAACGGGCTGGCAGACACAGACGGACTCGAACTGCTTCTGCACTGGGCGGTTGGGATGGCATGGGATTGGATCTGACTTGACACACACACACACGGGCTGGAACAGCACGACAGTGGTCTCTTTTCTCACCTGGTTTTGGCTTTGCACCTTGTCTCATCGTTTCTTTTTCCCTTTCTCTCTTTTCCCACCCCCCCTCCTCTCGGCCATCCCCTTCCCTGGCTGGCTGCTTCTTACACACACGCGCACACTACTACCACCTACTACTGTGCTAGTAGTAGTACTTACTTCCTCACCCTGTCTCTCACACACACAGCCGCCCACACACACACACTTTCTTCTGTGTCTGACTTGACTTCCCTTCCCCCCTCCCGCCGTCACCCTCCTTTATCTCTCGCGTCTCGCCTCCTCTCCATTCCTCTTTCTTCTACCTTAATTCCTCCTTCTTTCCCGTTCCCATCCCAATCTTCCCCCTCTTTTTTTTTCTTTCTTTCGTACGCTGGTAATTTCCTTTCTACTGCTTTGTTCCCTCCCGACCGTGGATTCGGTGGCTTACCATCTAGGCTTAATCTTCAGCCGACGTCTATCGACCCTATCAAGTAAGTTTGCTTTCCGATCGATTGGTTCCCTTGTAGCTCTTCTTGGAGTATGGATGCGAGTTAGCGCTGTTCTTGGTTGTTTGTTTTTCTTCCTGGAAAGAAAGAACTCTCTTTGCCATTGTTGCGGGCAGCTGGACGGGGAGACAGTGAACAAGTCCATCTCAGCGATACTAGACAGAGTGTGATGGGATGGGCGGTGCTCACGGCTCACGTTCGGGAATCCGTCATCCCCACTGTTTGCTGCCACTCCCGCAAGCTATCCACCCTCGTTCTTGATCTTCCACTCCGATCTTCATCTATGATGCATCTAATTTTGGGATTATTCTTTTGGTTGTTGCTTGCTCATTTACCACACGGAAGAGATATTTCACTGTGTTCTCACTTGCATCTGTCTCTTCACTCTCCTCCCCTTCCACTGCTGGTCTGTTGGAAATGGGCTGTGTCCAGTTGCCCGTGACTTCCCCAGGGTCCCCCCGGTCTGGCGTTTGACGCTAAACCTATTGGGTGTGTCAAATCACCTGACCGGCCCCGTGTCTGGCGCAGAAACCGGAACTCGGACCCAATCCAATCCAGTCCCGTGCATTCCTGCTCCTGCTCTTCCCTCTCACTTAACTCACCTCTCAACTCTCCAATTCACTCCCCCATCTCTCCATTGCCATTCCCCATTGCCGATTCTCCCGATTTCGTTCCATCCAACCAAGCAGCTCCATTTTCCACCCACCCCCCAGTTCCAGGGACCTTGCGCGCTGATCTCATCCAACCCACTCTTGTCTCACCACCTCTTTGCCTCTCTTTAAATCTCCACCCTCCCTCTGCCATTCCCGCGCGCTCGCTCTTGTCCCGCCTCATGTCTCCATCTGCTTTCGACGACACTGACCACGCACAGCGCGAGAGGTCTCGTTCTCCCCGTCGTCGTTCTCGTAGCCCTCGACGCAGCCGTCGCTCTTACTCTCCCCGCAGTCGCTCTCGCAGCCGTGACGACTATCGCCGCTCCGACCGTCGTTCTCGTTCGCCTATGAGTACGACCCAAGGCGCTCCCGGTGGTCATTCTGCTTCTGGTTACGGTGGGCGCAGCAGCTACCCACCTCCCCCCCGTTCGTTCGAAGATCGCGCCGTCGCCAAAGAACAAATGATGCAAGCCGTGCGCGAGTCGTCCCAGCAAGACCGTCGCGTCTATGTGGGCAACCTCTCCTACGATGTCAAGTGGCATCATCTGAAAGACTTTATGAGACAGGGTGAGCAGGGTCATATCGTGTTGCCGGGCGTGTGATAGCGTTTGTGCGGGTCTGGAATTTGTGGCTGACTTTGGAGGGGGACGTTCCGCGCTCGAACAGCTGGAGAAGTCATCTTTGCCGATGTCTTACTGCTTCCCAATGGAATGTCGAAGGTGGGCGCCAATGCGTAGTGTGGCTGGTTTCCTTTCCCTTTTTGTGTTTCTGGATTTTTTTTCTTCCCCTGTTGGTTCGCTTGTTATGGACTGTTTGGGTTGACGGGCTGGGCCTGGCCGTCCGGGATACTGTAGGGATGCGGGTGAGTGGACTCACTTGGTCTTTGATAGTCAGTTTTCTGTTACTGACAGTCACAATAGGATTGTGGAATACGCAACCAGGGAACAAGCGCAAAATGCGGTAAACACCCTCAGCAACCAGAACTTGATGGGAAGACTCGTCTACGTCCGTGAGGTATGATGCATCATTTCCCTCCAGGACACTGAAGTCTTGATCGGAGGATACTGACAAAGCGCAGGACCGTGAGCCCGAGCCTCGTTTCACGGGAGGTCCCTCTCGTGGTGACTTCGGAGGTGGTGGTCGCGGCGGCTTCGGTGGCGGCTTCGGTGGCCCTGCCGGCGGCGGCGCTGGTGGCCGTCAGCTTTATGTTTCGAATGTTGGTTTATTCCCGTCCACCATTGACATTTGATATCGTGCTCGACTAGGATTAGGTATTGACGCTGGGGATGTTTAGCTTCCGTTTAATGTTGGCTGGCAAGATTTGAAGGATCTTTTCCGCCAAGCTGGTAAGTATGGGACGGCAGAGCCTATATTCAACCGCCTTCTCTGCCTCCTTTCCGTCGCAAGCGTCTTCAGGACTGACATTGACTTCTCACATAGCTCAGCAGGGTGCTGTGATCCGTGCCGATGTTCACACCGATGCCACCGGCCGTCCCAAGGGCTCTGGTATCGTCGCCTTCGAGTCCCCTGAGGATGCCCGGAATGCCATTCAGCAGTTCAACGGATACGACTGGCAAGGACGCCAGCTGGAGGTTCGTGAGGATCGCTTCGCTGGTGCTGGACCTGGGTTCGGTGGCCGTGGTGGCTTCGGAGGTCGCGGTGGCTTTGGTGGTGGTTTCGGTGGCCGCGGTGGCTTTGGTGGCCGTGGCGGCTTTGGCGGAGGCTTCCGTGGTGGTTATGGCGGAGCTCCTGGCGGTTTCGGTGGTGCTCCTGGTGGTTTCGAGGGTGTGCCCTCTGGACCCCCTAACCCGTTCACCGATTTCGCTACCTCCGGCGGCGACAAGAGCGCTGTCATCTACGTGCGCAACCTGCCCTGGTCGACTTGCAACGAGGATCTGGTGGATTTGTTCTCGACTATCGGCAAGGTTGATCGCGCGGAGATCCAGTACGAGCCCAATGGTCGCTCCCGCGGCACCGGTGTGGTTCAGTTTGATAGTACGGAAACTGCGGAGACTGCTATCGGTAGGTTTTGTGATTAGCTGCAGAACGACATCTACTAACTGCATTACAGCCAAGTTCACCGGCTACCAGTACGGCGGTCGTCCCTTGGGCATTACGTTCGTCAAGTACATGAACGCCGGCCCAGGGCCCGGTGATGTTGCGATGGACGGCACTGAGCCGACTGCTCCGATCACGCAGGATCAGATCATGTAACACTACCATATGATTTGCTTTTTCTTTCGGGAGGACATATCGAGGCCGAAAAAAGTTTGCGATGTAACACTCCGGATCGAGAAAAGAATGATCTGTTGGCGCGGATTCGCGTATGCTGCATTTTGTTCCATACCAGGCATACTTTATGATTTGTTTTTCTTGCTATTACTATCGGGCATTCTATTGTTGTTTCATTTCTCCGACGATATGGTCTGGCGGGGACGCATCGGATGTTGTTCAAGCTGAAATTCCAAGCGGATGGCTTCTGGTGGATATGGTCCTTTGCGTTTGGACGGTTGCCCTAGCGAATTTGCTGCACTGGAGGGTTTGACCCGTTTGATTGTTTGATCTGTAGGCTTGTAAGTGGTAGGCTAGGACGGAGATACCCGACTATACATGGTAGTGACTGTATTGGAGTTATCAGTATGTTTCAAGCTATTTGCAGTGGCTCTGGCATCTATTCACATTCTACGTTCTGAAGATTACACACAGCTTGTCTACTAGGGTAGTGAATGGTGTTGTGCTTGCTCCTAATCTAGTTTGTGTCCAGTAGAACAGTACTACGAGTAAGCCATTCTTCCCACGGAAGACATGACTGAACTCTACTACTACCTATGAGCAATGGTCATATTTCCATAAGGATGACCACTACTATCCGTAATGATCGAAGAAGTTATAGCTCAACTTGCGAGATGAAGATATTGTCTAAAAGATCTTTGAATTCTATACTAACTAGTTAATCCTTGTCTACTTACTTGTTATAGGAGGAGGTGAAGATATAGTTCCCTCTGCTTTTCGTCTACTGATTGCTATTCGTATCGGGACTCACAGTTGGATCTTACCACCGTCGTGGCTTCTTAGCTTCTGACGCTGATATCCATCGATGGTACTGTTTAGACAGCGGTATACACAGGAGGAGGATGGAGTATATTATTAGTGATTCAGGTGGATGTATTGCAGAGAAAGAGGGTACTGCTATAGATTAACCTATCTAAATATTTCCAAAACTCTTATCACAGTAGATGTTCATCAATTTATTTCTTAAAGATTAGTTGTGGCCTGAGCCGTTGCACCAGTGACACCTGTGTTGCGGCATGATGGTTTGGTAAAAGAATGAAGAGAGAGAGGGAGAGAGAGTTGTAGATAGGATTAAGAAGAAGAAAGCATGCAAATAAAGAGGGAGAGGTTGCTCACTTAAATACCAGACACAGTAGGTAGATATCCCCACTACAGCTGAGAAAACTGCGTCATTTTCTTTCAGCTCAGCTGAAAAGTCATCGAAGAACTCGCAAACGTGAATGACTCCAACTGGTCATGTTGCAGTTTCAGCTATCACAAGTTGCCCCGCATCATCTCGTTGCCTTTCTGACGATCTGCTCCGGTATAATCTAGTCTAATCTAGTGTACAAATCTCAGATACGTCCCGATGCACCACCAAACCTCAAACCTCAGCCACGCGCTAGTTTAGTTTAGTTACTAGTTAGTACTACGGAGTATATACCCGCAGTCTTCCGATCAACATGTTGGGTTTTTCGAGATCATGATACCATTACTATCTATAACTTATAAAACATGGAATGTAGAAAGGGAGTAAGTTATAATTATACCACTGTTCAAGGTGAACTCCCCGCAGCATCTTCTTTATACCAAAAGCCATTCCAGAAAAAGCTACTTATGGTCTACCTTCGAACCCAATCTATTGCCCCATCCACATCCACATCCACATCCCCATTTTCCTCACTCACTACCACTACTACTAGTAGTAGTGAGACTATGAGCCACATATCCCCGCCAGCTGATCATCACACTTGAATCGGTATTTTCTCGAAATTTTCTCTCCGAATGCCCCCACACGAGATTTCTTCCACAGTAGATTGAGATTCATCCCGGCTAGGGTTACTCTCAGGTCAAAGTGGCACCTATTATTCAATTAGACTTTATCTTAGTGTGTACATACTAGCGGTGAGATGTGTAAATAGATGACAGGCTGCAGGGTGTGCAGAGCGCAGACAAGGCACGCTTTGATCCCCCACCCCCGTCAGAATCCTTCAGATGCAGTGGCGTGTGGGTGTGTGTGTGTGTGTGGTCAGATGGATACTCACTCACTCAGCCTTTCAACTATTTACTAGATCCAGTAGGAAGCGAGTACTGTGAGTAGTGTAGATAAATTGCACTACCGCCACTTAGATCTCTTCAGTATTTTGGTACGGGGTCCCACGTCGATGACTCGTAGCGGGAAAATATTGGTTAGAATTAGATAGAGATGGATAGCGGGGCTAAGCCAAAAAGACCTGAAGATCATATCGAAGATCGAACTTTCTGTTCGGTTATGTTCTGTTTAGATCATACTTACCATCGGAGTTGATATCCGGGGGATGAGTATATGGTAATGTGATTGGTTGAATGTATGTGCCAAGCTCAGTTCTGGAGATTGATTAATCACCTGAACAAATATTACTCCGTAGATAGGAGTAGTAGGATCGAGAATAGATAGGTAATGTTCATGCATGCTAGCTATTGATTTAGACCACCCTGACTGGTTTATCCAGCTATTTATCTGGAGCTGATTCTGCAACCGACCGCTTTAATAAGGTCGGAAAGTTGGAAAACAAAAGCAAATCTATCATTGAAGTCAAACTGGAGCCAGTCGGGTAGTGAATTGAACGGTACTTATTATTGTATAGTGTGGCTCCGTCTTATATAAGACTATCCAGCAGTTCAGGTATAGTTATCAGATGTGGTAGCTTTATCATAGCGAAGAAAAAAAAAATTGGACTTACAATCATTTAATTCTACAATATAGTGCATGAGAGTGGTTTATATGGTATTACCATGATGAAATCCCCCACCGAGCGTATCTGAGAGGTGTAGGGATTATCTATGCACGGACCAGAGATGAGGGAGGTCTTGCTGTCTATAGTATGTATCCAGGTTTATTTTCGGGGCGGGGGGCGGGAGGGCAGTCTTCCACAGCTAGTGTAATACATACATGTCTTGGACATCATGGTTACTGCAAGGCTATACTATGTATAGTAAGAAAGCTCGACAATGGATATTACTATTCAGTTGGTTGCTGAAGAAAATAAAGCAATCTATTGATGGGAAAGGAATGAATGACAGAGATACACAAGCAATTAATTGATACGATCAAAAAATAATAAGAAAGAAAGGATGGAAGAGACAGATCTGAAGCACGATAGAAATTATATAGAGCCCCTATATCAACGACAAACACCCGTCCGTCTACTCCCAGGCTAATACCCCTCATTCATCTTCAGCCCCTCGCAAATATGTCCTCCGCAACTTCCGTGGCTTGTATTCACCATCACTACCCTCTTCAACAGCTTCCTCTTGGTTCACTCCCTCCTTTTCTGCGGTATTGGTGTGACCCTGCGCGATATAAATGGGCTTGAAACCCGCAGCAGCCCATCGAGCCCGAGCTTTGGGCCCCTTAGGCGCCGTCAGGACCCTTGCAGTAACGATCTGGAGAGGAGGCCGAGATTGCCAACCATTGGTCGCTACAATGTCATGATAGCTGTAGTGCGGGCGTGTCACGATTTAGAACCCGAGCACCGTGGTGAGGCATGAAGCCGACGTGAAGGATATGATGATCCATGTTATTGGCATGGCGATCAGAAATCGGAAGCTCAGGCAGTAGTTTAACTACAAGATTGCCAAACATATCGCCTTGGAGACTGGTGAACTGATGGGCAGCTTCCTCTAGGACTTCGCGAGTTCTTTCTTCGCGTATTGCCTGATCTTTCTCGCTCAGTGAGCCTCGGAATAAGAGCTGGAATGGCTGGCTCGCTAGCAGTTCGTCTCCATAGGCCTTGAGGAGGGCCTTCCGGCGTTCCAGTGTCGCATGAAGGAGTGGTGTGGGGGGAGGATTGGACACCCATTCTGACGCTCTCATCATACATACGCTCACGAGGGTCGACTTCCACCAGGCTGCGTCTTTGGGCAATGCTATGCAGGAGGAACAGAAAAAGGGTAAAGTCAGCGACATTGGCTCCACAGCGTGGGGAGAAAACAAAGAGGGTGGGGGGAGGACGAAGGGGTCCTGAAACTTACTTTCTTTGAACCTCTCATAGACATAGTCGAGTCGTTTGCAGAAGTTGTCGTCTCCTTCCTGATCAGCAGCATCCATTTTGGCATCCATGAACCAGAATGTAGAGGCGGCAAATTTATCATAAATGAACTTATTCATCATGGTTTCCAACAAGACAACCCCAAAATCAGCACGACCGCCAGGGGGAAGAGAGGAATATATACTGTCCCAGTCATCTTGGACGCAAAACCCATCCAGGCTTTCAATGATCATCCGTTTGTCATCATCAGAGAGACGGTACATCGGCTTGCTTTCACCCCATGCCATGGCCCAGCCCTGGACGCGTAGAGCGAGCAGACTAAAGCCATTGCGGACTATTTCCGGAGCGGATCGTATATGAGGTCGTGTAAGCATGCCCATCATGAAATGATGTTCCATTATGTCATGATACTCCTCTTGTTGACAGAGATACTCGCCATTGGGGTACACAGCTGGCCCCTTTCCCTTCTCTTCTATGTCTGGGGGAGGACGCTTGGGCGGCATTTGCTTTTTCCGAGTAGTGACCATACTGGCTGTTGGTCGGGTGGCTCAAGTAGGTCAAGTAGAAGAGGTAGTTCTGGGTTGGGCTGGGAGAGGGGAGGTAGGAAGACTGATGAGGAGGAGAAGGGAGGAAAATGGGAACAACAGTAAACGGAGGGGAAACTGAGCAGAATCAAAAGAAAAAGATTCGGCTGGAAGTGTGTTTTTATTTCATTCATCATGTATTTTTTCAGTCAGTTCTATCTGTTCGTTTTCAAGCTTCTTTGCTGCTCATTGGCCCTTAGGGCTGCCCGGCTCTTTGTTGTGAGGCATCACCCATATTTTAGAGAGCCGCCTAAGGATCTCAGCCCCGACAAAGCCTTCCTATATGCCATTCAGTTAAGTGACGGATATTTGGCCAAGAGAGGAAGAGGATTACGCGTAAGCCTAAATATGATAGAGAGAGACATACACGGTCAGATGAGCTGAAGTGATACAACAAGAAGCCATTCTGAGGCCTCATCCAGTGAGAGCAGCAGTGGTACCAGCGAGTGTTCATTGAATGGTGTGGGTACTACTCACAACTTGAATAATTAATTAGGGAATGCAGTGATAGTATGGTGGTGGCGGAATCACAACTATAAGATACACAGATCAAGGCCGTGGCATGCATCGATTATCCAGCTGACAATCCAGTTAGGACTTCGCTATGTTACGGGTGAACCGAATCAAACCGTTCACTGTCCTCCCAGCCTGTTTGAAATCATCCAGTACGTACCATCCAGCTGCCACTGGTTATGGCCTCTAAATATAAGCTAATCTGTCCCAAGTTTCTCCTAGTCTTGGGACATGTATACTAAGTTGGTTGACATTGCCGTTGGCCTAGCTTGCAGGCGAGACAAATGATAGGATAAAGAAAGTCAACTAACTACTATTGACTAACCGATCCTTCTTCTGAAAACCTGCTTATTATCTCTTGATAAAGAGAGAATTGATATTATCTACTTAATCAAGCACTCTGATATGGTGCGTACATCCCATGGAGATTCGATACTGCGGTGTTCGATATTTATTTGGTCTTAGTCAAGAAGGATCTTGAGACGGAAAGAGACTTCGACATACTTCCTTCAGTGGTTTTATGGGATCAGGGTACTAGGTTTAGCTGGGTTTTGCTTTTAAACTTTTTCCCTTTGGACTAGCCATGTATGTACCGTACCTATTGGCGATGGAGATATGTATTTCGGGAATGGTCCAACGGTCATGGGGGAAATCACGTGTAGTTAAGTTGGATGGCATCGTTGGTTTGATATGGAGGTCGATAATTTAATCTTCTATTAAAGTTTAGATAGCATATTGGAATTCAGTTCAGTTCATTCGTAAGCTATATAGATAGATATCCAAAGTCCTGATGAAGGACAAACGATCCGTGTGTTTGTTTGCATGCATCCATCCGAGGATTCAAACTCCCGACAACCAGACCAGGTTCAAAAACAAGCAAAGCAACAAGCATGCAAAATATAGCAGACGCAGAAAGAAAGCTCAGATCATCCAGCTGAAGCAAGAATAAGATGAAGACCAAGAAAAATTCAAATGGTGGGGGAATATTGTACAGAGAATTGAAGAAACCAGGCATCGCAAACGGTGCATCGCAAACGTTGATAAGTGCGAGAAGTGAGAAAAGAAACATGTCCCAGCCAGTTATCCAGAATTGAACCAAACGCCTTGATCATCCAACCGTCCATCCGGTCCGTCCATCCATCCGTGGACCGGTCACCACCACCTGTCACATTGCAAACGCCGAAAAGTGATATGTCAAATATGTTAGGGCGCAGCTAGTAGGCTCATTGCCTGACTTCAGCGTTCCCGGTTTTGGAAGTGAGTAATCTTCTTTCCCCGATGGGAGAGAAGGTCATCACATCCACATATGCATGCGTGAGAATAATATACATAGGAAAGTAACAAATGAAATCAACAAAGGAAATGGTGACATAGGAAAATAGCAACACAGCGCCGTAGCACAGTCGTTGCTTATGCAGCCATACCGGTTGGAGGGTAATGGCCTGGAATCTGTAGTTCAAGCGTCGACACACTATTCTTGGACTGCGGTGGAGGACGCCTGAGACTTCCGGTTTGCGAGGCAGCCGCCGATTCGGTTGTGACAGGTCCTGCCAGTGGCGTCCGCATTGAGCCGTCTACCGAAGCCGCCGATTGCTGCTTCGTAATGCCCACACCGTCGTCCACCAAGGTGTCATCTTGAGCGTCAGACTCTTCCCGTTCATCAATCGACGTGGGCACGGTGGTATGAGTGTAGTCGGTTACATTCGTCGTTGTTGGTGCGGTTGATGTGCTCTCGCCGCGCTCCCTTTGGCGGGTCAAAGAAGGGTCGCGAGAGTTTGTGGACCCAAGTCCCGCCACATATAAATTCGTGGTACTCCCTCGATCAGATCCGACTCTTTCCCGGTTGTCGTTCGAGTTTTGGGTGTGCTGGCCAAACTGTCTCTGTCGACCGCCATCTGACGTGCTCATCCAGCTGCCATAGTAGCTATCGTGTCTCTCCACTGGAGCTGCAGCAGCAGCACTGCCAGCACGGTTCTGGCCCATCTCTACATCATTGCTGAATGAATCCCGACCGTCAGGCAAGGAGCCGGCTGCGGCTAGAAGCTCTCTCTCGCCAGAGCTCTCACCACTAGAGGGTGACAGTGGAGCCTCCAAATGGCGGTCTATTTGCACATCACTGGGGAAACGCCCGCCCGGTTCGCGAGGCTGAGACGTCGGACGTTCCTGGTGCAAGACTGCGGACTCTGCAGAGTACGGTGTGCGGTCTGCTTCGTCTTCATCCATCCCATCACTGCTGTTCCGCCAACTCATGCCACTCACAGTTCGAATATGCTGCCTCACATATGCATTCCGAGCCTCGCCAGTCTTCGAGATGAGGCTCTCGATGTCTTCATACCAGGCCATCATCGTATCGTGCGATTCTGCGCGGAAGACCCAAGAATGACCCCGGTGCATTGTCCCGGTTTGTCGCCCCTTGAGCATGAATTTGTGCGACGTCGAGTCTGGCTGCGAATGCGACCCCAGCTTCTGCTCGGGAAGGTTCAATGACATCACCGGTTGTTGCCATGCGACTCGATCGGCAGACTTGAACTCGTGAAGATGAGTAGGTGACAGGACATACCTACTCAAGTCAGCAAAAACTATTCTAGGATACATGGGACCTTCATCCTGGGTGTTACTCACCAGCCGGGTGTATAGCTCTTGAGGTACTTGCTTTTGCGCTCCAACATCCCGGACCGGACCTCCACTGCCGCGGGATGATCCCTACCCGGGTATGTGATATTCTCCACATCGCGAAGAGGAACGCGCGGATCGACCAGTTCATCCGTGTTCGCGATGAAGGAGTTCCACTCGTGATCGTGAGGCATGGAGATCGGCCCCGCGCGCAGTTTTTCGACGGTGTCATATGTCTCATCTGCTTCACGCTTGAGGATGCTGGCATATGCATTATATGCTTTCTGTATCTCGCCTACAACGATGGACTCGAGCTCGCGACCAGAATGTTCCAGGTTCAAAAATGCCTAAAAACGTCAGTGCTGCGCATTGCGATTCTGCTGATGAACCACATACACGGTGCAGGTAGTTTTCCTCCTCGATTTGCTTCTCAATTTGCCGGTCTACGCCCAGGCGAACAATAAAAGGATCACCTCTTCCAGAGGTTGCGGAAGGGTCGGTGTCAACCAGGCCCAGCGCTTCGTGCAAGTGCCGAACCGTTTTGCGGGTGGCGTCGACTTCCTTCTCCACGGAGTTGCGGAAATCTCCAGAGAGACCCCGAATTTCCTTGGTCTTCTTTTGCAGATCGTTTCGCAAACCCATCAGCTGGTTCACGACTTCGCTTTCCACCTCCGCGGCTTTGTTCGCTTCCAAGTATCCTTGTCGGTGAAAGTCGCGCAAAATGTCGGTCGCATCGGACAGACCGCCGGATTTGAGGAACGTGGGGGGAAGCGATGTGTTCTGCATGATATTGGATGCTGATAGGAACAGTTTCGATCGGGTTTCGTAGGACTTCTGCACTTCCTTGAAGAAAATAATGAGGTCCTTCAGGACCTTGCGCCATGCTACCATGGATTAGCACACCAGAGACCAAAAAAATTGGGGATAACATGCTGAAGTACCTTGAAAGCGATTGGCCAGAACCTCAGTCGGGCTGCCATTCGTGGGGATAGGAACATAGAAAGCGCTGTTCGGATCTTCGCCATCGGCGCCATACTTTTCTTTGTCACCCAGGACCAGGCTCCGTACACTGCCCGCGCGCAAGCTGCGCTTGCTACCGCTGCGGCGCATACTGCCCCTCTTGCTGAGGGATGCTTTCTTCTTCAATGTACTGGTCCGGGTCGGGGTCGCGGAACGGGTCTGCGACATTTGGGAAGCGGATCGCTGCATGCCGGATGGACCGTCTACCGAGTCGCGCTGACTGGCAACATCGAATTCCTCGTGAAAGCGGCCGTTATACGGGTGGGAGGTTGGTGCCTCAGGATTGGCGCCGTGCGCAAGGTAACCGGAGGTGCTGGCGACGATCGAATTCGGTCGGGAGCTAGAGCGCGTGCTATACCCGCGATTTAATAGCAGATCGGGGTGGTGTGGAATAGAGCCGTAAGTGTCCTGCACTGGCGTTTGCGACCTAACGGCCATAGCCATGGCTGGACAGGAGGAGGGGAAGGGGAGAGAAGAGGGGGAGGGAGGAAGAGGAGGAGGCGGAGGAGGGCGGCGATGTGACGGACAACAGAGAGGGTGGTAGCAGTTGGGAACAATCGGGCGGTGCAGACCTGGCTAGGCCCGTGTGTCGATATCGAGCGACCGGGTGGTTGCAAGCTTGGGTGCAAGACAGTTCCGGATGCGGGCGGCCGTGATAAGAATATAAGGGTAAGGTCTGATAATATATCATGAAACGCGATATAAAAAAAGAAATGAGAATAGGAGGGGAGAGAAAAAGGAGAGAGATCTGAATCCACCACCCCGGAACGAATCACGACGGATCTAGTTTTGGGGGGGAGAAGGGAGACAGGATAGTACGGAGTAGATAGTAGTAGTGGTAGTGGTAGTAGTGGTAGTGTCAAGCAAGCCTAGCCGTGGTTACCAGGGCGAATTTGGGGGGAATCAAGCAAGTGGAAATTAGCGACCAGCCGGAAGTGTCTCGACTCTGGCCCAAAGGGTCTGGGGCGGACTGTTTGCGGGGGCAAAAGAGCCAGCAACAACTCCTATCCGTCCGGCGCGAAGGTGCTTGTCGTCGTCGTCTGCAAGTCGGTGCACCAACACAGCAAGTAGAGAGGAAAGGACGGGTTAGCGGGTGAGACTAGTACGATTGCGCTCGCAATAGTGGCCGGAGTAGTCGGTGCAGGAGCAGGAATAATCAGCAGCCGATCAGAACGCGTCTCGGGGGTTATTATTTAGTTTCCCAGGGAGATTGGGCCCCACCGGGTCGAAAGGACGAGGGAAGAGGGATGGATCCCAGAGTAATAGTAAGTAATAAGGGAAGCGGAAGCCAAGTGAGAGTAGTACGTAGGTAGTATAACAACTACTAAGTACTGAATGAGTAAAGTAGGGGCAGGGGAGAAGAAGTAAGTCAGTGACAAAAGATCCGGCGGCAGGTAGATCGACAATATAGTTGGTAGTGGAGGGATCCAACTCATCCACAAACAGAATAGAAAAACTCAGGAGAAAGCACAAAAAAAATCCTCCGATGCAAGTTCAACTGTTTCTCTTTGCTTGCTGCTCGTCGTGATAAAAGGGGGGGAAATGATGGAAGCTATAATTCAGTGCCGGTTCCGGATGACGTCTACGCCGGACAAAAGCACCCAGTTGTTTGGTGAAAGTCTGCGACGGTATGACGCCCAAAGGTTGGAACGGAATCTCCGGGCCCGACTTGACTTCACCAGATCCTTGAACTAGAACCAGCCAGACACACGAAGAGTCATGCAATCAGAGCTGAGAGATCGGGGTAGTCGCAAAGTAGTTGTAGATAGTTTGCTTGTGATCGTGGTCGATCGGAATGGTCTCCTTTTCCAGAACAGGACCACAGATGATACCGCATTCGTCGCTAATTAGAGTCGACACTCAAAAGAATACTAGTAGTATAAAAATAACCTCCCCACGGAAATGAAGAGGAAATAAATATTAATAAAACAGAAGGATCTGCTCCTAAGGAACAGACAGACAGACAGGCAGGCAGATAGACACTGTTAGTAAGTAGTATTGCTGGAGAACTGGAAGTGGGTTTAATGCCGTTGCCTGTTCCCTTGTTCAGGAGAGGCGAAGCTGGCAAGTCATCGTCATCACTTCCCCTCCGCCAACATCATCACAGTTCGTATCCCCTCCCAAAATAATCATAAGGGTCCCCAGTAGTAAGCTGGTAGTAACCGTGAACTACTATTGTTTGAGTGCCTCCCCGCCAGGAATTTCATTCTGCCTTTCATCCTTGCTGTTTGAGAAGACAGTAGTGAATCCTACCGTGCAGCACCGCACCACTAGCAACAATTCACCTAAATGGCAGCAGATAAATTCAAGGCCGGACTGAAGGAGTGGCTTGTTCATCGGTCTGCACTTACCTCTTTTGGACAAGCAAGGCTGGTGGGTGTGGCTATGCTTGCATCTGACTGGCTGAACGGGCAAATTGCTTGGCCGGGGATTGTCCGCTGGGCCAATCACTCTCCCCAATACATACTCATCTAAGCGGAAATGGCAGTCATCATAAAATAAATTCATCCACCTAGTACAAAGTATCATTTTGTACCCTCTCCACTGAGTCCACCAACCCGCTCATCGGGGGGTTGGCTTTTCTAGCGCCGGCGCGCAATCGTTCTTCATGGCTTCGATGGAGTTCCCCCTTTTCCCTTCCCTAGGTTCCCTTCCCCCCTCCTGCCTTGCCCCAACGCGGTGGCAACTGTCTCTCTCGCGAA
The DNA here is from genome assembly GCF_003184925.1 of Aspergillus vadensis CBS 113365. NCBI lineage: Eukaryota > Fungi > Ascomycota > Eurotiomycetes > Eurotiales > Aspergillaceae > Aspergillus > Aspergillus vadensis. The sequence continues at coordinate 771,068 of NW_020292045.1, forward strand.
CTGCACGTAGAGAAAGAGGGAAAAAGGAGGCTGTCGGGCCGATCGTCGTGGTTCTTGTCTTCCCCTTTTGGGTATCGTCAAGGCAGCAAACCAGAAAGTCCGACACCAACTTTGACCCCTCGACGTCATGCACGGTTCATCATGTTCATGTCGATCCGGATGGATTTCCTGCGATGGGGTTCGACATTGGGATTTTCTTTTCTTGTGTTGCAGTACTTTGTATGGAGACACACACCCACACACACACCTTGCCTCTTCACTTGCTTGCTTACTTACTTACCCAGCTGAACTGCTGTGGCTCAGAAACTTATCTTGTTTAAGCGTCAAACTTAATTCCTTCAAATGTATTTCTAACGCAATTATGAACCCACCGGCAAATTTCCATATCAATCTACTTGACGTAGCTCACGACTGTACAAGTACTAGAATGTTGCGAGTGTAATCTGCAATGCTGAGATTAGGGAGTAGTAGCAGGGTCGACGGTTGGTCCAGATTTAGTAGCAATCTACTCCATAAGCCAGCCAGCACTTACATACATATATACATACTGGGTAATGCATAGCGTGCAAGTGATCAGTAATGGCAAACAGACTATTTCTGCCACCTTAGTAAGTAGTAGTTCTTATCCATCACTTTTCCATGATGAAGCTATCCAATGAACATTGACCGACGGAAACATCAAACCATATCCCAGCTGCTGATCCGATCAACTCCGGCTGGTTCCAACCTTTAAAGGGGTGTGTTTGGTTCCCTCCCTCCCCGGGGGGAAGAAAGGTGATATCATATTTTCCCCTGCATCTGATTATCGTGCACACCCCTTGTATCAATGTCAATAGATTGACAGAAACCACCACAACGTACTACTTTCCCCCCTCCCCCAGCACCGTAACACCAGTCTCATACTACTACTCCGCGGTTGTCCTGCAGGTTGTCCTGTCTGTTCTTTACCTTACTTGGTACTTCATTGCTGACCTGCCCGACCAAACCAAACTTTGAAACATCGTCTTTCTACAAAGTACATGCTATTCATTTACGTAGTGCAGGGAGAGAACACTGAGAGAGAGAGGTTCACTTCATGTTCTGTGTGACAGAACTGCCACACCCATTCTGCCTGGGATTGGATAAGCCGGCCGTGTGATTGGCTGACAGACTGGCGGGTTCAGCTGCCCTCCCCGCCTTTCGCCGCTTCGATCCCAGCAGCCCAGCCGGTGTTGTGCTGCCCTGCGCTTGGTGGTATCAACTTATCGGCGGTGTCACTGTCACCTACTTGTGCTGTTCGTCTTACTTACCGATCTTACGGAACCTTTTCCAGGGAAGTGAAGCGTACAGTAAGATGGGAAAAAAAAAAGCAAACTTGCATATTGTTCCTGCGGTGAACAAGTTGTATGGTAGATGGTAGTTTGAGTGGTTTTTGAGATAAGTTGTTCTGTGTCTACTGACCGGGCACCTGATCTGTCTCTGCTGAGCTATGCTATGCTATGCTATGCTATGCTTTGCTACCCCTCGCCTCTCACGGCTTGGCTACTCTCGGTGAACAGATCATGCATTGATGCTATGTAGAGGTACTACTAGCAGGGTGTGTTGTATCTATTTTCGGAAAATGTAGCCGGTCGGTGAACCGTGTAGTATTTCTTTGATGTAGAACAGAAAATGGAATCTTCATTGGTGGAGGTGCCATGTCGGCTAGCTGAACGGCAATCGACAGAAATAAGAAAAGATGTAGTAGTAGTTTTACACAACGAGACTGAGAATTGAGGGACTGCGCAGGAGAGATATCTAACAAAACCATGTTCATGATGCCGGAGCCGTTGTGGGAACCTCGATACCGTATGCCTCCTTGATTCTCTCCGCCCGTCTCTCGGCGTATCCGGGGCCATAGATACCTGTGTAACCGGGTTAGCAACCTCGTGGGTTCTCTTCCAGCGGACGGCAATCTGCCTCCAACGGAAGAAAGACGCACCTCGTCCCTCGCCCAATTCGGCAAGAGTCTGCTCTGCGGGGATTCTGTATGTCTTCCGGAGCTGTTCCCGACGCTCAAACTCGTCGATATCGGTGTTCTTCTTGTGGCCAAACAACGATCCACCGGTGTATTCGAAAGCGCCCGTGGCGGTGGCCAGAGCGACGCCGTAGCCCAGGAGGGCGGGGAATGTGCGAGCTGCGGACCTGTCAGAACCAATGTTTGATCAATTGAACGGTCGGATCGCGGGCAACAGACCTCGGAGACCCAGGATGGCGCCGGAGAAGAAACCTCCCAGAGCGACGTTCCAGTGGTCTTCCTTCTCACGAAGGTTGGCGGATGCGGTCTTCACGAATTCGTAGGTACCTCCCATGGCGGCTGGACGCGAAATTCGTTAGCAACCGATTGAATCCAGAGCATATTCGCTAGGCGTCCACAATTGCATTCATACCGAAGATACCGACGGTACCACCGCTCCGGATGAACACGCCCAGCGGGCCGACGTTCTGTCTGGTGAGGGTGTTCTGGACGGCCGAGGCGAAAAGACCCGCTCCACCAGTGAGCATAGTGGTCTTCATCGATGCCGCGATCGCATCCTTGGGGTGGTAGTGCTCTTCGTGGTGCGGAGCCATGGTGGCGGTTGAGGAGCTGGGGATTAAGCTGTGGCTGTCACTCTCGAATGTCGTCCGGACGGAGATGAGATTCGATGAATTTGGGACCTCGCGCTTTCTGCCTCCCTAGACCGCCTTCCCCAGGTTCCCAGCTTTCCCAGTCCGTTTGACCAGAGCATCTGATCTATGCCCAAACCTCTTAATTTCCTCCCTTGGCGTGCGGGCATCATTCTCTCTCACCTCCTGCACGCTTGGTGGTTGTCTTCTATCATTTTTAAAGCTATCCGCGTTGAGAGTGGCGGGTTGTTCGCTGGGAACTTGCCGCCTGCTCTGCCTCACTTGCTGCAGTGACTCCCCGCTGTTACGACGATCTAACGGTCCAGCTTTCTGTTTCCAATAGAATCGAATGCGTTCGATACAATAACGTGGATCATCCCTGCAAGAGAGTCGCGTCGTTATTCTTCCTTTTATTTCCAGACTTTATGTGAATAACCTCACAAAAACCTTTAGAGTTCGTTTGCTAAGGTTCGCCGGCAACTGAGAGCTCATAAGAGCCTACCCATGTCGTCTCCGCAGAAGCCTGGTATGCATCACAGCCTCCTCTAATCCGGATCACTTTCTCAGAGTCCGGAGCACCTACAGAGAATGCGCATTTGGACTAATGATGATCTCTTCTTCTTCTAGGCAAGACTGCCCCACGTCTTGTGCAAGATATCCACGACTATGACCCTGTTCATCCTCCAGGCTCCGGCCGCAACCTGCTGTCGGAGGTCCCCCCGGTCTTCCCCGATCACTATATTGGACCATCAGAATTCATATCGCCCTCAGCATGCCGTCACACTTATTTGATCAAATCGAAACAAAGCTTCCTACCAAAACCAGAGCAGAGAGGTAGCTCAGGCAACCCCACCAAAGTATCGGCGATATGCTCCAAGTGCCGATACCATCTGCAGCTGGTCGTGACGTCGACACCTGGGATCGGCAGCCAGAGTGTGCCGGGACACATACACCATCTGGTATATAAGTCAGGGAGGCAGAGAGGAGGTGCAACGGCAGAGGAGATCACACCCAAGGGCCAGGTAGCGGAGACCTTCCATTATGACTGCTCCTACCTCACTTGTCCAACGACAGTGTCCGTCAGGATTGTGTCTCCTGTGCTACATCCGGAATGGATACAACTGTTGACCGATCCGGAGTTGCTGCAGCAGCGAGCAGATGAGGCGATTGCAACACACCCCGAGCGCCTGGAAGGGATAGCTCGGCCGCAGCCCATCAATGTCTTGGAAAACTTGCGCACATATATCACCAACGCCTTCAATCCCAGTCAACAGGGTAAATCCATATCAGCGATCAACAAGAGATTTATGGCGTGCTTCGGTGTTGAAGGCAGGCCTTGCAAAGACCTGTTGGAATTTTTAGGTTTCTCTGTCAAGGTCTGTATATGCCTGCCGATTGCTGCGACATTGATACCTAACTCTACATAGAACGAAGGTTTCTGGGAGCCTCCGCGCCCCAACGCCTGGGCCGAAGTGCCCTACCAGGATCAACTCAAAATATTCCTCGATGATGTTCTCCATGAGCTTGCTGTGCTCATCGAGCAGAGGCCAGTACTTGAGAAGAAGGGCCACCAGGTGGAATTCCCATACCAAATAGCAAAGAATGACCTCTTGAATGCCCTGGAAGCATTAGATTGTAGGTCAACCACCACTCTTCCGAAGGCCGCATGCTTACCAAGCTCCTCCAGACCAGAAGGCTCTCAATGTCGACTCATTCGAAATGCCCCCTGCTCCGTACGTGCTTTACAGACTTGACCTGTTGACGTCGACTGACGAAGGTTTAGCTATTACGAAGATCTGGGCGTTGTGGAAGACATGTCTGCACAATTGATTATTGAGGCGTTCAATCGCCAGGTCGCCGTAGACCCTGGTCGCATGCCCACATATTTGAAATGTCTCAAAGCGATAGGTAACCTTAGAGGGGGCTACGAAGCTGACGCCATCGACCAGGCCGTTCAAGTGGCTTATGCCGACGGCAAATACACTGATGACGATGTGATCAATGCTTACAAGTACTTCGGTTTAACCCATGACGATCCGCGGCTTACCGAGGACAGCATCATTGGGACCTTCCATGCTTACTTGAGCTCCACCACTCAGGAGACAGAATCACGCAGAGAACTGTGGAAGATTGGCGACAGCAGGCGTAGTGAGCGCATCAAATCAGCGGCTGAAGATAGTAAGATTTCCCCACAGCGAGCGTTTGAGATCCACAGCTAACAGGGTAAAGGAGTGGCAACTGTTGAGCAAGCGCAAGTTTACCTTGGTGTGAGCGAGGAGACAAGCGATGACTTCATCATGGCCATGTATACAGCTAAGGTACTGCGCCACCAATTACTACTTTATGTAAATGTGCGCTGATCTTCTTTTTAGGTCAATGACACACCATCAAGCCGGGATCTTGCGCGCCGTGCAGTTGAATTCATTGCGGAGGCTCGGAAATCGGATGCTCTCCGACACTTCGTCAGAACTGGCGAGATGACAGCGGGTGAGATGGATATCGGGGATGCCTACCGGCTTCTCCAAATTCCTGATCGTACCGTTGACGATGGAGCAATAATGGCGGCTTATACGATTTGCGTTGATGAAGCCCCGGGACAAGCTGAGACGTACAATCAAGCCTTGCGCATAATTGCCAAAGACAAGAATAGCACGCTGCTGGGAAGTATGGTTTCTGATGATACAAAGCCGGACCGTAATATGTCGGAATGGCCCGTTGGATTGCAGAACATCGGCAACACATGCTACCTCAATAGTCTACTGCAATTCTATTTCTCTGTGCGCCCATACAGGGAGATGGTCTTGGATTTTGAGAGTTTCAAGATGGACTTGACTGATGAGAGCCTGAGTAAGAAGCAGGTGGGATCACGCAAGGTCTCCAAGAAGGAGGTGGAACGTTCACAAAGGTGTAAGTGCGCTGTATTTCACTTGTATGACCGTTAAACTGACGCAGATTCTATGTAGTTCTCAGAGAATTAAGGACACTTTTTTCCGACATGATTACTTCCCCATCCTCTCATGTCACACCGGGCCAGGAGTTGGCGCGGTTGACATTGATCAGTCCTTCTAACGAAGCAGCGATACGTCGTCGGTCTACAATCTCCGCGTACAGGCCCGCGGGTGCCCTAGGCGAAATCAACGGCATGCCCGTACTAGGACCTCTTGGGCCGCCGCAACCGATTCCGGAGAAGGAAGTGGAGAAAGAAGCCGAGAACCAGACGGCTACCGAAAGCGAGGGTGTCAAGCGCTCAACAGTTAGCGATGTTGATAGCGAAGCCACACTTGTCTCTGATGGTGTCAAGAATGACATTAAACCTCCTCCGATTGACGATAAAGAGAACGAACCTCCGGCTGATCTGGACTTGAAAGACGTGCAGGATGAGCCAAATTCCGATTCCGCCGAACTAGGGTCCCCCGGCGATACGACACCCATAGACAATGTCGAACCTTCCAATCGACCACCGCCTGTGCCTCCGCGACCCACCCCGCAAGTCGACCCCCAGAAGCAGCTTATAGAAGAGGTAGAGATCGGAGCGCAGCAGGATGTGACGGAAGTTATCAACAACGTGCTTTTCCAGAGCCAATGTGCTATCCGGCCTATTGCTCATTCTCCGGAGGGCGAGCAAATTGATCAAGTGAAAGAGTAAGTCAGGAGCCTTCTGGGCACGAATATCCCATGACTGACTGCCTTGTCTATAGTCTCTTCTACGGCAGAACTCGATCTTATATTGCTTCAGAAAAAGGAGTGCGGTCCAAAGAAGAGTGGTGGTGTGACATCAAAATCGATGTTGCAACTGGCCCTCGTGACATCTATGCAGCTATTGACGGTGCCTTTGACGTACAGAAGGTGAATGTAGAGAACTCGGTGGCTGAGCAGTACGGTGCTATCAGCAAGCTCCCGCCAGTGCTTCAGATTCAGGTTCAGCGTGTCCAGTTTGACCCCACGACGAAGCGCTCATTCAAGTCCACTCACCATCTCGGATTGAAGGAGACGATTTATCTTGACCGATATATGGACTCGCAGCAACCGCATTTCCTGGAGCGGCGACAGCAGTGCTGGCAATGGAAGAACTCGCTCAGAGAGCTTGAGGCGCGCCGTGCGGAGTTACTGCGTCAAGTGGTAGGTTGCGCCCGCATCGCTTGTTGTGGGCCCAGACATCTAATTCATAATCTAGGACTCCGACGGCATGGATACGGCGGGTTTGCTCAACAGCGCTAAGGAAGTACTTGAAGACTTGGCAGCTATGAGAGAAGAGCCTGATTATGCAGAGGACGCGATCGATTTTGACACGCAAATAATCACCGAGGTTGATCAGCTTTCTCAGATAGCAAAGGCTGACTTGAACTGTGCGTCCTCGCTTCCCAAGTTTTGGCCTCTGGTATGCAGGCGCTAATTCGAAACAGATGTCGAAAACCAAATCCAGGAGACCCAGAACAAGATCACCGCTCAGTTTGCCGACTACAAGTACCTGGCTTATCGCCTGTATGCCGTTTTCGTCCACCACGGATCGGTCTCCTTTGGCCACTACTACATTTACATCTTCGACTTTGAAAGGAACGTCTGGAGGAAATACAATGACAACTATGTCACCGAAGTAAACGACCTGGATGAGATCTTCAAGGACGAGGGGCAGTCCAACCCGCCCACGCCATACTTCCTGGTATACGTCAACGACACGATGAAGGATCGGCTCGCCGACCCGGTCTGCAGGGAAATCTTGGAAGAATCCACGGCGAATGCCAATGAAGATGTGGACATGAATCCACCAGCGTACGACGAGATCTGGACAGACCAGGGCGGATCAGGTACGGTAGTCGATCACCCCATGACGGAGGCTAAAGACGATGCCAATGCAGGATCCGGCAAGACTGCCTGGGGTTGGCCACCGAAGACAAGCACTGACTTAGACCATGTAAAGTGGTAGGCTCAGAGGTCAAGCCGCCGGTCCGAGACTCGACGTTAAATCCACTCAAACGCAAGGGCCTGGGCGACGATGGAGGCTAAATCCATACTAGGCCTAGACTTCTAGGGGACGCCTACAGTTCAGCTATAGAGGTAAATTGCAGGACTGGACATCATGACCGAGCAAAGACTTTAGAGCTGGATGATATGAGGCGGGGAAGACTGCGAGAATACGGGCTATTCTTGTAGTGATATTGATGTTCCGTTTGGTTTGTGCGGGCGTGTAACTTTTCTGACGATATCCTTTGTGCATGCGCTAGCGGAGATGTTGTCATGATTTCCTGTACATAGCAGGTGATGTCCTCCATCATGATATTTGATGATAATGTACCATGTCATTTTCTGTCTTATGTCCCTCACAGCTAGAATCAACCTAATCTATCTATCTATGCTGCAGTGACAGTCAGTTTAGTCATGACTTCGGCGGCGGGTCCGAAGCGGGCCGCGGATCGGGATCGGAACGACAGTCGGCAGCACAAGTGGGGGAGAAGCTGCCCTGCAGGCTGAATGACCGTCGCATGTCTGTGCATGGGACTTGAGGCCATTGCACCAGAAGACCTTAGAGAAGTGACTGGTTGAGAGTTACTGGATCAGTGGAAAATAAACATCTACATTTCCATCATTGAGGTACACAAAATAGACTAACCCAAGGGATCGGATCTCCTCAGTATATAGGTTATGCATTGGAAGCACAAGTGCGGGGAGAATTCCGGGGAAGGCGGCATGGCGGCTGGCGTTCCGCAACTCCGCATGTGGCCGTTCTTATCCAGTTCTCCATATAACCTCCTCTTCTCCGCTTCCTTCACGTTCCTCTGATACCTTCAGTCTTCCTTATTGTGTCTCGGGGGTGATTGTCAACTCTGGACCCTAACGGCTTTTGCGCAATTTGATTGCCAACTGTAACTATCGAAGCTACATACATATATACCTCTACTCGTGGTCCATCATGCCGTCACAAGTGGCGACATGTCTGCGTCTGGCGCGGCAGTTCTCTGCTGATCCCAGCAAGGTAGGGATTTCTGTGTCACCAATCGTAGTTAAATTGGAATTGGTAGTTCTGACATATGCATTTATAACAGCACCAACGATTCCTCGCACGTGCTTTCTCTAGCAGCATTCGTCGACCTGAGATCAACAAGGTGGTCTCCTCTGCAGACATCGCAATCAAGGATATGAAGTCCAACTCGACACTTTTGGCCGGTGGCTTTGGTCTCTCCGGTGTACCAGACACCCTGATCAGCGCGGTGCGCGCGAATCCCTCCATTACGGGTCTGACAGTCGTCAGTAACAACGCTGGTGTCGACGGAGCGGGTCTCGGCCTTCTTCTCCAGTCTAAGCAAATCAAGAAGATGATTGCTAGCTACGTGGGCGAGAATAAGACGTTCGAGCGCATGTACCTGACCGGAGAGATCGAGCTCGAGTTGACTCCTCAGGGTACCTTGGCGGAACGTTGTCGTGCCGGTGGTGCGGGCATCCCGGCTTTCTATACCCCTGCGGCCTGTGGTACCGTTGTACAGACAGGCGAATTGCCTCTGAAGCACAATTCTGATGGGACTGTCGCGCTCTACAGTGAGCCTAGGGATGTCAAGGTTTTCGATAAGAAGAGCTACGTCATGGAGGAAGCGATTAAGGGTGACTATGCATTTGTCAAGGCCTGGAAGGCTGATAAGCTGGGTAACTGCCAGTTCCGCTATGCTGCGGCTAACTTCAATGGTGCCATGGGCCGCAATGCGAAGATGACGATCGTCGAGGCGGAGCACATTGTTGAACCGGGCGAGATTGAGCCCGCTGCTATTCATCTGCCGGGTATCTATGTCAAGCGGGTGATTCAGAGCACAGCCCCCAAGAACATTGAGAAGTATACTTTTGCAAAGGAAGAGGGTGAGGAGGCGGCTGCCCTGGGTAAGGGTGATACTGCTGCTAAGCGCGAGCGCATCGTTCGTCGTGCGGCGAAGGAGTTTAAGAACGGGATGTATGCGAACTTGGGTATTGGCATGCCCATGCTGGCGCCTAACTTTGTCGATCCCTCTGTAGAGGTCATGCTGCAGTCTGAGAACGGCATCCTGGGTCTGGGTCCGTACCCTCAGAAGGGACAGGAGGATGCTGATCTCATCAACGCTGGCAAGGAGACGGTCACGCTGCTGCCTGGAGCTGCTTGCTTCGGGAGCGAGGAGTCCTTCGGTATGATCCGTTCGGGACGGATCGATCTGACTATTTTGGGTGCTATGCAAGTCAGTGCCCGAGGTGATTTGGCAAACTGTAAGTGGTCCCTGTATAATTGTTTCTTTGGGATTGTCTGGTTGACAATGTTTGTTAGGGATGCTGCCTGGCAAGATCAAGGGCTTCGGTGGAGCTATGGACCTCGTATCGAACCCCTCCGCCACCAAGGTTGTGGTGACCATGGAGCACACGGATAAGAAGGGTGGACCGAAGATCGTGAAGCAGTGCGAATTCCCCTTGACCGGAAAGACGTGCGTCAGCCGGATCATCACCGAGCTCTGCGTGTTCGACGTCGACTTTACGGATGGACTGACGCTGGTTGAGCTGGCCGATGGAGTCACCGTGGATGAGGTGCGGAGCAAGACGGAGGCACCATTCAAGGTGGCTGATGATGTCAAGCCGATGCTGTAAATCATATTGACATGATCATCACGGCAAATATGTATAACTCGGCGTTGTCAATTGACGACTGACCTGAATCCCCAAACACACCATATATACCACGCTGTATCCAAAATAATGCCATTGAACAGATACCAATTTCTTCACCCGAAAATTACACTATATATACAAGGTCGTAAAGTACAGAACCCGAACCAGAACCAGAGCCACTTTTTATAATCCCTTCTTCACCCATGCCATCCCATAGTACTAATACAACACAACACCATAAGAAAGGTGGCCACCACCATCACTCCGCTCCCCCTCGCCCAATAGCCCTCTAAACCCCAAAGGCAGACAAACTACCTCAACCTCAACAGCCCACCCAACCTCTTCTTCAACCTTCCCATCCAGTCCCGGTCCGGCGCCTCATCAAACTCCCGAATCACATTATCGTAATGATCCGGGTTACTCGCCGGTCTGCGCAATCTCGGCGACAGGGGGTAGCGTCTCGCGTACCGGTCTTCGAGGAGGGAGGAGAGAGCGTTGAGGGATTTCTCGTCGATGTTGACTTTTTGTAATTGGCCTTCTTGTTGGGGCTGTTTTTGAGAGGAGGGTTCGGTGGATGAGGGTTGGAGGCAGGCTTGGAGGTAGTTCTGGACGGAGACGGTTGACGGGCGCACTTTGTCGGTTGGCCAGTGTTTGAGGAGGGTGGTGATTCGTTGCTGTGGTTGGTGTTGAGTTAGCTGGGATGCAAAAGAGCTGGGATCGAAGAGGGTTTGGGTTGGGGTGGTGAGGGTAGACGTACTGTGTTGGATGCCATGGTGGGATATCTGTGTGTGAGTGGTTCGTGTGATTGTGGTGTGAGTGATGAGGGCGACAGTTCGGTGAATGAGAGAAGCGCTGGAGAGATACTGTTCGAGGTCTATCTAGATGTCTGTAGATGCTCGAAAAACAGCGGAACTGCCTGAGGCGGCAAGGCGGTCACGGGCGCGGCAATCCGGAGGCGGCAATCCGGCTCAGCCACCGCATGCTGATTGATGCTGCTGCTGCTGCCTTATTGCCTGACCTGGACTTCTCTCTCTCCTCTCGTCATCTCCAGCTGATCGTCTCCTTCCCATCTCCTTTGAATCTCCCCCCTCAAAGTTTCATCCACGTTCTTTGCGCCTCCTTCTTTGTCCCTCTTCTAATACCTACTTCCGACGCCGTTGATTTCTTTTGTTTCGTCCCCACCGTCCTTTACTCCGCTCTTTCCCGGTTTCCCGCTCGCTCAGCTCGTCATGAGCTCGCAGCGTTATCAACGGGTATGAGGCACCCACATTCTTTGATAGAAGCCGTTGGGTTCGGCATTCAGATGTCAAAAAAACAAAGTACTGATACATGGGTCTGTATATAGGTCAACGCCCGTGATGAAGACGATGATGATACCCCCCAGTCACACTCCTCTATCCCTCTCCGACCGACACCTTCCTCCCCGCCTCCCTCATTCCACTCTCGTTCCTCCTCCCCATCATCGAGACGCCTACTCCACGACGATCCCCAAAGAGACCATGCAGAACAAACCCTAGCAGATGCGTTCGGTGATGGTAGCGATTCCGAGTCCGATGAAGAGCCCGACGATCGTCAGCGCTTAATGCGGGCTCAGCCGGATTCCCGCCCGGTGGCGGACACCAGCAGCGCCGGTGCGGCTGCGTCTTCTTCTTCAAGCGGTTCAGAGCAACAGTCTGGCGATTCGCGCATTGGTGGAAGCCTTCCTCGACGGCAAACGATCCTGCCATCTTTCAGTACCCCCAGTTCGGGAGCGAGTCGGGTGATCAGTTCGTCGAACGATGGTGTCTTTGCTAATCTGGCGGCTAAGCCGGAGCGCGGGGAAAAGAATGAGGATTTGCCTCCGGTAGGTTGACTTTATGTGGGATTTGCGATGGGAAAATGGTTGCTGATGATGTGCTGTGTTTTAGTCCTACGAGGAGGCCGCCGCAGATGCTACACCGCCGTATTGGGAGACGACAATTCTCGCACCGGGTATCTCTTCGGACGAAGTGTTTGTGGATGGACTGCCGGTTGGATCGATTTTTTCGTTTGTCTGGAATGCCATGATCTCCATGTCGTTCCAGTTGGTTGGATTCCTCTTGACCTACTTGCTTCACACAACGCACGCAGCCAAAAACGGTAGCCGGGCTGGTCTCGGCCTCACGCTGGTGCAGTATGGTTTCTACATGAAGGGTGGCAGTGAGTCGAAGGGATCGGATGAAGGAGGCGCCGATTACGTGACACCACCGGACCCGAACAGTCATAACTTCGATCCGAATAATGTCGATGGTGGTGCGGGTGGTGATGGCGGAGGCGGTGCCGTGTCCTCTATCACCACGAGCGAATGGATTTCATACGTCTTGATGATTGTCGGGTGGTTCATTCTGATTCGAGCTATCAGCGATTTCCTGCGGGCACGCCGTCACGAGCAGCTGGTGTTACAGAGTCCTGAGCGTGGGCTTAGCGTTCCTGTCATTGCAGAGGGCGAGCGATCGGAGACAGTTGTCTAGGGAATATGGGAATCTTGGTCTGGTCTGGGTACAGTTCACTTGGGAGCATTCGGAGTTCATTTTCCTTCCTTTTGCACGTTTTCGTTATTCTTATAATCGGCCCTACGATCCAGTTGTAGGATGGATGGGAGCCTGCAGAGCATTGGTAGCCTATCGTTGACCGGGTTCATCTTTTCGTTATTTCCTTTCTTTTTCTTTTTCTCATACCATTTACACACCATGGTCGGTTCCAGCTATTGCACAAGTTACCGGGCCTGTAGTCTAGAATACCTTGTTATCTTGTTTGCGAGATACCTTTGGCAAGTGAATCCAAGTGGAAACAATTCGACTTTAATCTCTTCACCTCCTTGTTAATTTGTACGACTTTTCTAGTAGTAGACAGTGAGACATTTGGGCCAATTGGGAGTTGCCTCGTTCCGATTTGCCTTCAGCAGGCAGCCTTATTTTCGGGACCCTTGAATGGAAGCATTGCCGCTGAAGATCGTCCGCCCTGCGACTGGGGATGTTCCCCGTCGCCCCGGTGTACCTGTTTCTTAAGAAGTACTCAGACTATTGTTCTGCTTGAGCTTGCTGCCCGATGCTGATCGTCTTGGCGGTCTCTCCGGTTTCTCCGCGTTGATCTTCTTGTCTTCCGCTCTCCTTCTTCCCCTTCCTTTCTTGTCTTTCCCCTTTCTATTATCACAAGTGGTTACCTCTCACTCCTCTTTTCCTCATGTTCATTTTATATCCAGTCAAATTCACCTCTCCGTGACATCTCCCCCGCCTCTCTCTCCATGACCAAGGTTGACGCCGCGGGGGATGGGGATTCCGCCCTGATGGCCGCCTCGCCGCCGAGTATCCCCAAAGCCCCCGTCGAGGCTCGCTCGCTGTCTTCCATCACCGCAATTGCCTCCAATCCTCCCGCCTATCCGCGCAATCCTACCCAGAAGAAGTTGGATCCGTTAGTGCTGTATATTGTGCGGGTCCCAGGCAGTCGAGGTATGTCGCTTACCTGCCATTCCGATCGCTCAGGAATGCCCCGCAGAAGCGGTGGCACCAAACATGCATATGATAGATCAACTGACCCTTGTTTTCTTCCGTCCTCTAGATGTCTTCCTCACCCCCTTGAAACCTGCTACCAAGTCCAGCGTCTCTGCCGAAGCCATCAATTCCTCCTTATATTATTTGCACGTTGCCACGCCTGAGGATGACGTCCTGCTACAGGAATACGAGCAGGAGCGCGAAGAGGAGGCTAGATTGCGGAAAGAAGCCCTTGGAGACGAGGCGGAGGCTCCTCTGCCTTCGCGCGAGTTTGCGCGATTGAACAATGTCCGGCGCAAGCCTGTTCCTGGCGCGGGCGCACTCAAGGTCGATGCGACCCCTCCTCCTCCTGCGCGCCCTCGCCCGACTTCCTGGCAGTCGCAGGGAGCGCCGTCGCTGTTGAATCCAGATCTGCAGCGCCCGGCCCTGCCTCCCCGTCCGAGTTTCCAGGGCCCTGCTTATGCGAACGATTACAACCTTGTCACCCCGCCTTTCGCGCCGGTCAATCGCGACCCCGTTCTCGAGTCCGCGCCGCTTGACGATCCCATGGCTGCGCGTCCTTCGCGGCCACTGCCTGCTGTTCCGAGAGAAGAGCCCGTGCTAGGACCGCCTCTAGACCCGCTGCCGGCGAAGAGGGCCAACCGGTGGAGCACTGCGCTGTCGGGGTACCTGGCCAAGGGCCAGGAAACGTGGAAGGAGAAATATGATGCCATGTCTGGTGGCCGGGCGAGTCTGGATTCAAGACGACCCCCGATTAGACCGCATTCCGCTCATGGAAGTCCATCACATTCGTTTCTGGGGTCGCCGTCTAGAAGCCCAGCGAGGAGTCCTGCCAGAAGTCCGGGCCAGTCCCCTCGCCAGAGGCCGCATGACAGAGTGGTGCCTGATCGTCCGGGGTTCCATATCACCTTGATTCGTCGCGATCCTACGCATGGCAGTCAGTGGAATGTTGCGACCATGTCAACGCCTCGGATGGATGGTGGGCCTATCGACATCGATATCCTTACCCCGGGGTACAACCGGTTCACGGCGCAGAACGAACCGCTCTCCCTTGCGAGTCTGGGGATAAACCTCCCAGGCGGCCAGTCCATCTCGTTCTCGTCGTCCAAACACCCGTTGGCTGATTTGGCCGATCTTCCACCTACTTCCGTCCCCAATGAGCCATCTCAGCCCCGACGATTCCATCGCAAGCTCTGCGTCTCAAGACCATACTTCCAAGAGGAGCCGCGAGGCTCCTTGGACCTCCCGGGTCGTCCGTCCCTGGACAGCACTGCCAGTGGCAGTCCCACGAAACCGCACGCCCCTCCTCACTCCAAGCTGAAGAGCGGTTATTACACCTTCAACTCACCATGGAATGGCATCTGCACGTTTACAACGAGCGTCAACGGCCGCAGCCTTAAATGCAAACACATGATACCCACCCCTGGCTTCCCCAACGCCAGCAGCCACCATCACCACCCGACCTCCACGCCTGAACCCCCTGCCATCACTGTCGCCGAGATCCGCTTCAACACGCCCTTTCGAACCGGCCACCTTCACCAGCCCGCTCCCTCGTACGCATCCTATAATCCTACCTCGCCCCCAACGGACTCCTACCTCTCCTCTCCGCAAACTCCTACCTCCGCAAACCCTTCCTCGAAACGCGACTCTTTCGCCCGCCTCCTCAACCCGAACAAATATACGCGACCTCGCGCTCGGTCCGGGGCCAGTATAACCTCCATCGGCGACAATATCGGCCCCAGCCACCACACACGGAACCCCTCGAATAGCAGCACGAGCAGCGGCGCCGGAGACCTCGAGGAGCGCGAGAAATCAGGACTTTTGCGCCGGCCGCCGAGTGAGGACCGTCTGGATCTTTCTCTTGCACGGGAGCGCGCAGGCGGAGGGTTACGGGGGAAGTCTGCGAAATTGGGTAAGCTGATTATTGAAGATGAAGGGATTAAGATGTTGGATCTGGTTGTTGCTGCTTGTATGTCTGTTTATGCAGTGAGTTGCTAGACATTGGTTTGACTGCATATGGCATGATTAATCTTTTGGTTATATCCTGGGATATGTTCGAGTTGTGATTGTGATATGATATGATATACTATTGATGTTTTAGGCATTTGAGCGATATGCATTTGATGATATGTAACTGCAATTGATATACTGATATACCTTGAATATAAAGCTGAAGCTGAAGCTGCTATAGCACTATCTGATAGACATTAGGAAACTCACAGTAACACCATGATAGCACATACCTCCCCCCTTGGAAAGACCACTACCTCCCAAGCTAGGTAGTAGCTACTAGCTAGTAAAACCAGCCATCCCACTCCCACAATCCCAATTACTAAACACTTACAAAATTGAATCATCTACACCACCACCCCTCGCAAACCCACCACCGATCAGGTAACCACATTACCATCTCATTCTCCTCAATTCCACATCCCTGCCCAACACAAACCAAAAAAAACCCCTCACTAAAACCCCATAACCCTCCAATCAAACCCCACGCCAAATAAGCAGAGCAGCTACTAGCTAGCAAGCAAGCACGTCTCAGAATACGAACTTTCCCCCCAACTTCCAACCCACTCATGCATTTCTCCTTATAGTATGCACCAATCAGACCATCGCCATTAGTTGAAACAAGCAATGTCCGACAAAAAAGCAATGTCAACCCCGAATGCCGAGCTCGAGCTCAGCCCCAAAACCCCCGGGGGGCCGGTGAAGTGAAGTGAAGCAGTCAATCACAGGGAAGTATTAGATGGCCCATTTTCGGACTGACTCTCCTGTCTAGGTAAGTATGCACGGAGTATACTCCGCTTTGGTTTGTAATTAGGTGGATTGGATTGGATAGGTTGGTTGGATGGGATGTTCAGCTGATGAGCAGCAGCAAGTAGACTAGTAGCACATGGAAAGGATAGTATGATGTGTGTGAGATGAGAGGGTGTAGATCCACCCACTTACTTACTTACCTACTTTGCAGGGAATCTGCAGGTTTAGTTTCGATTTAGTTGGGGGTTTGGGCCAGTTATGTTTCTTGGGTTTATTGATGACCGTGCAGGAGGGGGTATTAGGTGGGATGTTATTGGTTGGAGGTACTGGATACTTAGGGATGAGGGGATGGATGGATCATGGTGCAGGTTAGGTACATATGTACGAGTATGGAGTAAGTACTTGGGATGGGATGATGGGTCACGGTGGTGAGTGAGTGAGTGATCACCGGGTGTTAAGACTTAGTGGGGTTTTGTTGGGTCAGTTGGGTTGGGGTCGTGTTCTGCTTGTCGGTCTGGCTGTCTTGTGAGTCATTGTGCTTTGAGGGCTTTATTGTGTGTATGTCTATTCTTGTAGCTGGATATCAGTAGGTGTAGGTATAGGTATAGTATACAAAGTACATCTAAACTATGAACTGTGCATACATAGCATATAAATCTATGTAGTAACTGAAATAGTACTAACATTCAGAAATAGTAGCGAACAAAGCAAATTAATGTTGATGATTAGCGTCAACCACATGCAAATAATCCACCCCTCCCCCCCTTATGACATAATAAAATCCCATTGTCTAGCATCCCACGAGACACTAAAAAAACTAAAAATCAAAGGTTAGCGCGCCAGTGAGAAAAATCCTCGGTCATGGCGAATGATAAATATCCAGAGATGAAAAGGGTATGGTCGTCCGATGATCATTACGCCTTGGCGTGTATTGGAGGGTTTAGTTACGGTATTGTTTGGGAATTACTGGTTTTGTTTACGGGTTTGTAAACCGGTTAGATACGTATGTTTGGGAGGGTGACTGGGTGTTTTAGAGGAGTGTTTTTGCAAATGGAATGGAAGTATGCTTTCTTTTTTTAATGTATAGTAGCTGCAGGTATCTTCGAGGGTTATTTAGGAGCGTATGTACTCTGTAGGTTTGGTGGTGGTGTATGAAGGGAATCTCATCTGTGATTCATCCTTGAGAATTTCTGTAGTTTGCACACGGTGTATAGCGGTCAAGTGGCATATATGATACTATCATTTTGTGAAGTCTTTTAACAAAGACAATAAAGTGATACTCAATGGTAATATCACTGTTGATAATGTCAGCTCAAGATGAGATAGATTAGATGCTCTTGCATCTTTTGATTAGATTAGATCCAAACCCAGCTCTATCTTGCGAGCCCACCACTCCATGCTAAACTCCGCAGCATGGAGTTAATTCGGCTAAAACCTCATGCAGTTGCAGTATGCACTATGCAGTGCGCATAGCAAGCTTCCCTAGTCTAGGCCGAATTAATATCCACGGCATGGCTGGCATGGCATGGCATGGCATGAGCACTTGAGTGGATCTCCTGTCCCGCTCATTACAAATCTACTCTGGTTGAGAAATTACTTCGCACACACTGAGATATACTGCCTAGTCAAGCATACAATAGCATATTAATTATCTGAAAAAATATAAACACTGTCCCTTGACTCAAGCACTATAGACAATTTTCACATTCATCATTGCACCATCGTCAATCCATCCCCCCTCTTGCAAATAGAATTTAGAGTGGGTAAATCCTCCCCCGAAACCGGCCCTTTTTCTGCAGCTCGTAAATGAGCAGTGGAGAACCACCAACAACAAATTAATTGTGCTCGTGTTTGTGTGCGTGCCAAGACAAATAATATTTTTATTGGGAGAAGGTGTGGTGGGGCAGACTGGAACCGAATAGTCAGGACGCGTCGCCGTTTTCTTTCGCTTTCTTTTTTTTGTTCCCCCATCAGATTAGATGATGCGATTATCTAATCTGATTCTTCTTCCATCTTTCTCAATCTATGATGTTTACCTGTTGGTTGGTTGGGATTGTTTTGAGTACGGCTTTAGGTTTGAGGTAGAGTTTGCCTGGGTTAGTGGGGGTCATTGTTTCCGATTTCTCGTGTTTGCTGTGCGTGTTGTACAGTATGCATGTTTGATCTGCTGCAAGTCAGTTCCTGTTTTTGATTCTGTTCCTGATGATCATTCCAGGGTAGGATCTGTAGAATGTAGAAAGCTGTGACTGTAAAACTGTTCTATAACTGTGAATCATTCTGGGTATTCAATCAATCTATATACAAAATAGCCAACTTTAAGTAATCATACAAATCGCTAGTTACCACCCCTCCTCTCCAACACACCCGCCGCAATCTTCCGCAAATCCACCTTTCGCACCTTTCCACTCCCCGTCACCGGCACCGTGCGATCCACGCCCTCCTCTCCAAACACAAACACATACTGCGGCGCCTTATGCCGACCCAGCGTCTCTCGCGTCCAATTCCGCAGTTCCTCCACGGATGGTTTCTTATCCTCGTATCCTGCCGCCACGGCAATGAACGCACCCACTACCTCCCCGTATTTGGCGTCGGGAATGCCGATCACCGACGCAACTTCGATGGCTGGGTGAGCCGCCAAGCGTTCTTCGATTTCTAATGGGTAGATGTTTTCTCCACCTGCGTTTGTGTGTATCATGGTTAGTATACCGCTGGTATGTGTGTATGTATGGTATAGTGGGGTTGCAAATCGGATGCAAAATAGAATGCACAAAGTTTGTAAGAAATAAAGGTAGCACTCACCTCGGATGATTATATCCTTGAATCGGCCCGTGATTGAACAACGACCCTCCGGTGTGAAGATCGCCTCGTCTCCGGTCTTCAACCACGTGGTGCCATCTGCGTCGGTGACTAGCGTCTCCGCTGTTTTCTCTGGGTTGTTCCAGTATCCCTTCGTCAGTTGATACCCTGCGATGCAGAGCTCTCCGCGCTCGCCTACGGGCACGATGTTGCCTTGTGTGTCGATGATCTTGGCTCGCGCGTGCGGCATCACTTTGCCAACGGTTGTAAGGCGCGTCTCGATAGTGTCGGTCGTGACGGCGTTGAAGCAGGTGGGGGAGGCTTCGGTCAGGCCTAGATGGTGTTAGCGGGCGCTGATAATGACAGAGGATGAATTCGGGGTACTGTACGCACCATAACTACTGGTGTATTGGGTCATGTTGAGTTCTTCGAAAAGTCGCTTCATCAACGGACGGGGAACGGGTGCGCCGGCGATGATACCCGTGCGGAGGTTTTTGGTGTCAAAGTTGGGGGGCTTGGGGAGACTCAGGATCGCTTCGAACATCGTGGGAACACCGTGCAGCGCAGTGCATTTCTCGTCAGAGATGGCATGGAGAACGGCCTTAGGGTCGAATGTCTCGCTGGGGAAGACGATCTTCGAGCCGTGGGTGACGACCGCGAGCATACCCAGAACCAGTCCGAAGCAGTGGAAGAGGGGCGGAGGGCAACACAGAATGTCGAAGGAGGTAAGGTCCATGCGGTCGCCAATAAATCGAGAGTTGTTAACCAAGTTGCTAGAGTTGTTAGTTCATATCCTATGCTATAGGTACAGGAATCATGGCTTACTGATGGGTTAGCATGGCGGCCTTGGGGTTGCCGGTCGATCCGCTTGTGAATTGAAGGTTGCACACATCGTCTGGTCGCAATTCGGCTTCGCGATCCGGCAAAGCAGAGTTAGGAAGCTTCTCTCCCCGCTGAATGACATCGTGGTAGGTGCTGAAGTTCTGGTATTCTCCGCGCAGAATGACGATCTCCTCCAGCGCGGCCGACTTGCCGTTCTGCTTTGGCTGTGGGCCCAGTTCGGCCAACACATCTTCCAGCGTGTGACGACCAATGCGAGGAGTCATGAATACCACGCGACAGTCTAGATTTATTCGAATCAGCATTACCTCATTGAATGCGCGCAATCAGCTCTACTAACCGGTGTGATCCAGCGCATAGTAGAGCTCCCTAGGTGTGTAAGTGTTGTTTAGAACCACCAGGATGGCTCCCACTCGGGCCGCGGCAAAGAAAACAGAGATGTACTGCTCGCAGTTACCAGCCATAACACCAATGCGATCGCCTTTCTTAATGCCCATGGCCAGAAGACCACGAGCCAGCCGGTTGGCCTCCGCATTTAGGTTAGAGTAGGTCCAGCGGGCTCCCGTCCAGGGGAAGACCAGACACTCATAATCGCCATACTGAAGGCTTTGCAGAGTTAGAAGCTCACCCAGAGTGATGTCCAGGAGAGCCGGCTCGGTCGGACCATGGACAATTGAGAGTTTCTGGGTCGGTTTGGGCGGTTGGAAGTGGGAAAGGGTTTGCTGAAGACGCCGGACAGTCGCCATGATGGATATTTTTGCCGGGGGAGGGGAGTGAGAGACAGGGCAAAAGTCGTGGGATCTTATCAGATCGGGGCATCTCGTCCCAGACTTATATTATCTGCCTCTGGCATACCTCGGTACCCGCTCCTACGCGACTCCAGGCCTTTCCTTGCCTGCGACTAGTCTGCAACAGGATGAATCCGTCTTCCTGTGGTTCCGAAACTTGGCCGTTTCGGCTGTCGGTACCCAATAGGGCAACTTTCACTCTAAAGCTGGCGGGTGTCATCTCCACTCCTAGACCCAGTCAGAAAATTTCCCATTGAGATATTTATTTGCAGGGTGTGACAATGACCAGTGCGTGCATTGGAGGAGGGGGGAAATGCCGGGACTCCTGCCATTCTACAACCCGATTTTACCGGCCAAGGAGTCCTGAGTGGTGCAGAAACTAACGAGTAGCGTTGCCGTAGCGTCGCTTAAGGCCGCCGCTGATGCCATCGCTTCCGTGTTCTGGCGTGTGCTGGAAACGAAGCCCGGATCAGATAACGCGGGTGGATATTAACCGGGGACTGCAAAACTCTGTTCAGGGCTTTGCTTTTCCACCCTTTCCACCCTCCCCTCCCCCTGTAGCATTACTTGTCCTCCCCTCCCAAGGCGCTGTCCGACCTGATCTTGTTAATTCGATCTGATTTCGGTGACTTGCTGCTGACTGCTGGCTTATACAACCGGTTTTGCATTTAGTATGCTGTCAGGAGTGCCCCTTACTTTCCCCGACCAACTATTGTGAAAGCTGCTACTGCATCATGCTTGAATTGGCTTTATGGTTATTGTTTGGCTTGAATGAATGCCGTAACTCTAAACCTCGAAATATTCCCTCCTGCAAGGGAGTTGTCACGAATGCTGTTAGGCACCAACGCCTTGCTAGACGCCACTTTTAGTGCGACTCTTGCTACCTTTGTCCATTGCATCATGAACGAGTAATTTTAGGCGTGGGACTGGTACTATTAGATATTATGGTCGCTCCACTTGCTCTTCAGCCTTGTCCACCATCCTCTGCCTAACTTGGAAGGAACTGAACGTTCGTGCCAAACGTTCAGTCTTAGTAAGTACGATACGATTCGTCTGTTATATATGGGAGCAGCCATGGACTGCAGAGGATTTGAAGAAATAATAGAATCTGAGTCATGCCCTCGATACGGGCCTAACACCAATTCATATATATATCCGAATGTATACCGACGGGAACGTATAGTAGCCCGCATTATGCAGATTAAACGGGTCCCGCTGAACTGGACTCCGCTTCCAGCATCTAGCAGATAAAATAGAGGCGTGTCCGACCATTGCACTTTCTCAATTTCCTACTATCGGCCTATCTGTACCAGAAAAAATGACTGTCTTCGAATGCGCAGCGAAAATCTCAAAAGCCAAGGTGCTACGCAGGCCTTGAGCTGTATCGGGATGCATCTACCAGCAACATCCGATCCACTACCCGGCATCCAGCCTGCTAGCACTAACAGCAGCAACATTATGGAGCTGAACTAGCGGAGTACTTCCGCTTCCATGTGTCTCTCGGAATCGGTTTTCATTACTTCAATTCGGAAGGATCGCCTGGACCCTGAATCGTCACCGCTAGCTCTTGTTCTGGTTTCAGTCTCTAACATTTCATTACCTTATCATCAAGACTTTAGTGCCCCATGAACAGGCAGAAGAAATTTTTCATTGCACCACTATATGGAGAGCCAGCTGCCTTTCAATACCCACCGCGGATCAGATAATATCCCTCCCATACAAAGTACACCTACTTTCAGCTGCTCGAGCAGTTGGAGTCATCACGGTGGATCCGCGCCATGGCAGCAAAGAGCTATGTATGCAGCATGAGGGAAGCTTCCACAGCACAGGGGAGCCCCTCCAAATACGTACTCAACCGGCGAGGGGCCGAGGACCTAGGCCACCAGCTCATCGGCATTAGACGTGGCAGGTGCATAAATAGACATGGGCTAGAACCACGCGTGCTGATCAAATGTCGCCAATCATGATCCGAAAGCAGCAATGTCGGCTATAGCCGTACAGAGATCTGTGCAGGCTGCTCCGGCCAAGGATCCCCTGTGCTGCATCGATCGCTGTTTTGCAAAACCGAATACCCTGGGCCGGTCTGGGTCGGTTCGTTACAGCGGTGTATTGGAGACGAACGGGACCGGTCATGACGGTACCGATCTAATCAGATCATCAGATGATCTAATCAGATAATCCCTGTCCGAAAGTCGGAGAAATGGCCGGACCGGCGGCAACCCCCACCGAGCGCCAAATCAGAAGGTCCGAGGCGCGTGTGGTTTTCCGCGCGCACCGCCCGAGCCAGGATTAGGCTGGAATCCCGCCCGGCCACTCTCCTGCACATCCCAATACCGCCCACGGTTCGACCGCCAAAGCCTTGAAGCCTTGAATCTTGTTCCCCCCCACTTGCTTACCCCCCATCGCCCAATGGCCGTGCGTGGTACATACCCCCCGGGCCCACTGCCAATGACGATGAATGGTTTGTGACCTGCACAGTTCCTGCGTTGAAAAAGTGTCTCTGTGCGACACTCATAATTAAGCTGCTTTCCTTTATGACCCCGTCGGTGACCGCAGTCGCTCATTATTTGGAGCAGTCAACATTTTGGAGTTCTGTGGTCGAATAAGACGAGCTCGCTGCTCCCCCTTCGCAGGTGCGTGACGACCCCGCTCGTGATACACTTAAAGCAATGACAGTCACATTCCCGCCCACTGAGGGGTCCAAATGCTCGTCCAATTTCGCGAGCAAGTCTCCCTCCCCTAACATGAATGGCATTCACCCTACTATGGCTGCTCCAGTCATCCCCGTCACTAGAGTTCCTGCCCTGGACACGCTCGATCAATATGTTGTGGGAAAGACCGTGGCCGATAAGGCGGCGATCAGCCCATCCGTCGAGCTTACCTGCAACGCCGACTTCCGCGACGTCGCAAAGAGCCTGATCGAAGGCTACGCCCGTTTCATCTCTCGTCTGACTGGTTTGGAGGATGTCGCCTTCTTCGTGTCGCGTCAGTCAAGCATCGCCAGCGAGTCCGATCTGTTGCGCGGGGTCATTTCGGCTTCCGTGCTGGCCGCGGAAGAGGGGCAACAACCGCGTTGCGATTTCCGCGAAGACAGTGAACAACACGCAGATGAGGGAGAGGTACAGTTTTCTCTGGACTTGGGCTTGTATGTCGGTCCTGAAAATGGCGAGCAACAACCCCTTGTTGGAGTTCGAGACAGTGTAAGTGTTCTGCCCGCGCAAGAACGCGGAGACTGCCCAGTCTGACTAACGTGCTGCTGCTGCTAGGCCTTCACGACATTTATTCGACCTACCACCACGAAAGATACCCTCGAGATCAGTTTTGCCTATCCGACACGCCTTATACCTCAGCCGGCAGTGGATCAGCTACTCAGAATCCTTGCGGCACAACTGGCAGACTCAACCACTTTCCTTTCCTTCGACGCTCCGTCGCCCATTCCTTCAGTCTTGAATTTCCCTCCCCTTATGATACCCCCTTCGCGAGAGACGGACCAAGTTGATTTTCCCGAGTCTGGCCATTCCAAACAATATCTTCTCCATGTCGCTTTCGAGGGCTGGGCCCGTCGAAAGCCTGATGCCATAGCGCTGGATTTTGTTCATTCTTTGCCTTCTGCCACGGCTGCGGCAGAACACAGCATTCTTACTTATTCCGCACTTAATCAAGCAGCCACTACCCTCGCTGTACATATTCGGGCTCTCTTATTGGCAAGGAACGCCGCCGACTATGGACGCATCATCCCTGTCTACATGCCATCATGCCCGGAACTTTACATTACATATCTCGCCGTTCTCAAGGCTGGTTTCGCTTTCTCTCCGATTCCCCAGGATGCACCGGTACAACGGGTTCGGGATGTCCTAGAAGACATCGATTGTCCGATTATACTTGGCAATACTCCAGAGCCTGTCTCTGGGCCATGGTGCGATGCTAGCGCCGGTTCGACCGTCAAGCAGGTTTGGGTTGACGTAACGGAGGCCTCAAGATGGAAGGGCTTGCGAGATGGTCAGCCCGAGTCCTCGGACCACTGCGAGTCCTTGGATCAGTTGGACATCGAGCACGACCAAACTGCATACCTCCTATTCACCAGCGGCTCTACCGGAAAACCGAAGGGTGTTCAGATCAGTCACCTAGCTGCCGCCTGCTCCATTGAAGCCCATACTACAGAAGTCCCTATTCCGGGAGAAAAAACCGATGATTTTCGCTGGTTTCAATTTTGTGCTCCAACCTTTGACCCGTCCCTAGCGGAGGTGTTTGTAACCTTGGGTTGCGGTGCTACCCTCTGCTCTGCCGACCGGAGCTTGACGCTGACTGACTTGGAAGCAACCATCAACGAAGCTAGAGCAACTGTGATGATGGCTACGCCTAGCTTGGCTGCACTTCTTCGGCCGGAACGGCTAACTACTCTTCAGTACCTCTGGTGCATCGGTGAAAAGCTCAATAGAACCGTCATCGAGAACTTCTCCGCCAAGTCTGGCGCAAATGGAGGAATTACAGTATCCGATCCCTCACGGATGTTGGTCAATACCTACGGTCCGACTGAAGCAACAATCGCCTGTACTTACTTGGCGCCATTTGGACATTCTCTCCGCTGCTCCATCATTGGCCAAGCGCTGGCAACCTGTTCGATGTTTGTTCTCGACCCCAACAGCCGTGAGCCTCGAGCGGTTCCTGCTGGTCTTGCCGGTGAATTAGCGATTGGAGGCCCGCAGCTCAGCAAGGGTTATCTCAACCGTCCGGTAGAAACCGCAAAGGCGTTCGTTGATAGTGACGAGTTTGGTCGCTTGTACCGGACTGGTGACATGGCGCGGATGGTCTGGGACGAGTCTGGTTCTCAGATCATTGAATTTCTCGGTCGTATCACTTCTGACCAAGTCAAGATTAGCGGTCGGCGGCTCGAACTAGGCGAGATCGAATCGGTCCTTGAGACTGTACGGGGTGCCAACGAAGTTGTAGCCGTGGTGTCCAAACGCGATGCTAATGTTCAGGGAAGTGAGCAGATCGTCGCATGCCTTGTTGCAAATGACAGCAATGAAGCAGAGAGAGAGGAAATTATTCTGGAGGCACATGAGAATTCTGAGAAACATCTCTCAGCTTACATGTGTCCGTCTGCTTACGTTTTCCTCGATGCTCTCCCTCGGTCTAGTGCTGGAAAAGTCGATCGCAAAGCGGTAACTGCAAGGTTGCAGCAGGGATCGGGGGGCGATATCAGACTATTTCCTGCACCCAAATCAAAGCCTGCAGAAACGAATGGGGTCCATGATGACTGGGTCACCCCGAATGATGAGAATTTGCTGTCTATCCAGCAGCTTGTGGTTGGCCTCATTGCGGCGGCAACGGATGAGAGTGTTTCTGCCATCAAGCCTGGAACCGACCTCTATTCACTGGGTATTGATAGCCTGGGCGCAATGCGGCTTCTGCAGAAGCTCAGGGACCATTCTATAGACGGTTTGTCAGTTGGTGACGTTCTACAGTCCGGAACCCCCAAAGCATTGGTTAATGTCGTCGCTCAACAACGTCAATCAAATGGTACTCCACAAGTCAATGGCTCGGATGAGACCCTCCAGCACAGCCTTTCAGCCTTCCAAGATCGGAATCATTCAGTTTGCGCTGAGAGACTGGGCATGGCCCCTGAGAAGATCCAAAGGGTGCTTCCAACAACCGCAACACAGTCTGGCATATTGACTAGTTTTCTGCGCAGCTCATCTGACGCAGCTTTTGCGACTCGCTCATACATATATCATTCAGTTTTGCCACTCGAACCGGGAGTGGACATCAATCGTATCAAAACTGCGTGGGAAACTGTCATTGCAAGTTATGATTCCTTTCAGACTGTTTTCTGCTGGCTTGACGATGATATGGCACCATTCGCACAGTGCATTCTTGCTCCTACAGCAGTCTCTAAAACAATGTGGAATACCTACCATGCCACGAAGCAGTCTTCTGGAGATAATACTTTACAGCAGGCCCTCCGGGAAGCAGAGGAGTCAATCGAGCTCAGCACGCCACCTTGGAGACTGTCTCTGGTTACGTCTCCTACATCTACTCGGATAATCCTGAGCATGTTCCATGGTATTTTCGATGGCGGATCATTACAGCTCTTGCTGGAGGATGTGTCTTCCGTGTACTCAGGAAACCAGCCAGCACAGCGCGTTTCTCTCGAGCATCTTGTGAAGCATCATTTCCAGGCTGACCATGCAGCAACCGCCCAATTTTGGCAGCAGCATTTGAAAAGCTATTCTCCTGTCTGGTTCCCGTCTGTCACGTCTTACCGTACCCCGTCAACAAAGAAGACTGGGTGTGTGGAGATTACGGCTCGCACAAGCTACGACCGCTTGAAAAGAGAGTCCAAGCTCATCGGCTCAACACCGCTTTCGGTGCTCCAAGCTGCTTGGGGGTCTGTTCTGCTGGCTTACACTGGGACTCCCGCTCAGGACGTAGTCATGGGCAGTGTCGTATCCGGTAGACTGGACGTGGACTCAGAAGCCTGCGTTGGTCCGACATTCACCACTGTCCCGATCAGACTTTCCCTGAGCCACATTCAACAAGACTCTCAAAGTTCATGGACAAACCGCTCGGTCGCGCGCCATCTGACAACCTTCAATGCACAGACACTATCTCACCTGCAGCCTCGGCTAGGATCGCTAGTAACTGCGGATGGCCGGCTTCCATACGATACTCTCATCGCCTACCAAGACTTCAACGCTGGTTCCAGTGTTAGTGGTCTCTGGAGCTCAGTCGATCACCCGGCCATGGCAAATGATTTTGCTGTTATGATCGAAATATGGCCCGCTGCCAGTGGATCTTTGACATTCCGGGCCAGTTTCAACGATGCCTTGCTTGATCACAACTCGGCCGAAATGATGCTCTGGCAGATGTCTGACATTGTCGCTTACATACTAGAGCAGCCCGATGATAGCTTTCAAGATGCCCCAGCTCATACGGAGACTGGGCTGAAGTCTAGCTTCAACTCAAATCCGTCTATCGCTCCCGAAGTACTGGACGGAGCACTCCTTCATCACCAGTTCGAAGAGCATGCAGCATCACATCCAGAAGATCCTGCTTTGATCTTCAAGTATGACTTGGTTGACGAGAACAACCCGCGAAATATCACGTGGTCCTACGCCGGGCTCAACGCTTTGGCTGACAAACTCGCAGAGCATCTGCTTCAAACTGGCGCACGAGTGACAAACTCGCCGATACCCATTTGTATCGAGAAGAGCCCGGCCTTGTATGTTGCCATTCTTGGAATTCTCAAAGCTGGCGGTGCCTGGTGTCCAATTGATACGCTCTCTCCTGCACAACGTCGCCACGACCTTATTGCACGTACCGGATCGGCAATTCTTCTGGTATCTAGTGTAGATGGGGAGCAGCCAGATGGTTCGGTTCCCGTTGGCGTCGAGACAATCGACGTGAGCAAATTCACCATCGACGAACCCATCCATGTGAATGGAGTGGTACGGAGCGCGTCTAAACACCGGACTACTCCTGATGGCATGGCGTATCTCATCTGGACGAGCGGTACAACGGGAGCACCGAAAGGTGTCCCGATCAAGCATTCTGCGGCTGTCTCAAGTATGAGATCACTCCAGAAGGATATCCCGACTGATGTAGCTGGCGGGGTACGTTGCTTGCAGTTCTCGCAGTATACCTTCGACGTTTCAATCCAGGACATCTTCTACACCTGGGGTGTAGGAGGAGTCCTTATCTCTGCCTCGAGAGAGATCATGCTTGGTTCATTCTCAAAGCTTGCGAACATCACGAATGCCACGCACGCGCACCTGACTCCAGCTTTCTCGGCGGGAGTCTCCCGGAAATCGTGCCCAACGCTTCAAGTGATCACTATGATCGGTGAGAAGCTGACCCAACCTGTGGCCGACGATTGGGGTACCGATATGAGAGCATTCAACACTTACGGACCCGCCGAAGTGACTGTGGTTTCCACGATAAGGGAGTTTGGAAACGAACACAAAAACATCAAGAGCGCGAACATTGGCTGGCCGATGGATAGTGTGTCTGTGTTCGTGACCAACAAGCAGCGGCTCATCATGAAGAATGCAGTCGGCGAGCTGGCGCTTGGTGGGCCACAACTTTCTCCGGGTTATCTGAATCAAGAGGATGTCACCAAAGCCAAGTACGTCTGGAACGAAGAGGCCGGACAGATGGTGTACTATACCGGAGACTTGGTTCGCATGCTTGCTGACGGATCCCTGGAATACATCAATCGTGTTGATGACTTGGTCAAGCTCGGAGGTATCAGAGTGGAGCTCAGCGAGATCAGCTTCTCACTCGGCGAGTGCCATCCCTTGGTGGAGAATATTGAGA
This sequence comes from Aspergillus vadensis CBS 113365, assembly GCF_003184925.1. Classification (NCBI taxonomy): domain Eukaryota; kingdom Fungi; phylum Ascomycota; class Eurotiomycetes; order Eurotiales; family Aspergillaceae; genus Aspergillus; species Aspergillus vadensis. The sequence continues at coordinate 800,319 of NW_020292045.1, forward strand.
CGCTTATCCTCAACCGTCCTGACCGACCTAACAAGGTCGTGGTCGCCTTCCTCTCTGCTCCTAAAGCTACACGGACCGATGACAAGCAGCTCTTGGTGGTCGGTCAGACGGCGCTTGAGATCGCTCGTGCTGCCAGCGAACAAGCACAAAGCGTTCTACCCGACCACATGATACCATCCGTATACCTGGTGGTGTCGCACATCCCGAGAACATCATCTGCCAAGACGGATCGCAGGGCATTGGAAGCTGCTTATGCCTCTGTGGATATCGACGGGTGGGAGAAGGAGATGAACCCAGAGACCAAGCCTTCTGCAGAGGACTCTGAGGACCAACACACCGCGTCCATAACACACCGCGTAGTAGGAATGATTTCCACCTTGGCCAATATCTCCCAGTCAATCATCACAAAGTCCAGTCGCCTGGGGAGTCTCGGTATCGACTCTATTCGCGCAATCCGACTTGCCTCTAGACTCAAGGAGGCCGGTCATCAATTGTCTGTGGTGGAGGTCCTAAACTGTGTGACCGTCCAGGATCTCGTTCAGCTGGCCTCCTCATCCACCGTCCTGGAAAAGTCCACCTGCGAAACCTTCAACGTTAGGGCGTTCCATGACACTTGGCACACAGCCACAGTCAGCAAAGTACCAGAGGGATTCATAACTGTGCGCGCGACCACGATCCAGGAAAGTCTTCTCAGTGAGACAATGGGTACATACAACAGATATTGGAGCAATCACTTCTTTTTACTTAACAGCTTGGTGGATGCGACGCGAATGAAGCAGGCTTGGCTTGCAACGAGCCAGAAGGTGGAAGCTCTGAGAACCGGCTTCATTCCTGTTGCGGAAGTCGATGATGGGGAAAGCCGATCTGAAGGAAAGCTCGACTTCTCTATCTTGCAAATCATCTACACGCTACCCGATGTGGATTGGGAATACATTAACTGTTCAGAGCAGGATTTGGTAGAGCTTCGGGACAACCGGATCGAGAAGATCATGACCAAGCACCAGAAGAACTACTTCAGATATCCCCCATGGGCCGTTACCGTATTGGACACAGGCAAAAAGCAGATCATGATTCTCACTCTCCACCATTCAATCCATGATGAGCCTTCGCTGGGACTGATTATGGATGATGTGCGATCCGCTTATGCTTATAAACCTCCTCAGAGGCATCAACTCACCGATGCTCTCTCGATCGTCTTACCAGGAGAAAACAGAAGCAAGGAGACCAGAAGTTTTTGGCAAACCGAACTCAAGAAATTTGCAGAGCTTGATGCGCCAGTGTGGCCCGATCTTACTGGAAAGAGACTGCAGCCAGGCGAATCCCCCAAGCATATATTGATTACGGAAGAAATCCCGTTAACGGAGCCTGTTGGCAACCTGCAGTCGTTTGCAGCCCAACTTGGGGTCTCATCCATTGCCTCGATTATCCGAGCCGCCTGGGCCTATGTTTCGCTGGCTTACCTTGGTCTCCCAGCGACAGTCTTTGCGGAGACTCTCTCTGACAGAGTGCTGCATGCTGACCTTGATGACTGTATCGGACCTCTCATATCCGTTGTACCTATTCCGTTCCATCCAACTGGAAACACTCGTGAGCTACTTACTGAGCAACATCGCATTTCTGTTCAGTCCTGGAAGTATCGCCATATTCATGCTCGCGAGGTCCGGAAGATTCTCAAGAGACCCAGGGGCGAGGCCTTGTATCCGGCAGTGTTCAACTTCCACGCTGCGAAAGAAGAGGGTGCAAACGTCACTCAGCCTAACATTTGGCGCGAGCTGGAAGATGAAGTTGGGCTGCATGTTGAGCATCCCATGGCCATGAACGTCTTCCAACACATGGATGGCTCTATAGTCCTCGAAGCAACTGCGGACAGCAGCATGATGTGTCGGTCACAGTTGTCACTGTTCATTCGTCAGATTGACGGGCTTATAACTTCAATGCTAGCATCTCCAGAGCAGCCCCTGGCGAGTCTTGTCAACTGCTTTCCTTCGCCATTACGATCGCTATCGGACCAGCCTGTCAACGATGAAGTAGTGAATTCTGTTCAACTGAGCCCTACGCACTGGCTAGAGGTGTATGCGAAGAAGCACCCTGAATGGACTGCCGTTGAGGTAGCCAGCGAGATCTCCTCAAAGGGGATTGTGAAGGAAGCTATGACCTTCGGTACATTGAACTCTGAAGCAAACCGTGTTGCAGCCTACCTAGCATCTCTTGGTCATAAGAACAGGATGATCGGAGTGTGCATTGGACGAAACCTCCCCTCCTATCCCATCATCATCGGTATCTTCAAGTCAGGAAATGCTTACCTTCCTATCGAAGAAAACCTTCCGGCAGATCGCAAAGCTTTCCTCATCAAGGATAGCGATTGCCCTATTGTTTTCACCGAAACGGCATTCGTGAGCACGTTCGACAGTACCCCCGAGGGATGTTGCGTCAAAACTATTGACGACCCAGAGCTCCTCGGTTCACTCGCCAAGATGTCCACGGAAGATCAAGACTATAATTCCGATCCCAACGATTTGGCATATCTTCTGTTTACGTCAGGCTCGACAGGGAAACCGAAGGGTGTTATGGTGACTCGAGGCAACCTTTCATCTTTCATCGAGTCGATCTCGGTGTTCACGGGCCGGCATGCCCCCGCTACGTTTGAGTTGGGCGGCACTGGAAGATATCTCGCGCAGGCCAGTCGAGCTTTCGATCCCCATCTGTTGGAAATGCTCTTCCCTTGGCGCCATGGGATGGCTACTGTTACAGCTCCTAGGATGATGATCTTGGATGATCTTGGTATAACCTTATCCAAGTGGGATATCACTCATGCAAGTCTGGTACCGTCTCTTGTGGATCAGGCAAACATCGTGCCAGAGCAGTGTCCCAAGTTGAAGTTTATGACTGTTGGTGGTGAAAAGATTTCACAAAAGGTGTTGGACACATGGGCAGGAGCACCACACATGGCGCTTGTCAACGCATACGGCCCGACCGAGGTGACTATCGGCTGTACATTCGCTCCTGTCGGAAAGGACACAAACTTGCGCAATATCGGGCCTCCGCTAGCAGCCTGCGTGTCCCATGTCCTTGTCCCTGGTACCTTCGACTATGCTCTAAGAGGCCAGGCTGGAGAGCTGTGCTTTTCTGGCGATCTCGTTGGAAGGGGTTACCTCAACAGACCAGATGCCACTGGATTCGTCACCGGACCTAATGGTGAGAAGATGTACCGGACTGGTGATATGGGACGCATGATGCCAGACGACTCGGTCGAGTATCTTGGGCGTGGCGATGACCAGACCAAAATTCGCGGTCAAAGGCTAGAGCTGGGTGAGGTATCGGAAGTGCTTCGCTCTTCGTCGACTGTTGGCATTGATGTTGTTACGACCGTGGCCAAACACCCTGGTCTTTCGAGAGTCCAACTTATCTCGTTCATCGCGCGTTCTGAAGCCCGTCAACGTGTGAAGGGCGGAGATGTCACCTTCGTTATGTCCGACTTTGCGACGCTAGGCAAGGAACTTCAAGACACTTGCAAGAGGAAGCTACCGGGCTATATGGTTCCCGAGCTTATTCTTCCCATCACTTATATTCCATTGGCACCGATGTCAGGCAAGGCAAACATCAAAGAGCTACATGGCCTTTTCTCCAGCCTTCCTCTGCCTACTGTCCTTCATGGCAACAGCTCGGCAAGTAAGGACGGCGTCATTATTGAGCGGTCTTTGACTGCCGACGAAGAGGCTGTTATCAAAGAAGTCCTTGATGTTGTTTCGGCGGATCCTTCAATTGTTGGACCCATGACGAACATCTTCGAAATCGGCCTCGACAGTCTTAGTGCCATAGGGCTCACAATTAAGCTCCGGAGAATTGGCTATGAAGTCACAGTAGCAATGGTCATGAGCAATCCGATTATTGAGCAGCTTGCACGCCTACCCAAGGGTTCTTCGGAAGCAGAGAATGCTGTCTCGCAGACACGTCAAGTTTTCCACAACATTGAGGCTCAGTACCGCCAACATCCCTCGCCTGGTGTCAATCCATCCGATGTAGCTACAGTCAGGCCTTGCTTGCCGCTTCAGGAAGGTCTGGTTGCTCGCTCTATCAATAGTGAAGGCGAACATCTCTACGTCAATCATGTTGTCCTTCAACTCGAGGCTGGTGTCGATGTTGAGAAGCTGAGGTCTGCGTGGCAGACTGTCACTAATGAGACCGATATTCTGAGAACTTCATTCGCTCCCTTGGAGAAGCAAATGGTACAAGTGGTCTACACGACTGAATCTCATCAGTTTCAATGGAAGGAAGGAGAGTATGAGAACCTGAACGAAGCTATTGAGCATAACAAGGCACAACAGAAGCATATTTCCGCGGACATCATTGCAAACATCTCCACTGTACCGCCAGTGCGGTTCCTACTAGCCAAATCCTCGGAAACCAAGGAACCGCTTGCCCTCTTCATCGACGTTCATCACGCACTTTATGATGGTGAATCTTTCACGATGCTAATGGAGGATGTTGCAGCACGCTATGCGGGTCAACCTATTACGCAGAGAGGCTCACCTTCAGCTTTCATTGAATACGTCTATAGTCAGGACTCTGAAAAGGCCAAGCAACATTGGGTCCGCTATCTGGAAGGATGCCATCCGACAACCTTTCGCACTGACTTCAATGCTATGGAGCCTCCGGTTGTCGTACATAGAAAGCTTGGTGTTAAGCTTTCTGAGTTGGAGCACCGCTCTGCAGCTCTTCAGACAACTGTACCATCTTTGGTGCAAGCAATTTTCGCACTCTTGCTGGCCGATACCGTTGGTGTGTCAGATGTGACCTACGGTTTGGTCCTTTCCGGTAGAGCTGTGTCGGTTCCCGGAGCCTCCTCGGTACTTCTGCCATGCATCACTACTGTCCCCGGTCGACTCAATACCACTAGCCTGAGTACAGTTGATGATGTTGTGGCGGATATTCAAAAGTCTACTGTAGGGTCGCTTGATTTCCAGCACACTCCCCTCAGGCACATACAGAGATGGATCAATGCAGAGACACCTCTGTTCGACTGTCTATTCTCATATATCAGGACTGCTGCGCCACCAGAACACCGCCTGTGGCAGGAACTAGACAGCAATATGCCTGCAGAGTATCCGTTGGCAGTAGAAGTCGAAGCCAACCATTCCTTGGACACAGTTCAGCTCAACTGCTTCTTCTCATCTGCATTTGGGTCCTCGTATAGTGGAAATGAAATGATGGAGAAGATGGACGCAGTGCTCTCAAGCATTGCAGCGGGTCAGAGACTTTCGCTTGACGACTTCAATGTCTCTCACTCATCATCATCTGGATCGCGTGCTGCTGTGCACTGGGACAATACCTCGTGGTCTAACACGGAAACCACGATTCGTGAATACACGATGTCTTTTTGCGGACTGACTTCGGCGGAAGTAACTAAAGGTGCTTCTTTCTTGAGTTTGGGTGTTGATTCGGTGACTGCGATCCAATTTGCGCGTCAGCTACGTGAAGCAGGGCTTCAAGTTTCCTCTGCTGATGTTATGCGTTTCTCATGTGTTGGAGCTTTGGCTCAGCAGGTGGAGCAGACTTCACGTTCTCGCACCCCGGTGAATGGCGTCAATGGGCACGGAAAGACAAATACAGGTATTCCTGTTAACACCTACGGCGAACAGGTCCGACGCCTTGCCGAGGATGATTCGATCTCCACAATGTTCGAAACTACGCCCCTGCAGTCGGGAATGATTACGCAGACAATTGCTTCAAGCGGAAAGGTTTACGTTCACCCGCACATTATCAGATTGAAGGACTCTGTAGATACTATCCGGCTGAAGGAGGCTCTTTTCAGAGTCATTGAGGCCAATGATATTCTGCGTACATCCTTCCACTTGATCGCTGAGCTTGGTTCTTCCTGGATTGGTGCCGTACACAGCAATCCTCCTTTTCAATGGGAAGAACTCACATTGCCTTCCGGGGCCGATGTTTTGACTGAAGTCGAGTCTCTCTATGCTTTCAGCGAAGAGGCTTCTTTCGAGGTCCCACCAATCCGGTCTGCTCTAGTCCACCAGCCTGAAGGCAGATTATTGGTTATTGTTCTGCATCATGCTCTATATGATGGTTCTTCCATCCCTTTCCTTTTCGAAGACCTGGCGGTGTGCTATGAAGAGAGCAGTCTTCCGATAAGGCCACAATTCTCGGAGACTGTCCAACATCTACTAAGCGGTCAAGAAGAAGCTTGCGAGTTCTGGACAGAGAATCTACTTGGATACGAAGTGACTGAAGTTCCTGAGCTTCCTCATCCTGAGTCGTCAGACCGCATGTTTCTCTCTGAATGCCGGATTGACCTTGACTTGTCGGCCATAGTGGATGCCTGCAAGGCAATGGAGGTCACCGTGCAGAGTGTATCTCTCCTGACATATGCAAAGGTACTAGCAGGTGTGATTGGAAAACGCGATGTCGTCTTCGGACAAGTCCTTGCTGGTCGCTCGTTACCTGTTGCAGGTGCCGAACGGACCCTTGGGCCAATGTTCAATACAGTTGCTCAGAGAGTCTCTTTCGAGCCCAAGTTCCTAAGCAACAAGTCTATGGCTCAGCGTCTGCAACAGCATACAATCGACTCGCAGAGCCATCAGAACGCGCCACTAAGAGTTGTACAGAATTCCTTCCGGCAGGCTAACAACAGTACGTCGTCCGTCCTGTTCGATACTCTATTCGTCTTTCAAAAGAGTGCGGACTTCGCCGGCAGTATCATAGAAGAACAACAGATTTGGACGCCTTATGAAGCAGATGATTACGCGGCGCAGGCAGAATATAAGCTGAATGTTGAGGTCGACTATGCTCACGATGGACTTGTGGCACGAGCAACTTGCAATGGCCGGTACATCTCCCAGGAAACTCTTGACCATCTCATGGATGAATTTGCCATTGCGTTCCGTGACATCATCGAACATCCTACCAGATGCGCTACGATTGTGCCACATGGACTTGGTGAGCTCCCGACAAAGCTGGCCATTGAGCAGTCGCTCGCCTCTGGTCTTGAAGCATCCGAAGCACCACCCCATGAAGCCATCATCCAATCTGTACTCGCTGAAATCGCTGGAGTTTCAGTGGACAATATCAAGCCAAACACTAGTATCTTCAATATTGGATTGGACTCTCTCACAGCTATCCGTATTGCTTCAATCTGTCGATCGAAGGGGTTGAAGATTGGGGTAGCCGACATCCTTCAGGGAAACACCCTCCGTGGTATCAGCCAACGTATCCGGCCAATTTCCGAACAGACAATCCAACCTCAGGGTTCACTCATCGAAAACTATGCCGAGGTGGAAGAAACTGTACTGCAGCAGCTCAATCTCAGCAAGGACTCCGTCGAAGCAATTCTACCTTGTCTAGGTGGCCAGTTCTATCACCTCGTCAGCTGGTTGAAGTCCGGACGGAAGCTGCTCGAACCCGCCTGGGCTTACGATTGCTCCGAGCGCATCGACAGTGCCAAGATTGAGGAAGCTTGGTTCCAGCTCCGTCAAAGACATCCCATCCTCCGCACCTGCTTTGCAGCTACATCCTCATCGGAAGCAGTACAGATTGTTCTCAAGCAGGCGGTGCGTGATGCAAGCACGTTCCAGGTCATCGAGACCTCTAGCCCAATTTCCGAAGCAGCCCAAGCACAAGCAAGAGAAGAAGCTCTCCACCCATCCTCGCTTTACACACCTCCCGTCAGACTCCGTCTCCTGAAAGCTAGCGGCAGAGATGGCATCCTCGTCCTCATAAACCACGCCGCTTACGATGCATGGACGATGCCGATGTTCGTTAAAGATCTAGCACAGCTCTATAATGGCCAAAGTCCCGAAACAAACACAGATTTTTCTGCATTCGTCGACTTTTCAATGCGCTCTCTCCAGGACCTCGATGAAAAGCAATACTGGAACACTACTCTCGGTGACGCCTCGCCGACCATTATCCGCAACACTCGCACCGATACCCCATCCACTCCAGACCAGCTCTTCATCGGAGTCTGGGAAAAGGTCAAGGATCTCTCCCAGCTCGAAACAAAATGCCGATCCTCCAACGTCAGCCTTCAAACCGTCATTCTCTTCGCCATAGCCCGCTGCATCGCACGTCTCACCAACGTCCAAAACCCAACCATGGGTCTCTACCAAGCCGGTCGCTCTGCCTCCTTCTACAACATCGAAAACCTCTCCGGACCCTGTCTGAATGTCAACCCCTTCACCATTCCCAACGCAAACATCAACTCCGTCAACACCGACCTTCTCACCCAAGTTCGCGCTATCCAATCCTCTCTCGCGGACCGCGTCTCCTACGAACAAAGTTCTCTCCGCAACATCCTCCAGTGGATCTCACCTGACAAACCTCTCTTCAACACCTGGGTGAACCTCCTCTGGACGCAAACTACCAATACCACATCAGATGGTTCAGAGGACTTCTTCTCCCCGTTGCGGATCGGTGTCCCTACAGATTTCATTCCCGAACAGCCCTTGGCTGAAGAGGTCACTGCCGTATCGGCACTGGATACGGAATTCCTACCGTCGGAAAACATATTCATCGACGTTGGTCCAGATGCCAAGACGGATTCAATCGGGTTCGGTGTTCGAGTTGAAGGAGGTGCTATGAGTGTTGAAGAGGTGCATAAGCTCGTTGATGAAATTGCGGGAGAGATTGAGAAGATTATAGGGATGTTGGGATAGACGATGATATTTGACTTTTTGGGGAGATAAGATTGATTTATAGATTTCATATAGATTGCATGATGGTGTTGTTTGTTCTTGTTTGTTGTTTTAGTATATTCCGGGGTATGTGTATGCATGATGTGACTTACTTCTGTGGTTTTGTATTGTTTCTGTTGTTTGGAGATTGCATATGCATATAGATTTTAGTTTTTTGGTTTATTCACTTCTATTGTCGATAGCCTTCTTTCATGGCTTTAAATTTCGGTTTCTTTGCAAATTATTTGATAATATTTATACATAAGTATTCATGGCGAATTTAAGATAAGCATCTCGATATGTGGCCTGCAAAGAAAACATATTCATAATGCGACATTCCCCGGAGGGTAAAATTAGAGATCCAAGCCATGAGAAGCGTTGATATCAAAGGTTAACCATAGTGATTTATTTTCGGCTTCCTGAACCCACCTTACTTGACTGGCTCCACGATCATTAACAACGCATCCAAGTAGTAAACTCTCCAAGACACTATATCATTGATACCCCAGTTACATCCAGTACATACGACCATAGGGTGTGGAAAACAGGGCTTCCCGTCCGCTCAGCCGTACTTAAGCCACACGCCGGGAGGTTAGTAGTTGGGTGGGTGACCACCAGCGAATCCCTTCTGTTGTATGTTTTTCTCTTTTTTTTATTATTCTTGCTTGTTCCATCCAATACGATATCCTAAAAGCCCTACTACTCTGCGCCAGTATATGATCCGGAGCGACGTGTACATTACTTAGATCTCTCTGCATTGTTCAAAGTCATCATCTGGTATAGATAGTAACCGAGACCCTAGCCGGCGGATGTATGTACTGTACAAAGCCTCGAATGTAAGAGATAGGGTGCTCTTTCGCCGGTTGACGGTGACTACGATAATTCAACTCTGCTTACTACAATCACGTACTGGAAGAGTCACTTCCGCACTTCCCGCACATAGAGAGGGTGAGGTATTCTTGGTATCCACCCCACATAAGTTCGGGAAGCCTTCTTGGCATTCACCCCGCCTGGATCATACTTATCATATTACAATCTAGATAGATGTCTTTTGCAAGAGCAGGCTTGTCGATGAACCCTCATTAGCAGCTATCCCTGCCAAAGGTAATTTTCGGCACTGGGATGGGTATCAAGGGTATTGGATTTTACACGTTTGTGGTCCACATGGGGTGCATCAGGGTCCGCACAAGCAACCCTAAATCAGGCCAATTGTGGCCTTTAAGGCAATTAGTGTAACCTTGAAAGGCATTCGGAGTAGAGTTCTGCTGTAAAAGTACTCATGTCGGTTCTGCTAATTCCCAGGTAACTAAGCAAGATACAAAGTCGTATTTCAGCATGTATATCGCAGTGGGCGGGAAACTGCGTGTACATCGCAGGTTCTTCTCCCACCACTGGACGTCGTGCGCCATGACAACCTCTAACTCCGCCCCCTCTCGCGCGCTGGCCTCCCGCAGAGTATATTCAACTCGCGTCCGGTCCAGGTGGATACAGTGGCAAACGCTTTGCTTATCCTCTCGGGTCACTATCCCGCGCTCTGGGTTGAGCAGCCGTACGTCGCGGCAGCTATCCCCACCGAGATAAATCCATCCATGCAGTCCCAGCCGGCAGAGCAGGTTAAGATGGCCCGGCAGGTGGCCCGGGGCGTCCACCACATAGACGTACCCGTCCCCCAAGAGGTCCAGCGCCGCGGGTAAAGGCCCCAGTGGCACCTATGGAGCAGCAGCCTCAGGATCCGGCAGCTCGTGTACGGCGCCGCTGCTCTGCACAGTGCGGAAGAGCTCTGCGTCGAAAGCCTGGTGTGAGACACTCGTGCCTTCCAATCCGCGATGGAGCAGGGATAACGAGCCGGCTCTAACGATGAAACGACTTTGCGGAAAATCCCCGGGGTCTCCGTGGTGGTCGTAGTGGAGGTGGCTGAGGATGACGGTGTCGACGGCGTCCGGATCCAACCCCCCGTCGCGCAAATGCTGCGCAACCCCCCGACCCAGCCGGTAAGGAGCAACATGATTGGTTAAGGGCGCCTGCTGCGCGGGGAGATAGCGCTCAAGCCGGCTGCGTAGGCCCAGGTCGAAGAGCAGGTATCGGGGCAGGATAGCCCTGGGGTGAGCGATCAGGAAGCTCAGAGAGGGAACCGTGACCCGCGCGATGAGTAACGTTCGCACAGAGTGATCTGACCCCCGTCAATGGGGTGAACGACGACGCAGATCTGGTCCCTCCAAGGGGGTGGCAGGCAGCTGGGTGCTCTCCCGGTCTCCGCGGCGGGCTTCGCGGTTGGGTTGAGACGATGGGGCCCCCAATAATAATTTCAAGCGTTTGAAGGGCGTTCAACCTCGGTGGATCTGAAAGGTGTGAGTGTCGGTGTAGTGTTTTCAGTAACACTCGGGTGTGGTAAAAGAGTGGACTATTCATGTGGGGTAAAAAGCTTGGGTTTCCCCAGTCTCCCTCCGTCTGCCTCCTTTACTGCATTTCAAATAGCCCTAGCCCGCCAGGTTGACAAGTTTGGTGCCGCACAGCCGTCAAAAAGCCACTCCTGTACACCACTCAATTAACTGACCGATTCCCTCATTTGGCACCAATGGCTCTCATTACTGTCGCGATTCTCGCGGTCACTGCAGTGTTCCTGTTCCTGCGAGTCGGAAGGGCACGGAAACTGCCCCAAGGGCTCCGGGAGGTGCCTGTTGCTGGGAATGTCACTGCCATGGGAGCATATCCCCAACAACAACTCCGCAAATGGGCCGTCGAATACGGCGAATTGTTCCAAGTGCGGTTCGGGCGCCAGGTTTGGATCTATGCAAATAGTCCATCGGCGGTGAAAGAGATTTTCGACAAGCAGTCGCAGCACACTTCCTCACGCGCACCGAGCCCCGTGGTATCTGATTTGCTCTCCGGCGGGATGAGGTGAGTAAGGGAGAAAAGACGCATCTTGTCCAAGAAACGCCATGCAGCCCACTAACTAGGATGTACGCGAGTCTTCAGGTTCCTTCTTATGCCCTACTCGGCAGAGTGGCGGCAGCTTCGTGCCATCGTGCACAAACTTCTGACCCCGAAAGCATCCAACGAATTCATTCCGTCGCAGGAGTTTGAGGTCAAGCAGCTGCTGTGGGATATTCTGACGGACAACGACAATCAGAAGAACTTCTACATGCATATTCGACGGTATACGACCTCGGGTACGTGGGCAGTCCCTGTTGCGCCGTCAAAATCCCCGGTCGTCCGGTGCTAATTTTCTCGAAACCAGTGGTGATGACGTCGACCTACGGACGCCGCGTCCCAGTATGGGTAAGTGTTTGATTCCCTCCCTCCGGTCGAGGTCAGCGCTAACTCCAGTACCATTCCCTCAGGAATGCGAAGACATCCGCGAGATTTACGGGTTGATGCAGGAGTTCAGCGAATTTGCCACGCCCGGAAAATACCTAGCCGAGACCTTCCAGGTGCTGGCATACCTCCCTCAGTGGATGCAGTGGTGGAGAAAGGCCGCCCTCCGGTCCTTCAACCGACAGGCGGTCATTTGGATGAAATACTGGAACCGCCTCCGGACGCAGATGGAGAAGAACCAAGCCCCGGATTGTTTTGTGAAGCAGTTCATCAACTCTGACTATGAAAACATGGGTATCAGCGAGCTGCAAGCCAGCTTTGTTGCCGGAAGTATGTTCTCATCATGCACTTCTCAGTCGCTTGCCGACGGGTGGACTAATGGTTCTTCTCTGCAGCAATGATCGAGGCAGGTTCTGAGACGACCTCCTCCGCGCTCAACTCCTGTGTCAAGTACTTAGCGGCCTATCCGGAAGCCCAGGCGAAGGCCTTCGCGGAGCTCCGTCGTGTGGTGGGTGAGGACCGCCTCCCTAGCTTTAGCGATGAGGCGGAGCTGCCCTACATCCGTGCTTGCGTGAAGGAAATTCTGCGAATTCGCCCGGTCACCAAGTAAAAAACACCCCAAGCACCCTGATGTCTTTCGCATACTGACCCATCCCCTCTACTCACAGCCTGGGCTCTCCCCACTACACCTCGGCGGACGTTGTGTATAAAGATTGGTTTATCCCCGCCAACACCACCGTTGCTATCAATCAATACGCGCTACACTTCGATCCGTCGCGCTACGAGAACCCAGACGACTTCGTGCCGGACCGGTATCTCCACCATCCCCTCAAGGCGGGGGCATACGCCGCTCACGCCGACCCGTACGCCCGCGATCATTTCGACTTTGGCGCAGGCCGCCGCATCTGCCCCGGCATGCACTTGGCCGAGAATAGCCTGTTCATCACCATCGCGTGCCTGGTCTGGGCCTTTGAGATCCTCCCCCCGCTTACTGACGACGGGAAGATCGGATCTGTTGATGTGTCCGACGCCGCGTACGAGGAGGGGATGAACACTCTTCCCAAGCCCAGTGAGTTGCGATTCGTCCCGAGGAGTGACAAGGTGGTGGGGTTGATCCGCAGGGAGTGGCAGCATGCTAAGGAGGAGGGCTATATGCTGGGTTCGGTCAAGGTGAATGCGCAAGGGATGGTGGTAGATTGAGTGTGGAATGTTTACTGTATATTGTGTATGTACATAAATTCGTGTTGGGTGATATTATAAGTCTCTTGGGTCGAATGTGGTATCGCAACTAGAGACTCACCAGCATAGAGGTACTTGCATCCCTAAATGAATTAGGGCTGTATCCCATGCAGAGTGGGGTTTCCCCAGCTGGCCCCATCTGTTAGCTTCAGGGCTTCTCCCCAAGGAAAAGGGTGTAGAATGTGGGGGCTTATTCCTGTTATTTGTATCTTCTTTCGTCACCTCTGCACATCAGTTCCCGAGTGGTTTACTCTTCTTCCTTTCAAGTCATCATTTGGGGCATTTCCCATCAAGAATCAAAGACATTGGGGACTAGATAGGCCTCTGCTTGTGAATGGTAGCATCCCACCCATTCAGACCCTGCTTGTCAAGTAATAATAATAGTGTACTGTATTCTGCCCATCCTTGATAAAGGAGGTATTGTGTGCCAGTGCAATATATATCTTTTAATATATCTTTAAATTCTGTATACAGACTACCATGTCTCGTGCTATATTAAGATTAATATACAAATAGGAATAAGTATCTCCGGGAAAAAGAAAACAGATGAAATTTTTATCCTTATCCAGGAAAGTCCTATATAAAGTTCTTAATATAATGATAAATATAAGTTTTTAGACTTTATATGTTAAGTATTATATTGATAAGAACCTGAGATCCTAGATAATATATTTTTATTAGTCTGGATAGTAAATACAGAAATCTGATTATATATTTTAGATTCTATATCTGATTTACCGGCATGGAGCTTATAATAATATCTTATTATATTATTATTATTTGAAAGCTTTTTATTAATGAAAGCGGTTACCTTGGAGAGCTTCTAGTCAAGATTAGATATACTACTCCTGCGGTATAATTATTTTCATTTTTATAATATATATATAATCATATACCAAGGTAATAAGAGAGAAAATAGAGTACGGTAAGATAATAGTTTAGGTATCCAGTTATTAATCTCATATGAGGTTCTGCAGAACTTGTAGTAGGAATTAGTACAGGGAAGTAATATAATAGATCTCTGAATATCAGTCCCCTACACTATACCCTGGGAAGCAATTATAATAAATTCAGCTAGACTGCTTTTACAATACGCGGATGGCTCGAGCAGAGATAGTACTATACTCCAAAATCAAATGCTCGGTCCTCCGGGTGGCCGCAATCACCCTGTTTTCCTTGTTGAGGTAAACCTGTCGAATGTCGGCGGTGTTGGGAACGATGGAGATGACCGTCGGTGCTTGTTCCACGGCTTCTCGAGCAGATTCAACCACCACCACCGCGCCGGTCCCCTCCATCTCGGTCTGGAGCCGCTCACATGCGCTGCAAAAGACGTCAAAGATGTACAGCCGCCCTGTTGACGGCATGCTCTTGCGCACATTTTGGGCCATGGCGTATCCCATGGCACCCAGGCCTGAAGACTCACCGCGGTTAGCAGCGGCCACGACGACGGGCAACCCTAAGCAATCTGATGCAGGCGGGGCAAGGGAGGGATGTTACCAATAAAGGCGATGTTCTCTGTGGTGTCTGCGGTCATCTTTCAACAGCTGATAAATGAATCTTTTTTTTGTTGGATTGACTGCCTGTATTGCCTGTTGTGCAGGATCTGGGATCATGTTACTGGACATAAGTCACAGTCCCGAGATTCCACACAGATGGGCTCTGGGGGAAGGAGAGAGGCAGATACGTTCTCCACCGTTTGGTATTGGGAGCTGCTACGAGTGGCAAAGCGCTGTGGGCTTTTGTCGGGAGCACTGTGGAGTGTGGCTTTACATCATGCACATGCCCTGATATGTAGCCCCAAGAGCCATTCTTTGGTCGTATCCGAGGCACTTATACGGGAAGTTTACCACAGACGGGCAGGTGAAAGGAATGAGATATGAGAGTTTCCCTCAGTTCAATGGCGAACCGTCAATATCTTGGATCCTATGCAAAAATAACTACATTGCGCCTCGCATTTCCCATCAGTCGCAACCCGCTCAAGAGTCATGTATTCAGAAGGCCTGCGCGATGCAGAGCATCATGATGTCGATCAAGCATATATCCCGTGACCGCTGCCCGGCGGGTGATAAGAGGGTGCCAGAGCGGGTCGAACATAGGACCCAACGAGCCCAGCAGCTCGTTGCTATCGCCACGGCCGTCCTCCGCCTCATGCTCCGCCATTTCATTACCCTCGAGTCTCGTGTTAAGCCCAACGCAGGGCATCAGGCTCGGATTCTCCTTCCAGCCCAGGTCGTGAAATTTGCGCACCTCGACCTCCATCCCAAGCCAATCCGCATCTTCCACCCGGGGCGACGACCACCCAGTGAACTCCGTGGCTGCGGGAGTCGCATACGGCAGTTTCTCCTGTCCACAGGCCGGTAATGGAGTCTGCGTCTGCATCGAAGAGAGTGGAATAAGATAGCTCGCCGAATGTGCCTCCGCATGGAGGGTGGTAAAATCCTGGACAGTGAGCGCGTGCTGGATGGGGTCCGTGGAGCTGCGCCAGTGGGTCATGTCGGGGCTGTCGGGGGCCGCGGGCTCGAATTGATGTGCTATGGGGGAACTTGTGGGCGATGCTGCGGCGCTGACCTCCCAAATGGAGGGTCGGGCGCCGTATTTGTCCCCATGGGCCGTCTTTTCGTGCCGTATAAGGACGTCTCTAGTTCAATCCCGTCCCATCAGTTTTTTCCTCTACAGATCACTTCCTCCATTCCCAAGTGTCAAGGGAAAGTGAGCCGGGGGAAGGGGATTGGGTCGAAGGAGCTCACGTGCGACTGTACTTTTTCACGCAGTATCGGCATTGGAACGGCTGTTCGCGGGTATCTGAATAAAAGAAAAAGTGTTCAGCGGGGGCACTGGAGGATTTCACTAAAGAATAACGGGCGTGGGGAGCACTGACGACCGCGTCGATGGCGCACGCAATGCTCGCGGCGAAGGAACCGTTTCTTGCAGATGTTGCAGACATGCTGTCTCCTCCCCGTCGTTGTCATCGCACAATCGTCGCCCATGGTAAGGTCAACGCGAGCTCAATTGTGGGCTGGGTGTCAAACGGTGGAATCAAGATAACAGCGTATGGGGGTAAAGATATATAGGAAAGTAGGGGGCGGAAGGCAAGGGGACAAAAATCAAGAGGGATCCGGCCTCTAGCGCGATGTGCCATGGCCTGATGGAAGATTAAGCATTGCATCTTTTAGATAGTTCTCACACGCGTCTCAACACAGCTTGAGGGCATGCCTTGTTCGCTCGAGCGGCGCTACAAAAAGGGAGCTTCAGCACCCCACATACTATGTCATGGCTATGTGGGGGCTCGAACTGGGCAGCAAGAACAAGAATAAAAAGATGATCTAACCAGGAGAGTGTGATTCCATGTTTTTTATTCTTTTGAGATTGAAAGAAAAAAGAATGATATAAGAGAAAAACAACGAAACTGTTGATAATATCCTGTCGAAGTGTCGGGGTTCAGTATATAATGATTCTAAGGAGGGCCCTATATGTTCGCGCAGCAGCCCGCAACCGCCTACACCAGTATCTACCCACCATGCAAATTCATATGTAACTAAAAGGTTTGAGGGGCCTAAGGTGATAAAGAATCGAGATAGACTCTAGTAGTCAACCTTACAATCATCTCGATTCTGAGATTTAACTGTGGTGCGCCCCGAGACGCCCTGGGACACCGCAGGTGAGGTTCTGGGTACCTTTTGAAGGGCAAAACAGCACACGGGAATGACATGGGTTTGCATGTCTAGCTGAAGCAACATTCTGCCGGTGATTGCTCCGTCCGTATACCAGACAAAGCCCTGCAGTGCTGAACATGGTACACGATCTTACCGGTCAAGTCAACATAGAGCATATTGTCTTCCGCAAGCTTAATATATTGAAGTGCACGCATTATAGAGTCAATTTCTTGCTATGCCGTAGCTACGCGACTGGCAACGAACAATCTACATGGCGGAGTATCGATTCCGGTAATCTCAGCCCGCTAGTCAACGCAACCTAATGCCCAGACAGAAACACAGCCCAAGCTCGCGACAATTCGTCGGCGGGAACCGTCTCCGTAAGGGTCAGAATTGAGGTGCTGCGCTCAGTACGAGGCTCGGGAGCCAGCACGGTCTGAACTTTGCCCGCGGTCTCCGCCGCGCGCCCTCCGTAAACCCGAACATGCAGATCCTTGGTCTCCCATTTGAATGGCTTCCACGGGTCCCCACCATGAGCGAAGGTAATGAGATCCTCTGCAAACTGGATAGCCACGGCCTGCTGGGGCTCGGACAGCCGCTCGTTGTAGTTCTGAAACAGAAAGGCCACATCGAGGATGTGGTTGGAGCGGCCGCTCCAGCGTCCGTCCCAGGGGTTGGGCTCGTTGAAGTTGTACAGATAGGCCTGGCCAGACCAGCAGTGTCCGTAGTGTAGAATAGGTAGGAAGAAGCAGAGGTCAGTGACAAATGTCAAGATCCGGTCATAGGCCTCTTGTCCATCCGACTCCTCGCGGATGCCGTACTCCGTCATTACCAGTTGAGCTTTTTCCGCTGACCCAAGGGAGCGTTCGAATGACTTGCGGAAGGTAGAAGCAACCATGGCCGGATCGTAGGGAAGCATTGTGGACATGATACTGCCCTGTTGCTGAGTTAGCGCGAGACACACACCCTCACCACCCCAGACCCGAGGACGGTGCACTTACATCCAGTTGACAGTCCCCGATCATGATCTTTTCGCACCATCTGCGTCCGGGAAGCACAAGGGGACCAGCATCGCCCTCGTAGATCTCTGCATAGGTGTGGTCTATCAGTCCCAGCTCGCCCCCGCTCGCTGGCAGGAAGGCATCCGCCGGGGAGAAAGCAGCGACAATCTTATCGTAGTCCAACGCCACTAGGGCCTGAACCCGCTCCGCGGCGGACAGTGAGCCCAGCCCCAGTCGATCCACATACCCGCGGTAGGTCAGCTCGGTCACTGCGTCGGGAAGGGGCCTCATGAGGAGATTCGTGCCGCCCATGCTTACCATGCGCTTGAACAGAGGCAATTCTGACTGGAGATGGTGGGTGGCAGAAACTGTGCATGTTCATGTATGAGCTGGGTGGGTTCGATCCTGGATGGGTGTATCGGACTGGTCGGGAAGGAGGAAGAAGGAAAAAGGAGGAAAGGAGCAAACGGACCTCCACCTGCGCTCTGGCCGACCAGCGTAACGCTCTCCGGCGCTCCGCCAAAACCTGCGATGTACTTCTGGATCCATAGCAAAGCCGCTCGTTGATCCAAAAGGCCCCTGTTAGAGGGATAGCCACGCGTTACCAGCTCTTCCGAGGTCAGAAACCCGCACGCTCCCAATCGATAGCTTGGATACCTTTTGTCAGCGGCCATGCTATGAAGACAATTCCGGGATGGCTATTCAGGCAGCTTACTTGACGTTGACCCCAATGACGGGTTGGCCAATCCGGAACGACAATTCAATCAGCCGTTTGAAGTCGTACTGCGGCCAGGAATTGGCGCCAATCGCGTACCCTCCACCATGCAGAAAGACGATGACGGGCAGACGGGATTCGCGGGAGTGATCAGCAGGCGTGGTAATGTTCAAGTTAAGACATTGGGTCGCCGATTGATGGAGGTTGGGGGTGGGGAGTCGCTGCTGCAGGTGATCAAATTCCATCTCTACCCCTATCGGTGGAGAGGGAGCCGTTGGTCTTGCGAGTGGTCAGTCAGATTGGACAAAGCTGGTCACCAGTCACTGGAAAAACCACGGGAAACTCTTACCCAGGCGTTGTAGCATCGATCGAGCCACTTGGATCTCCTTCTACCACCGACGGGGCTGCCCATGCATTCACCAGCGTGGCATAGGGTACGCCTTGAAATTGATGGGTGGAGGCAGAGGCTAACCCTTGTACAACCCCCAGCGAAGGGTGCGAATAGTTGATGACGGACGGCATTTCTAGTCTCTTCGGGGCAGTACGTCCTAGTGATTTCAACGACTGCGAGAGGGGAGGGGGGCTTGAGATTGAGGGACAGACTGCGGAACAACCCCTCTATGCCACTTATCTAGCTTTGCGCAGGACAGGTGGGGTGAATCATGGTGGGGACATGGGGTTGGCCCGGGTGCGGGGGGAAAGATGGAACATCGAAGAGAGGGGAGAGAGAATGGGTAAGTATAGCTCCCAGGCCCAAATTATGGGGTATAAGGATTAACATCTACACTGTTCCTTGCTTCCAAGCTACCGTGCCTCATTGCCCGAATGAATATCCACTGCGATTTACCAGTGCCGGGTCGCAACCTTCAGGGTCTAGATATTTTGCAACCCGGCGGCTACCTACGTATCTCATATCTTGCCGAATTCTTGGCTGCAACCAACTACAGCCAGGCGAGATGTGCGCCGAGAACTCAAAACGAGTCAGGATTTCTCGCCGCCGTCAACTCTTCATGGAGTATGGCCCCCGATGGTGCGGCACGTCTTCAATCCCGACTCCAAGGTCTATCTGGAGCTTTGGGAGGAGCTCAAACGGCAGGTGTGTCAAGGCACCGCCGCGAACTGTTTCTGCAAAAGCTTCTACCTGAAGGATCCCGAGAAGGCGGAAATTAACAACCTCATGGTGGCCTACGCTTGCGGCGGATTAGTCGAAGCAGGCAGTGAGACGACCGCGACCACGCTGAACAACTGGCTCCTAGCGATGGCCCTTAATTCGGCGGTCTTGCAGCGCGCCCTGCAGGAACTCGACCAGGTGGTCGGCCGGGACCGGCTCCCGGCTGGGAGGACGAGCCTAACCTGCCCTACATCCGCGCCATTATCGAGGAAACCCTGCGCTGGCGGCCTGTGTACAAATTCGGCATGATGCATGCCACGAGCGACGACGATTGGTACGATGGATACTTCATCCCCAAGGGATCGGTTGTCATCTTGATTTGATGGTAGGTTTTGCCTGTCCAGCTGAACTTTGACCCTATGCCTCCTGCAGACGGACGAACTGTCCACCAACCTTTCTGCACACGCAGGGCGATTCATCGCAATCCAGAGCTCTATGCCAACCCGGACGAGTTTCAGCCCGAACGATACCTAAAATATCGTCTGTCCGCAGCCGAGTACATCAACATCGCCGATCCTTACCAGCGGGATCATTATACCTACGGGGCTAGCCGGCGAATCTGTCCCGGGGTGCACGTCGCCGAACGATCCTTGTACATTGATATTGCCCGGACCCTCTGGGGCTTAAGCATTTGGAAAAACATAGGGGCGGATGGGAAGATCATCGAACCCACGACCTCGATGGTGCGTAGATTGCTGAGCATCCCGCATCACTGCGTATGTGCCATCGAACCCCAGTCGGCGCACCACGCTCAGCTGATCATGATGCTTGGAAAAGAGCTGAGGCGTCACACTTGCCGACACCGCTTCCACCCGATTTTGGCATGATCGGCAAGACGCCGCGTTCAATGACCTGAGCCAGCGGGGATGATGTAATTAATTCGTGCAATGCTATTCGGCAATTCGGTAGATTCTGTGTACAGTACGGTACCTAGTTACTATCCAATACCGTCCAGTACTGTCCAGTACAGGACTCTCCAAAGGCTGCACAGGCTGCCCGGTCAAGCGTGTATAAATGTCTTTGTTCATGTACGGAACACGGATGACCTACTGCTGCTGATCGATCAGCAATTCTAACTTTACTGCTTATTTCTTCATATGTGTCTTGGTTACCGATATTGACTGGTTCCCCGCACTGTGGCGCCCTTAGTTTAGCTGGCCAATTGTGGGGTCAAGCCAACCGCTGTCTCCTTTTTCCAGAGCGTTTGCATTCGTTCCTCTTCCCACTATCACCTTCTGTCACATCCTTCCTACTTTCCACCTACAAGCACAACACGACCACTGGATTGATTGATTGATTGATTGGCAAATTAGTCATGAAACAGCACGATATTGCGGCTCGAAAGTGCGCGAAATGCCATCGTGTCTTTTCCAAAGTTGAGCATTTACGACGTCATCAACGATGTCGTGAGTTGGGAGGACTTTCCTACCATTCCTACCATTCCCTCATCACTGACTGAGTGTTGGGATTCGATAGACACGGGAGAGAAACCGTTCGGCTGTGCTTCATGCGGACGAGCTTATGCCAGAAGGTATGCGTCGCTTCTTGTAGTCCGTCGGTTATATCTATGGCTGCTCTGCCGCTGATTAGAATTCGCCCATCAGCGACGTGTTGAACCGCCATATTCGTCATCACCATCCGGAGGTGGAGATGATGGACGGAGCAGGGCGGGCGCGGAAGCTCATCGAGGGCAATGGCACGAGAGTGCGTTCCGGGACGCAGAGCCCCCGAGCGGGTTTTCCGAGTTCCCGAGCGGATTCCCCGAGCGCCCGGCTGGCGGCGGTGCCCTCACCCACTCCGCCCGTTTCCCCGCCCAGTCCGCTCCCGGATGTCATGGTTCATGACTGGGAGCTGCCCCATCTGGATGGCTCCACTGGGATGGACGCCTCCTGCCTGGAAGGCCTGCAGCGGTACCTCGACGAGTGCCCCGACCTGCAACCAAACAGTGCCCGGGCGATCTCCGGTCCAACGATCGCCTCGATGCCAACTCCCATGCTTGGGACTTTCGACCGGATGATTGACCCTTCACTGGGGGCATCGGCGCCAGCTCAAGCAGCCGACTCCCACGTGGTGAACCACCAATTGTCGGAGGAGATAGACTTCCAGTCCATTCTCGTGGGGAGCCCGGACATGGCCGATATCAATCCCAGCCTCCCCCCATTCCATCATCTCTGCTCCAAAAACGGCATCTCGAATGAACAATTTGAGCGAGTCCGACGCCTCTGGCCGAGACGCCGTAGAACTGGGCCCACCATCCCGGCCCTTTTCTCCTGGGATGAGATCGTTCGACATCCAGAAGACAATATTCTCTCAAGCCCGGCGCTGGAGACCCCGCCGGATCCAGCAGATTCCTTCTGGGGTCTAACTGATGCGTGCCGGGATCGCTTGGTGGAGGATACTCGCGGCTACGGAGCGATTTCCAGTCCGGATCGTGGGGATGGTGGATCCAGCAGTGCCGGGTCGTCCAGCTGTGGCCCGTGGAATGGCGAACTCCCCCCGACAGACATCCTTGATCTGTGTCTTGACCTCTACTTTTCACACTTTCAGGTCCATTTGCCTTTTGTTCATCCTGGAACCTTCAACGCCTCGCTCACTCCAAGTATCTTTCTTTTTCCCATGTGCCTCGTGGGCTTAATTCTCCTCAACAAGACCACGGCGCGCGGTCTGATCGCGACCCATATCCCAGTAAGGGGTCCCCATATGCAAGTTCTCGGACAAGGCTAATGTACTTCCCTTCCGAGGGTCCCGGGGCGCCATTGAACACTGTCGAGCCGAGTTGACGTCACCGCGGCTCCGCCATTGCCCGGGACCTGAGCTGCTGACCACCCTAGGAGCAGCATGTCTGTTGCTCTCAATTGCCGCCTTTACACCGGTACGTGCGTCCATGGTCGAGTGGATGGGCCGAGATACTGACCAGCACGCTTAGGAGTTGGCATACGAAGAGCTGCGCCAGGCACTCTATGAGGAAACTTTATCGGTGAGTCCGTTCCCCGTCCTCTGTGCGTCACCACTATGAGGGCCAACCGACTAACACTATGCATGATCGGGGATTCGCAGCTAGCGCGGGACAGGGGTCTGTTTTCCGCGCGCAGCCTGAATGAGTCCCTTCTCCCGGCTGCGGACGCGGAGGATGCGCGATGGAAAGCATGGGCCCGGATTCAGTCGGCGCAACGGTAAACCATTCCTCTCCCTGTCTCCGAATCGATCCCCCTGGCTAACCGGGACCCAGCCTGGCCGCCTCATTGATTTTGACCGATGCCTACTCGGCTCAGGTGTTGGGGGTCGCTCCTATTCTCGCGCCGGGATCTATTCTCATCCCTCTCGTACGCCAGGACGAGCTGTTCATGCTGGCCTCCGCGCAGAAGTGGCAGAACCAGATCGGCCCCGACACCTGGTTGCATCAGCCACTAGCCGCACCTCTTGATCCGCGAAATCCGGTGCCCGCGGGGATGACGGGATTTGGCCTCGAGGTCGTCTTGACCGTGATTTGGCTGTGGATCTGGAGCTTCAGCCATCAAATGCAGAAACCGGCGCCGTGGTTCTTGGAAACCTATTCTCCCAAACCCGGGCTGCTAAATGGCTGCTCTTATAATGGCACGCCTAGCGCGCTGGGCGCCGCCCTAGTGCAGGCATTCGACAGCTGCCGGACAGAACTCGAGACCGGCAACACCAACTTGTTCATTCTCTGGCATTACCTCGGCATCTCGCTCACCACTGATCTTGCCACTATAGAGGACGCTGCGGGGCGTAACGGGCCAGATATGGCCAAGGTCGCTTTGGCAAAACTGCGACTGTGGGCACGATCGTCCGCCGCGCGACGGGCGTGCCTGCACGCGGCCCAAATATTCGTGCTCATCACGCGTCATCGTCGCTCGGATGGGCTCATGCTGCACACGGAACTGGCGCTGTTTCACGCCGCCCTCGTGATGGGATTCTATCAACTCACTGCGCTCGACTGGAGTGGGAGTAAGATTGCATCCTTTGACCTCTTCGACCATGTTGACTGGACCCAAGTTGGCTCGATGGGGTTGTGCGCCCCCGATCTTCCGGAAGATGCCTCGGCCGCCCATCCCAATTCTTCAGCGACTGTGAACTTTATCCAGAACGGCGGGCCTGTCAGCTTCCGTGGTGCCGAGTATCGCAATCCGTACGGGGCAGCCCGGCGGTCGTTCATGAACGTGGCCTTTCAACTTGAAGAAGTGGGCCAATGGAACGTTCAAGAATATTGTAAAGTCCTCCATATCATTGCTGACACCCTGATAATGTCGGAACAAGAGACCGGAATGGCATCTTGACCCTCAAAGGTCGTAGGCGTCAAGAAGTGGTCAGACGCCAGGTATGCTGGCCGAAGCGTAAAGTTTGTCCTCTTTTGCGTTTCACGCCAAAGTATGCGTTCTGTGCCATTAGACCTCCCCTCATAATCCCCGCTACCACCGGAGCACGAGCGGTAAGCAATGAGTTATAGGTGCAGGTGAAGCTCTCCTCTTGGGGGTCATGTATGTGGGGGCGTGTTTCCCCTTCTCCTCCATAACCCCCGCCCCCCACACCTCTACCGCTAATCCGGCCTCATACTATTGCCATCTCACCTTCCTCTTGCCCCACCCTCTACAATGAACCTTTTGCCATATATGATCGGCTCGGGGCCATTGATCAGGTGTCACTACCTCTTCTGCGCCCGTTCCCTATGCCCATAGTCTCAAATCGATCCTCCTGGCCCGTTCTGATGTCGCCCCCCTTTGTCCTCGTGGTGGGCGCTGGCCCCAGCGGCCTACTCTTGGCCTTAATGCTCGGCCAGCAAGGAATCCCCGTGCGATTGCTCGAAGCCGCTGATGCCCTCGACGACCGTCCCCGAGCTACCCACTATGCGCCCGCCGCGGTGCAGGAGCTTCGTCGCGCGGGAATATTAGAAGAGATGAAAGCCGAAGGATCCTTCATCCCGAACGGAGCGTGCTGGCGCAAGCTCAACGGTGAAATTCTGGCCGGGTTGCCGCAGTCCACGGACCCGGATCAGAATCCGACCCCATTGACCTGCTTGCCGCTGAACCAATTGAACATGGTCCTTCAACGGAACATCGCGAAATTGCCGCAAGTGGAGCTCCTCTACTCCCACAGGGTGACAGGCCTGGGCCAGGACGATACAACTGCCTGGGTGCACGTGGACACGCCCGACGGGGCGAAGACGCTGGAGGCACGGTACATCGTGGGATGCGACGGCGCCAACAGCCAGATTCGCCGCTCTTTGTTCGGGGACTGGGAGTTTCCCGGGTTCACTTGGGATAAGCAGATCGTTGCAACGAATGTAGGTTTTACGCCCCCTTGTTGCTGGCGATTTGACCTCCACCTCCTCCCCATCAACCTACAATAAATGAGTCTCCGCGCTGACCGTATTGCCGCACTACCAGACATACTACCCCTTCGAGAAGCATGGGTTCGACTGGGATTCCAACTTCATCATCGACCCCGAGCATTGGTTCATGGCCGCCCGGATCTCGAACGATGGCCTCTGGCGCGTGACCTACGGAGAGGTCGGTGGGCTCCGCATGGAGGAGCTTCAGGCTCGGCAGCCGGCTAAGTTCAAGGCCTTCCTGCCCGGCCACCCCGAGCCAAGCGAATACAAGATCGTGAACTTCAGTCCTTACAAGGTGCACCAGCGCTTGGCCAAGAAGGTGCGGGTCGGTCGCTTCCTTCTGGCTGCAGATGCTGCACACCGTAAGTGCTTCTTCCCTCTGTCTCCTGGCTCCCTCCTGCACCGCTCCTGCGTACCTGACACAAATGAATCTTTGGTTAGTATGTAATCCCTTTGGTGGTCTTGGTCTCACGGGTGGAATCGTGGACGTGGGAGGACTCTTTGACTGCCTCGCCGGCATCTATTCCGGCCAGGCGGATGAAGACATCCTGGACATCTACGACAGCGTTCGGCGGTCCAAGTATAACACCATCGTGAATCCGACGTCCAGCGGGAATATCCGGTTGCTGTTCGAGCAGAACCCAGAGACAGCACTCCAGGATTCGGACTTTCTCCGGGCATGCAAGGTGGCCGAAACTGATCCGGCTGTGGCGGAAAAACTCGCGAAGGCGGCGGAGCGGCTACAGTACGACTTCACTCAGCACTATCGCGCCTAGGTGGTGGGAGGTATATATTGTTGATAAGATTGCACTTGAGTACATATTATATAGCTTGGAGTTTCAGCAAGTCAGCATCTCACGTGGTTCTTTTCTCTCGTTGTGATTCCAATACTTGCTCTGGGCCCCAGAGTCCTTTCCAAACGCGCTTTGCAGGCGATAATGAGCACAAGCCAGTCAGGCGGGGCTTTGTAACCAGCCGAGTGCTATCCATATAGACAGTTTATCTCCTGTATGCAGTCCAGCTCACATAAGTCACTGCTAGACATACATAGCTCTGTGCATCAGCAATACCAAATGAGGAGACGTCGATGTATTCACCCTGCAAGAAGTCCTGCCCAGCATTCCCGCCTCTCCCTTCATCCTCCAAATCCTTGCATTACCACATTCCCTAACAGAGGGTTGCAGATATGTCAGGTCCGACAATTGGGATGGATCAGTCTTGATTCACCTCACCCCACATCTTCCCCCCTCCCTCTCCCCACCTGTGCGGATTGAAGTTGATCCCTGCTGACGTGTCCAATCAGCAAATAGACAGACGAAGATCGAGGTCATCCACATCCGCATCCCCCACATACAAGCGGGAAGGTGATCGACGGAGTGTGGGGTGTGCTGCCACAAAATCCCCAAGGAGCTCGCTCTGATGGCTACCCAGAATCCGGGGGAAATATGTGTAACTTGGCTCCCGATTCCTCCCAGCGGACCAATACACCCTACCCGTTACCGTTATTCTCTTTCCTCGGCGCTGTGCATAGCTTTCCTTTCCACCTATTACTTTGACGGGAAGAACCCCCCAGCATGGTTAGCCACCGTTTCACCTGGCTGCCAAGCAGCTTGAAGCCCGAATCCGTCGGCGCCACGTCCACCATCATGGCGGGAACGAGCCACCTTCACACGCCAACCAGGCTTGCACTGGTGGCCGTGGCAGCAGGCCTGGTATGTTTGGTCCTGTACCGCCAGTTCTTGCACCCGCTGGCCAAGGTCCCAGGCCCGGTTCTCGCACGGTTCACGGGCATGTGGCGCAACTGGTACTACCTGCGGGGCCAGTGGCACGACGTGGTGCTGGCGTTGCACGCGCGGTACGGGCGGGTGGTGCGGATCGCGCCCAACGAGGTGTCCATCGTGGACGAGGCGGCGGCGCGGGCGCTGTACGGCCATGGCACACAGGTGGTCAAGACCGACTGGTACGAGACCTGGGACGTCCCCGGCACGGCCCCGGGGCTGTTCGCAACGCGGGACCGGACCGAGCACAGCTTCCTCCGCCGGCGTGTATCGCGCGCCTTCTCCATGACCGCCATCCTCGAGTTCGAGGCCTATATCCAGGGCTGCTTCGACCTTCTGCTAGAGCAGCTGGCCGCTCGTGCAGACAGTGGGAAAGCCGTCGACATGGCCGAGTGGACCAATGCCGTCGCCTACGACATCGTCGGCGAGCTCGCCTACGGCAGCCAGCTAGGGCACGTCCGCACCGGCTCCGACGTCATGGGCATCCGCCAGGCCATTCTCACCGGCTTCTTCTGGATGGCCAATCTGGGCCACTACCCCGGCAAGAGCCGGCTCCTGACCTCCCCGACGACCGCTACCCTTACGCGCTGGCTGGGCATACCAAACAGCTTCCACCACTTCCGGCAGTGGAGCGTTAACCGCGTTCGGGCCCGTATGCAGGAGAGCGCCGCACCCACCCCGGGGAAGTCCACCCGCAAGGACATGCTCCATCACTTCGTCCAGATGAAGGATACCAATGGAAACCCGGCGTCGGAAGGGGAGGTGCTCATCGAGGCCATGAATATCATGTATGAACCCCCGTGAGTCACCCTTACTTACCTCATGGCTAACAACCCCAATACAGAGGGGCAGGAGCTGACACGACTTCTATCGGCATGCGGGCTTGCCTGTACTACGTGTGCACCCACCCGGCAGTATATAAGCGTCTCCAGGCCGAGATCGACGAGTACTTCGCCGCCCGACCGGAGGGTCAGCAGGGAATCTCCTACAACGAGGCCCGACAGCTGCCGTACCTGCAGGCAGTGGTGTCCGAGGCGACGCGCCTGCACCCCAGCATTGTCTACCAGCTGCTCCGACGAGCTCCCTCCCCGGGGGGAATGACAGTGGCAGGTCACGCGATCCCTGCTGGTACGGCGGTTGGCATCAGCCCGCGGGCCCAGAACCGCGATCGCGCCATTTGGGGCGAAGACGCCGACTGCTTCCGCCCGGAGCGATGGCTCGAGGACCCCGTCCGCGCCCGCTACTTTGAGTCGGTCACGATGACCTTCGGTGGGAATGGGCCCCGCATGTGCATTGGGCGTAATATTGCCTTGGTAAGGGTTATATTTTCCTCTCTCTCTCTCTCTCTCTCTCTCTCTCTCTCTCTCTCTCTCTCTCTCTCTCTCTCTCTTCTTCTTCTTCTTGCTTTGCTATGTGCCCTTTTCCCCCTTCGTGCTGTTCTAGAAGCAAGTATCACCGCTGACGAACGCTATCAATCTGCAGGTTGAAATGCTGAAGTTCATCGCTCTGATGTTGCATACCTTCGACATCGAACTGGTGGACACCACCCGCCCGTGGCGGATTGAGTCCTTTTGGTTTGCCTACCAGCATGAGATGTACGTGCGTCTCTGGAAGAGAGTGAAGAGCTAGCCGGAACCAGCGCCTCCGGGTGGGAGAGGGCAAATGAAGGTGGGAAAAATGACTCCGTTTACCGACGAGAATACATAGTAAATGACTTAGGCAAGGCCATTTGCAGATACCCATTTTCCTGTCTCATGTTCTTCTAACATCATCCAGGACGCTAAATTCTCAAGTCATGATACCGTTTTCTGCCAAATCAGTAAGAAAGAAAAAAAAATCAGTTATAACGGACTAGACTCATCTTCATATGTAGATGATGCTGTACGTAATAGGGAAAGAAAGATTTGTTCTCGCCATACTATCACCCATCCTTTATGATGATGGTATCCATCGGTTTGATATCGCTAAAAATTACTTAGCGTGTGGACTAAGTACAGCGGATATACTATAAATGGTGACCGCTTCGCATGATCGGTTTACATAGTACATCTACCAGCCTTGACCCACTCACATATTGACGAAGTTTTCAGAATTCCTCATGAGCCCACTCCATTACACTCAAATTGGATGTTGGCCAAAAATTTTAGTATTCACACTACTAGTCGAAGACTAGTGTCACTGGTTCTGAAGCAGCCACCCAAGGTTTACAATGAAAAGTAAACACTGAGTATGAAAGCATTTGCCCTAGACACAATCCAGCCAGCTTAGCTCCAAATACTAGTCAGAAAATCCCTAAATCAAGTATCAGCAGTCAATGTAGATTTCCAAAACAAATTCTTTTACTTTCTACTTTAATTACAACCTGCAACACAACATCGTGTCTTTGTGGAGATTATCTTATTATCTCTCCAGTAGGGAGGGGTATGTACCTTGAGGTAAGTAAGTCTATGTATGTACAAGCTTGAAAAGAACCCCACCTATACGCTAAACGATCGATCAAAACAAAAATATAAAAGATGCCCGATAAACACCCGCAACATAACACCATAAAAAAAGTTATCGACGATGCTCTTCCTCCATTTGAAAATCTTTTTGCACCTTGATAGACATTAGATCGTACCCCATGGCTTCTTCTTCATCGCTGATCCTCCCCTTGCCTGCACCGTCCATTTCGATATGTACTGACGTTGTTGTTAAAACGGCTTCATCTTCTCGTGTCTGTCTCCGATCGTCGCCGTGGATCTTGCTCATGATATCGGGTGCGAAGCGGACGCCTTTTGTGGTGGGTCGGTTTGGCATGCTCCCGCGGTTGATAATTGTTCGGAAAAGGGGCTGGAGGACGGGGAGGCAGGCACAGACAATTCCAATGGATGGTTCAACACTGGACCAGATAAAAACGTTGCCCAGGTTCCAGGTCACGTCAACGTCATTGATGAAGGTGAAGTAGTAGATGCGGATGGCGCTGGCGACACACACACTGTTGTTGGTTATTTATTAGTTGGGGTTAATTGGGGGAAGGGCGGGGGTGTGTTGTAGTTGACTTACAAGCCACCTAGAAGGAAGATGCTTAGAATTTGGATCTTCTGTCCCACTCGTAACTTCAGGCGCCAGACTAGCGGAATTGGAACGAGAAGGATGAGAAGGTCGCCGACCATGTTGGCGACGGCATGAGCAATGTAGAACGGGTAAATATCATATCGGACGTAACCGCCGAGAGGGTTTTCGTATTGTGTCCAGAAATATGAGACTGGTTGGCAGGAGCATAGAAAGGCGACTGAGCAACCTATCCAGTAGGCGATGGACAGGGCGATGCAAGCCCACATGGTCCACTGCATACCGAAAAGTCGGCGATATGATAGTATGATGGAGACTTTGATGAGGGGAACGGTGAGGATATAGAGGAGCACGTTGGCGTATAGTATCTAAAGCATTGACGTGAGTCCGACATTCCTCGAGAGAAGGCTACCAAGGGTATCTTACATGCACCATGTTGATTATTTCATCTAGAGTGACAACCCAAACATGTTTCCCAAGGCCATAATGTCCTCCTAAAAACAATGTTAGCATAGTACATTTCTAAGTAGGGTGGGCTATTACGAACCTGCTATTGCACAAGCCATGTTGGCAGTACCTGATAACTGTAGCATAATTAGAACAACAGTTCTCAAACGAAAGAGTACAGCATACCAGTGCTCCTACTATCAGCCAGTCATCAAGCCCTATGTTGGCCTGCTGGACCTTTATCCGGGAAAATAACCGAAAGCCAATGGTCACAAAGGCCAGGGCATACATGCAGACGACGGCGGCATCATTTCTCCCCGTGCTGTCCTCCTCGAGATTGAGGCCCTTGGGCGGCTCACCAAAGGGACTGGACATATCTGTGGGTTTACAGAAAATTTGGTACACGCAGGGGCATTGTGGGAGAAACAGTTCCTATAATAGACGACGAACTGGCTCCGGGGCCCATCGGGTTTTTCATCTATCCATGATTTAGGGGCCAGGAGCGGGCAGTTAATGAAAATTGTGAACAGCCAATGTGAGGATCGTGGCTGTAGACCCTAACGCTGGCTAGTGATGTAATCCAACCATGACTCTGGGGGCTGGTTTCCATCCTTCCATCAGCACAGCGTGGATTCTAGAATTCAGCACGGCTACAGTGACTAGCTAGCGTCGCAAACAGGATCACCGGGTTTCTCCCGGCCACGCTTGAGGGTAAGTGGGGGCGCATTGGCGGCCATCTCCACCCGGCCTGTCAGACCTTGAGTGCCTTGCAATCGAGGCGCAATTTGGTTTAATCAAGCTAATCAATTGAATCGCGCTAGGTCGTTGTCGGATATTAGCTGTTTCGATGGACTGCGCCCCGACCATCGGGGGTTCGTATGATTGAGAAACGGGGACAAGGTTCAGTCCTTATGGTGCAGATGCGAGGCTTTCAAGTGTCTCATGCATCAGTGAAGCCAACAGAAGCAAGTCGATCTGTGCGTCAGCATTCGAGGATTTCATCTTGGCCCCAACCGTGCAGGGCTTATCAGCGAAGCTCCATCGTCCGCACGTGGCCCAAGCAGTGGCCTGATATTATGATTTTTGTTTTCACTGCGGCCGCTGGCAATTAGGCAGCTAAGGAGAAAATTTAATAAGCATAATAAAAGAAAATTAAGGTAGCAGGGGTCACTCACCACGGAGGAACTCCCTAACGGAGCTGGTCGTTGGCAGGTTCGTACTTTGTAAGTCGGACCCGGACCAGTTGCCAGAAAAGTGGGAACGGCGTCTAGCCCCTATTTGGAAGGGTTTTCGGGGGTGCCAGATATTGCGACTGGAATCCATCGGACAATTGTACCAGACACCTCCAAGCAAAAGAAGTGCCGACGCGTCCGTCGATCCAGGGCCGGAGATGGGAGACGCTTTGGTCATGGAGTGATTGTGATTGATTGAGGAGCAGCTTCTCCCGGGACTCGGGATCTGCCTAAACAGGCGATCGGGAAATTCG
Organism: Aspergillus vadensis CBS 113365; assembly: GCF_003184925.1. Lineage (NCBI taxonomy): Eukaryota > Fungi > Ascomycota > Eurotiomycetes > Eurotiales > Aspergillaceae > Aspergillus > Aspergillus vadensis. Next base: position 832,209 of record NW_020292045.1, read on the forward strand.
GGGACATCGTGGATCACGGTCGCTCAGATCCCTCCAACGCCTGAGTGCGTGGTATATGGCATTTATAAAGCTGGGAGATGCAAAGGTGACTTCTGAGATGAGATTGCCTTTGTTGTCCTCCTTTTCGAGTTGCGACCGAGTCCACGTGGCTTCCACGTGATTGCAGCTCTCGAAGCCAATCAGGAAGTCACAATACCTCGTGTCGAGTTGTCTTACCCTATATTCTATCTTTTCTTTCATCTTGCTACTTGACACGATCGTGAAACAGTGCACGGTCATGCCAGCTGGGAATACTCTAGAAGCTTTAAAGTAGCTTTAAGCTCTACAGCTAGTTGGGTATGGATGAGCTTCATGTTCCCACCTGCTATACCTCGAGTCAGTGTAGAGTTTGTATCCCAGCCCTGCAATCTCCGCCCAGTGGATCCCACACTTGGTTTCCCTCTTCCTGATACCACAGTGGAAGTCACGCGGGTTAAATGTCGGCTCGTGCACACTCCTTTACGCTGCCAAAAATCTCTGGGTCTTGAATTGCTGGCTTCCACCAGAAACTTCCATGAGTCTACCGAGCATCGATCCGTTACCATTGTATTTTGGATTTGGAGTGCAACATGTACATCCTATTCACGCTGAGAGGACCTCATCAATCAGCAGCTGGCTCAATAGCCTATAATCCCTCAGTCTGCACAGCCATCTCTGATGCGCCTGTCTACCACCCATATAAGACTAACATACAGATGTCGTTGGTTCCCTGCTTCCCCGCGTTTTGCATATGCAAGATCTTGGGGTCGACATCGACCTGCATGGTCGCTAGAACATCAGCAGTGTGTTTCAAGCCCTTTTCAAATTCTCTTACAGCCTAGGATGACCTTTCCGCTCTTTGTGTGCTGTTATGCGGTTCATCTCCGCATCAGAGCAAACGTGTTGGTGCTTCAACCTTTGTACGGTTGGCAGACAAAGAGGGGTTCCATTGGCCAATAAATACGGGCTAACTCATTTTATCATTCTTTCTAGAAGTCCATTTCACCAACACTAGAGACATATAGCCCAGAGACTAGTTACTATTGGACGATCGACAAAGACATGCGATCACACAAGTTGTACTCTAGTATAGCAGCGGGGCTCAAGAGCTAACATTAGGTGCAACTCACTGCCGTTGATGGAAGGAGCCTCATCCTAGGACACAACTCCATGATCACATTGCTCGGTTGGAAGATGCATGACACTCGGCCCCCACCGACCACCTTATTCCTTTGGACGAGGGTAAGCGGGCATATGCGATCGGGCAAGCCGAACTACGAACTGGGGAACTCTCAAGAGTATCCACACTGCTACACGAGATGACCTCCCGGCATTAGGAACTGCTTTCGTGTGCTTTGCCTCCTCGCAGTAGCTCTACAACCAGGAAGCCGGCTCATGAACTCTTGGACGCTGGAAGTCCTGACTTTGTGCGCACGGTTCTCTCCACCGCCACCATCTACCTACATGGTCGAACCCGTGCTGTTTCTTTCTTAATAGCAATTGGTCTGGCAAAAGGCACCATCATCATCTGTATCTTCTTTCGGCATAGGCAACCGGAAAGCTGCGCCTTTCGTCTAATGGAGCTTTTGCCATATATGGCAGTACTGGAGCCGTCAGACTTTGCGAGCCCCTCCGACCTGCATATGAAAAATCTTCTTCTCTGCGCAGCTAGACGATCACACCACTTAGATGGCCGCTTAGCCTGGATTGAACCTACAGAGACAGATCGGAAAACGAAGCCGGACTGGCCGTTGGTCACCTTCGCCACTCGCTAACGAGCTCCCAATCTCCCTAGCAACTGAAGAGGTCACTGGTCCCCTGGGGCACTGCTTACCCGGTTGGGGCCAAATTGTTTCAATTTGGGGCCGAAAGGTGGCGCGATACACCGCTGGCGGCGTGGCTAAGCGCAAGATGCCGAACTAGGAAGTTAGGGCTGACAGATCCCCCCGCGGCCCCCACACGTTCTTCGCACTCGTTCCTCGATTTCACCTTCTTCCTAGCTTTTCCACGTGGCCCCCATGGTCGAGTTCGTGCTTTTTACCCTGACCTGCCTTGTCAGGGCCTAACATCGTTGACGAACCTCGGCTGTACACGGTATCAAGCACATGTGTCAGATCCGCCTGCAGACGGAGCGAGTACGCCATGTGCTTGAGGCTGAAATCAGTCGCACCATAAAAAAGCCTAATATGCCTGAGAGCCTATGTATGCGCCGCTGCTTACTACTCAGATTACTATACTAAATGTCCAGATGATTGGATTGAAACAAAGCCAGGTCTGCCTTATCATTGACCTGATTCCCGGAGATACTACTTGCCTTTTGCTAGCATCAAATGGTGTGATCGTTACGAATTTCTAGCCGGCTCGTGTTCGCTTTTCGTGAGTCTTATACTATGATATCGGTCAGCTTCGAGTACTCTAGACAAAAAGCTACAAGGAGTTCTGGAGGAGGGGTGCTAGAATGAGCCCTTTTGACTTTCTGCTGCTTGTTATGTTTATATATCTCACTGTCTGGAGTACCACTATGGTCTAATATAGAGATCGAATCCTAATATATATAGAAGATAACGGCGCGCTAAGCAACATGATAGACCCAATATATAGTACCATGAATAGTCTAGTAGGATATATACCTTATAAGATTGAATCCAATCTGAATCTGCAACTGCTCAGCCATTTCAACTACATGCTACTAGTATTACGTCCTCATTTCTTATATTCTTCTACTTTCTACAATTCCTTTGGTAGTAGTTAATTAAAATGTAGCTATTCCCGGTAGCATCACTGTTAAAAATAAAAACTGAGATCTTAACCCGTCATTTCCGGCCTCCATCATAAAAGCCTAGGCGTAGAATCGTGAGTTTAAATTCTCAGTCCACCACGTGCATACAATGATCTTTAACCCTTTTTGATCAGTTATCCGATCGGCTAGGCTCGATGTAACAATTCCATATATACATAAGCAACGGATAGCCACCGTCTGTCCTTTCTGAAACAGACTCGCAGATGTGCACGAATTATTGGTTCATGTTCAGATCAGATTGAGCAAGATGGCTTCTGATTTTGAGTCAGGATGTTGTATCTTTAATTCTAGACTAGTTTTTACTACTGAAGTCATGGCAGCTCACTATTTACGAGTAGTGGTGGTGACCTGGATGGGTAATGCTCAGACTGCTACGGCATGTTTGCAGCTGCAATCAATAAGTAGTAAGAGTGTAGCGCAGTGCCATGCGTCGAAGGCAGTGGTGGGAATATATTAATTCCACCCTAGACCTGAAGTTGTCACTAGACGACGCGATCTTAGTTATAGAATAGTGTATAAGTGGGGAAACTAGACACAGGGCATGTTATCAAATTCTTTGGCAACCCACAACATTGAATATCAAAAGAGTAATTGACAAGCACCGAACTGGCTCTGTTGAGCCGTCAGTAACCACTACATCTTATGTAGCATTAAAACTCTGCAGCTTACATCAACCGGGTCCCATAGCTCAGTTGGTTAGAGCGTGACGCTAATAACGTCAAAGTCGAGGGTTCGAGCCCCTCTGGGACCATCTCTTTTTGCTTTTTCGCGGCATTCAGCGCATAATGGATTACCTGGTATTACAGATGCAAAGATCGTGCTAGGAAACGGTGTTGACTTTTTGTCGTTTTGTGGCTGGAAATGAATGGAAGGCATTGTTTGTTTGGGTAGTGCCGCTGTTTTGCCAGGGTCATAGTCCCGTTACGTTGACCTTCACGATGCATCCGCGAGGAACATTAGATATTTCACTTCAATTCAGCCATTATATATGTATATTCAGATCGCGTTATGTTAGGCATGCATGTAGTAGGCAATTTCAGCCAACATGCAGGGTTCCAAACCCCGTCTATATACATACCCAAACATGTACAAGTAGTCTATCGATAGAGGCATTATGTATGATAACATGTCGACGGCTGTCAAAGCCAATCTATCATGGCAGGAAATCGTTAATGCATAGAAGTCCCAAGACAGGTCTACCCGACGCAGTCGGAGTTCTCTGCTAACTGCATGCGTTGGCTCGGAAGGTAGAGCTGGAATAGTAAGGCCAGTCGCCAACGTGTATTGACCAAGGTGCCCGCAGTAATGCGTAGTTATAGCCAAGGCGGGTACCTTCTTTGATCAGACCGAATCTGCATCTTCAGTGTAGTCCACCTTCTTTGCTCGTCGGCTTCGACGAACACCACTGCTCTGGGATCGCTTAAGAGCCGGTCTCGATGAAATTTCGGCTGCTTCTTCATCTGAAGCTGACGGAGTGGGCTCCGGAGAAGCTTTCCGCTTCCTGGAGACCTGCTTCTTCGCATTGGTTGTCCTCTTCCTCGAAACTGGCGTAGCTGGAGCGCTTCCAGTCGGCTCAACTTCCTGTGGCACAGACTCGCCATTCTCGACTGCTGCTTTCTTCGTGGAAGGAGTACGGCGAGGACTTTGGATAGCTTTGGTGCGAACGATCTTTTTCGGTCGAAGCCATTCCTCCATGCCAGGCGGCCAGTAGACCCGCCCTTCTGGACCACCCATGCCCACTTCTTCTTCCGGCACAGTCCGAGGAGGTGGAACAAGTCCCTCCAGATCGACAAAGCCTCCGTTCTTCTTGGTCTTTCTCGGCGGCTTATGCGGCCTGTTTTCGTCATTACGAACGTGAGGTATAATATCATTGACAAGTTCGTGACCCGGCAGCTTGAATGTCCGCATCAGTTCGAAAACAGCCTGCTCCTTATCCTTAGCCTCAATCATCAGATCCATGGTGGGATCGCAGGGAGGAAGTGTGGAAACCCGGGGGCTATGCTTTCGACGCTGGCGGTTCGTAATTGCAGACGGCTCCGGCTCGGAATAGTGCATCTTCTGCGTGATGCCCTTCCGGGTCCATGTCGCCTTGATTCGATCAAATAAGGACATGATGTCTAGCGTGCCTTCGCGAAGCTGGCTCGAATCAAAGATGATATTGTGGTGGTGGAAGTCGAGTACAAGGGGTATGTTCAGCTCTTCACAGATGGGAAGGAGGTCGTGAACGGACCAGCTGACATCGTCATTCTCCAAGACAAGCCGATTTTTGATGTCCTGCGATAGGCCTTTATAATTTTCTCTGAACCGGTCAAGAGTGGCTTCTTTGTCGCCGAAGACGCCGCCCATATGGAGGATCATGACAGCATCTCTATCCTGTTGGGGCGGCAGTTTAAGCAACTGGAGCATCTCCGAGTGATACTCTAGATCTCGGATAGAGCTTTCCACCACTTCGTCTTTGGGAGAACCAAGTTGCGTGAATTGGCCGGGATGCACGCTCACACGATGGCCGAGCTCGGCAACAACGCGACCAGCTTCTGCCAATACTTCGGAGGCAAAAGGGGCCAGCTTGTAGCCGTACTCCTTGTGGCTCGCGAATGGAAACATCTCGCTGCTCAATCGCATGAACTTGATTCCGTAGCGATCATTCCAGCGCAGCATTTTGACAAGATCGCGAGCATTTGTGAGGCCTAAAGCCTCAACATATGCCTGACCACGCGCGACATCAGCGGGCTGATCCCGATCTGGCCGATTCTTGGTCGGATGAGCCGGCTGCGTAGGATCCGAGAGGGGATGTCTGTTTTCCAAGATTGAGGCAATGCGGCAGGTCCGGGAGCAGAAAACGGGCGGGGTCGAGTATCGTAGATACGTATTCAGACATGCCTGTACAGCATAAGAATTGGTTTCAAGAGATGATGTTGCAAACTTACGTAGCCTAGTCTTCCCTTCCAAGGGAGGGGTAGGTAGCTGCTATTAACCGGAGGGGCGCGCGTGAGAGCGTCCTGAAGCTCCTCTGCCTCAACTGGTACGTCTTCGTCTGACTCTGGATCCATGGGTGAACCTTTTCCTAGTTCACTGGCACCCAGAGTACCCTTGAGATCGGCATCTTGTACCTCATTATCGGGGCTACCATCTACCCCATTTTGCATGACTTCATCATTTGCCATTGTGGCCAGAGTGTCGTTGGAGGCAACGCGTGAAACTGCTGGAAGTAACCTTGGGGAAACGAAGGTTTGAGCAGATGCCGTCACGGGCCTAGACGATCGACAGGGATGTGTGATAGCACGACTGGATATATGTCTGCGACACACAGTAGCTAAAGAAGGACAGGGGATGTGGGTTGGTGCAACAGAATTGAGTTGGGTTGCCACTGCGAGCTTAGATATCATTCGCATGAAAATTGGGTGGCGAACCTGGCCGAGCTGGGAGCCAGAATTCGGGGGGCCATGGTAGTAGCCGACATATTGGACTGGAAGGAGAGCGTGATGGAACCTCTGCCTGGGCAGCAAGGTCCACAAAGACATCCAGTAGAAGGTTTCAGGCTTGCACTGTCAGGGAACAAAGCGAAAGCTAGACACAGTGATCACGATGCATCATCCTCCTGAGTTCAGGGTAGGAAGGGATGTTCGTATGGACAGATGAAGGCGTCGAGATGATGCAAGAGGAAGAGCGAGAGCCCCGATGGCCAAACGCGATCGGCGCTAGTCCCGCTTCGGCGCTGGTTCCTGCAGTCGCGCGCTCTTAAACGGGTTAGTCTCGGTCACAACCACTCTTAGTCAGGATCTTGTTCTGCCTGTGCCTTGAGGCCGCCAACTGAGTCAGGGACTGGGTCGGTGAGAGTCATTTGACAGGTGGAGATAAGCAGAATCCTACTCCAAAGTACATGAAGAATCACACATTTTTCCAAAAAGGTATGTACATGGTACAAATGAAACGACTATTACAATTATTGTCAAGTGCAAGGAATTCAGTACCCGCAGCTGAACCAAATGCTGTGTAGTATTTTCAAACAAATGAAGCAAAACAGTATGTACTTTGCAATATTGAACCATCCCATCCAGAAAACCAAGAACCATGGTATCTTTTAGTTGAGTCATTTCATTAATCATCACTTTCCCAGCGACTGCCACATTGGGGGAGGTCATCACACCCCTCTGTGTCATTCCTGGTATGTCTGTACATACCACGTACTTCCTAGCACCCCTTGCATCTTACCCCTTAATAATTTCCCGTATATGCTGAATTTCCATAGCCGTAAGTCCCGGTCTGCCCCGCAGTTGCAGTACCGTTATTCACATTGCTTCTCCATGGCATATATCCACCACTGGCGGTGGTAGCGCCGACATTGGTACCATTCAAGCCACCTTCCTTCTCTGCTGCTGTTGTGCCGTTCGCACCAAGCTCCACATCCCTGGGCAATGGATGCGAAGGCAGCATGTCATCGGCACTAGCAGTATCGGGGTTGTTCTTGTTTCTCCTCCAAAAGGCGAAGCCCCGGGTAGTGCCGGAGGTGTAGCCATTTGCGGGGGAGGGGCCAAAGCGCTTCTCGCGCTTGTGGTATCGAGCGTAGAGGACTTGAAGGAGGATTGAGATCAAGAAGAAGACGCTGCGCGATATCATTAGCATCACATCAAGTTTTACATCGATTACCCCCTGACATTGGCCAAGAGAGAAGGGACCGGGTAGGTGGAGGAAGGAACTTACATCCCAATAATCGACACCGCGAAGGCAGCTTTCTCCAATTCGCAGGCATAGCCATAACTTGTCCCCGACGGTGAGTCATCGCTGCTATTACCAGACCCAAGAGGGGTGGTCACGCGACCAGAGCAGCTTTGCGTGCCATGACGGGTCATGATAGCAATGGCGATCATGGCACCGATGAAGCAGACATCGAGGACGATGGCGAGAAAGGCGAAGAAGGCGACACCGCCGAGGCAGCAAGTGAAAAGGATACCGAGGATGCCATAGAGGGTCGCAGCGCCGGACAGACCCTCGACGGCTTTCATCCAACGCGGGATATCCTGGTCATGTCGAGAAAGAACAGCAAGGAAGAAAGAAAAGATGCCGAGAATAACAGCTGCGGCGAGGAACTGGAGAACACGGATGGAGAGGTTGGAAGCGCGCAAGAGAACGCCGCCGAAGCCCATATTGGGGCAGTTGAATCAAAGAGGCTTGGTATATAAAAGCGGACTAATTCGTATAGTAGGAGTTGGGACCCAGGATGTATAGGGTTAAGTGTAGGCGGGTTAGGCAGATGGATTTACTGGAGTTTTACACCAGAAGATTGGTGAGAAACCGTAAGGCTTAGTTAGGGCCGGGTCTCCCGTGATATAAAAGCGGAGGGAGACGAGACAGAGTTTGTTGGAGCGAAGGCAGCAAAATAGCCATGCAGGCTTCGCAGCCAGCCGATCAGTGGATAGGGACGGCCATTTCCTGGATGCTTTCCAGGGCTGTGGATGGCCGGTCCACGGATGACGACAACGGGATTGTCGGCCACCATTGGTTATAATTGGACAGTCCGAGCGGGGCAGCAGTGCAGCACCAGCCACACTAAAAGCCAGACCCTGACCGGCGTGATGTCAGTTTATTGGCGTGTGATTGGCGTAACCCACCTGTCTAAGCCCTGTTAGAAAACGTCCACGATTTAGCACCGCCATCATCCCTGTCCGGCTGCTCTGGGAAATCACATGTGCTGGTCCACCTGCTCGGCTTAATTTAGGCAACACGCCGGATTTGGCAGGTCCTTGTCGGATGATCCTAATCTCTTCCATGTCTGCTCAAGCGGGTGTCCCCTGGCTGCCTCCAAGCATAAACATGGACCCAAGGGCATAAAAAAAGCATATGACATGATAGACATCGAACACGCAAGCATCTGCGCCGAGCGGAGATTAAGATAGTCCGAGTATAAAACACGGAACACACCGCAAATGTGGGCTGGTAAAAACCAAAAAGAAATGGTCCCAGAGGGGCTCGAACCCTCGACTTTGACGTTATTAGCGTCACGCTCTAACCAACTGAGCTATGGGACCAGTTGTTGTATGTTGCAGAAATTCCTTGCTCTATGAGCCAGAAGTTAAAACATCCAGGAAAATCCGTAGTAGTTGCTGGATAGTTACGAGTGCAGGGACGGTAGTGATTTGCTTCGACAGAGCATGGAGTGTCGACTTTTCTTTGTGAGTGATAACTCTGTAGGACAAGCAAAATAAGAAGAAGTTCAACAGCAACTCCGTCGGCCTAAATCTGCACATGCTGACGTCTATGGCCATTGGGTGGGGTAGATGACGATGATACTTTTGGGTGAGATGGGACATGAATTAGGTCTATGTATGGGTGGTACTCGGATACTGTCCGAAGAATTCTATTATTCCATGGGTTGTCTAGCAGTTTCTGTTGTACGTAGCATTGTACTTCTCCGCCACCCAAGATGAGGGCGGATATCCATAGCCTTGACCCGAGCTAATAGGTGTGGTGTCTATAGTATACCTTACCGCTGTACTTCTGTTTGACCATAGACCCGGTACTAGACACTATCCCAGGGCTGGCCGCCCCATAATATCCATCCCCTGTCCACCGTGACCGAGGACTAGCTAGCTGAGCATGATATTTCCGACATGCCTGTGATATTTCGGGATAACCATGGCGACAACCTGAGTCACTACACACTGCTAATTCACCTGGTCTCCTACTAGTCTTTGGGGTTAACCCAGGAGCTTATAGCTTTTTCCCTTCGTTGAAATAGACCAACTAGTAGTTATGTGTACCCTTTTCAGTACGTTGTCGAATTTGCGTAACGCATGGTGTGGTTCCAACCACTGCTTATCGATCTCCTTATTTTATTTCACCCTCTGGAATTGATCGATTCCATCCTCACTCATCTTTTAGTGTCATGGAACAAAATTATCATGATTCCAATATCATCTTTCAATCGATTGTAGTGTTTGGTGATCCTATGAGAGGTGTAATGACTGAGTGCATTGCTAACTGACATACCAACCCGGCCGTACTAGAGCCGTTGATCTCCATCCGTATATATCCCCACACGACAACTGTCAGCACTCGTGTTCTATATATGATATTCATGGACTTGAACTATCTTGAACATTGGCCGTAAACTTCGATTAACATTCAACCCATATGTGCCAAGCGTAGACAAAATGAGATTCGATTGTGTTGAAACACACCATCCTTGTTGATAACACCATACATCCCACTCCAATTCAATGCAACCATACAAAAAGAATTGCAATGCGACCCACTACCCAAACCAAGTTGCAATGTGCATTGCAAGTTTGCAAAAAGATGGTCCCAGAGGGGCTCGAACCCTCGACTTTGACGTTATTAGCGTCACGCTCTAACCAACTGAGCTATGGGACCCGGTTGTTGTGTCGTCGGCTGATGTGGGACTACATGAGCCATGCAGAGTTTTGCATATGAAAGAGTGGAGCAAAATGTGGGTTGTGGATAGGATGAAAAAGGAGGCATGTTGGGCTGTTGAGCTGTTCACCCACTTTCTATTTTTTATTATCCTAGATGATTGAATATGGGAGGGGCAAAGTGTCCAATGGCTAAGCTTAAGGTCCGATGACCTGTTGTTAGCTTTGACTGCGTGATGGCGCTAGTCATCTGCTTAACGGTCTCCGCTGACGGAATTCTTATCCGGTCGTTCATTTCATTTGACTGAGTGGGCAGAATTGATCAAGAAGGGTACCTAGGTATATCAACTGAACCCAGATAGATCAAAAGGCCCTAGACATCACAACAAGTCAAATAGTAATAGCCAACTTTGATCTCTCTACGGATCCTGCAGCCACCCACATATGAAGCCGCACAATATACAAGGTGTAAAGGCACCAAGCATCCACGTAGGACCATGACATAAGGCGTGATGCAACATCTCTGATATCCCGATTGGTATCTGTTCTCCTATAGCCACTGCAATCCCTCATTGCAAGGTAGTTGACTGCCGAATAACATGCACAATGCCCTATACCGCTATGAAAAGGACCGACTGTAGAGTTACCGTTTCAAGTATATCGCTGAACTGATTGATTACATAGCTTATGCACAGGCCGCAGACTTTACAGTTGGTTCATGTTTACTAAAACAAAGCGGGTAGATATCAACTGGGTCCCATAGCTCAGTTGGTTAGAGCGTGACGCTAATAACGTCAAAGTCGAGGGTTCGAGCCCCTCTGGGACCATCTTTTTGTCCTTTCTCGGTCCTATCGCTACTACGAGTAAGTAGAACGGATGACCGAAGGGGCGATTGATTTCTTTTTGAACCAATTGCACTCGAATTGGTTGGTCTTGAGCGTCATGATTTTGCAGCATCCGTTGTGTAATTCGGACCACATCCTGGCATGTATGTTGAATACTTGGGTAGATAGTGTATTATTGTATGTATGCCCACGGAAAACATCTACACCCCAGTAGATAGAATATATATCTGACTCCAGTCTTGGCTTTTTTATATTCTGATGCCGGTAGTAGGCTAGAGCGTCATGTCATGCTTCTCTGGGCACGGCAGTACTGCCAATGGTACCGAGCCAGCCATAACTGCGCAGTCAATTGAATCTGGTTAGTAGATCAAATCCAAAAGAGTCCCATGGATAGCGAAGAACGAACACCTCCGTCGAATGGAGCCCTGGTTATCCAGCTCTAAAGACCTTCCACAGGGGACATAGACGCACGAAGCTAAATTCCTTCATTAAAAGCTGTGATATAATTGCCTCCAGAAGCGTGTCTTCTGAACTGTACGTGTGGAAACCATCCCGTGAAGTCCAATATTAGTTATTGTATGTCACATATCCTCATATATCCGGGTATATACACCACCACTCCATACAAGCCTACCTACCACTTCACACATATATCATCTCATTTCTTCCCATTACCCACCAACCGCCTCTCCTCCAACCACAACACCGGCCAGAACAGCACCACCCCAAACACACAAAACACCGTCGCCAGCAACTGCCAAATAGTGACCAGCAAGCCCCCTCCCCAAGGTGCCACAAACTTGACAAACTCTGACGTCTGGTAAAAGTCCTCCTGCTGCTTGATGTAGTACCGTTTGCCGGACCCTGTTCTCGGCGTACGATTATCTTCGCTATCCGTAGTGAGATCTAAGACCGTGGTCAGATGTACATGGGCGTGGTGGAAGGGAATGGCCCAGATGGAGAAAAGCTGGGACATTTGGAGGTAGAGCTTTTGGTTAGGTTTGTCGTATGCTATGTCGAATTCGAATTGTTAGCTACCCGTTAATAAGAGGGGTTAAAGGACGATAAAATAAGAACACCCACCTACGGAATGCACCTCCAGCTCAATTCGCGGCGACATGATCTTGTACCATTGATAGATCCTCTCGATAAACCAGCGACTCCCCGGGTAGGGCCAGACGCGACAGAAGGGGTGGATGAAGGCTGCGCTGGGAGTGAAGTATTTCTGGATTGTGCGTTGTTGGTCATCTGGGGGAGCTTGCGTGAGGTGGTGGATTATGGGGGTAATTTCAGATGCTGTGATATTTACCTAGATTAGTTTCACTGGGTGGTGGTGAGGTGGTACAGGTACGGCGCCATGTGGATGAGAGATACGGACTCACCTGGGTCTTCCATTTTGTGACTGTTCTTGGCGGGTTTGGTTCTGAGGGATGGGATAATGGAATTGAGAGAGTCGATAGGCTATTGTCATAAATATTTACAGTAGATAAAGGCACATGAAGGGAATTGGAGGGGAAAGCTGGGAAGAGTTATTGAGCTGAGTTGGGATGATGTCATGGATGCGGGCGTCGCAAAGGCCGGATGCGACGGGTTGCTTTTCTGGTTTCAAGATCGGCCAACCAGCGAAATGTGCCTGGTGCCTGTTGGTAAGGTTCTGCTCCTACAATAGATAAATAATTGCATCACTGCGAAAAGATGTGATAGTGAAATTAACTTTTCTGGTATCGCAAATCACTCTGGCTATCAAAGCATCCAGTGCAGACGGGCTACTTTATGCTCAGTGATCAGCCCAGGTTGCTCACGTCCAAACAATCCAGTGTGTATAGAGCGCTGAGAAGAATGAAATATCAATGATGCATCGTAAAAGTGAGGAAAGTATGTATACAAGTCGATCACCGCTTCCAGCTGTCCACCTTCTTGCGCCGCTTTTCGAAGATCTGTCCCACTCCCATCCCATCGTCGCGCTGTCCATCTTCGTTCTTGCGCTTCCGACTCCGATCCAACGCTGAGCCGCTTCCCTGGGCTCTCCGGGTGAGCTTCGTGATCCGGTCTGCTCCCTCGGTAAGACCACGCCATTCCTCTCCACCAAAGGTGCCCCGCGGGCCCTCGGCACGCAGACGTTTGGCCCGATCCTTCTTGCTCTCCTTCGCCAGACGCACGAAGTTGGTTTCTTCATATCTCGTCCGCTCAGCCTCACGCTCGCGATCCTTCTTAGACTTCGTCTGTCGTCCACCGCGTACGATCGTACTTCCGATGCTGGGCTCGGCCATAGGTGCGGATGACATCTCGGCGCTGACGAACTCATCGATGACATTGGACCGGCGTTGCGGGCGCTCCCTGCGCTCCCGGGTTTCGGTAGTCGGTAGGGCTGTGGGCATGATGCGAGGTGGTCGGTAGATGCCGTCGCTTGTAGCTCTCGCGGCCGCCTTATCCTGCTTGGCCTCAGGCTCGACCTTCTTGGAGAAGGCAGATACGTTAGGCCGGAATGCCATCTCATCTATATCCTCCTCCTCATCCTCATCCTCCTCGTCCTCCTCACTGTCTCCCTCGCTGTCGCTGCTACCTTCGTCGGAGCCAGACTCCTCGTCGCGAGCGGACTTCTTAGCCTTCTTGCTCTTCCTGGGGGCAGTGGCTCCGCGCTCAGCCCGCTCCGCATCCTCTGCGGCCTTGATAACCTTGTCGACCTGGTACTTCAGCCGTCCTTCCAAAGGCCGGACACCGCGATCCAGATAGACACGTAGTTCAACAAGTTTCTTCACGATATCGTCCGGGAGCGAGTCGTTCTTTTCGGCGTCCTTGTCGGCAGATGACTTGAGACCCCTCAGCTGGAATATTACCAAGAATACGAGGTTCTGCATGTAGGAGAGGAGAAGATCGGACTTGGTGTCAAGTAGCGAGATGCCATCTTGCGGCGGTTCGATTGAGACATCTGAGGGCGCATCCCGCTTCGTCTTGGGGAGCGATGATCCGGTGCTGTTGAGACACGTGGTGAGGGTCTCAAGCAGGGCTGAGATATTCTGCGAGCCAGAAGGCTCTGACTGGGATAGGGCCGCCGCCATTGTGTGCTGTGCTGTCTCTGACTGTCTGTTGAGTTGTCCGTCGCCGAGATCGAGAGGGAAATTTTTAGAGACCGCTTATCGGCACGTGTCGATAGGCATCAGCTTAGTCAGACATACGAAGTTCACGTGCGCCCAAGTGCGCGAGCTGGCCTCAATGCATCCGGGCAAGGCGTTCTTTCTCTCAGCGAAGAGCCCGGTTTCGGTTCAATTCCTCGTTAAGAATTCCTGGTCTCCATCTCAAGTAGGTGGTTACTACCCGGACCACCCCCAACCCATGCGAGCTTGAAAATCGCTTGTGGCGTGGAAACTGTAGCCTGTATGTATGCCACTTGAAGCTTGGGTCCAGCCGAACCCCAGGGACATCCGCCAGCGACCGACAAGAACTAACTAATACCGCGCTGGAATAGAGATACCCACCATGTGGTTCAACAAACGATCCTCGCCCATCGCCGCCCTCCTCCTCACTGCCCCTTCATTATCCGCCGCTTTCTATCTTCCCGGAGTTGCGCCTACATCCTACGATGAAGGTCAATCGGTACCACTCTATGTCAACCATCTTACGCCCGGCCTAGCGCAGCAGGATGAACAGCTCCATTCCGTCTTCTCCTATGACTACTACCACCCGGCCTTCCATTTTTGTGCTCCCCAAGAAGGTCCCAAGGATGTTCGAGAGTCGCTGGGAAGCATCCTGTTTGGAGACCGCATCCAGACGTCGCCGTTCGAGCTGCACATGGGCAAGAACGAGACCTGCAAGGCTGTCTGCGGCCCGGCCTCGTTTGATGCCCGCAGCGCCAAGTTCGTCAACCGCCGGATTCAACAAGGATACAACATCAACTGGCTGGTAGATGGGCTTCCTGGGGCGCAGATTAACATGGAGGCCGTGACGCAGACCAAGTTTTACAGCCCCGGGTTCGCTCTGGGATCGATCAACGACGAGGGACAGCCGGTCTTGAACAACCACTTCGAAATCCTCATCGAGTATCACCGTGTCGGCTATGGAAATCAGGACAAGTACCGTGTTGTTGGCGTGCTCGTGCAGCCGGAGTCCCGGCGCAACTCCATGGTCTCGGAGGATGGTACCGCCCAGTGCGATGGCGACGGTGTCGGCATCACCTTGAACGAGGAGGGCGAGACTGCGGTTACATGGACTTACAGTGTGTACTGGCGTGAGTCGCCCACCGCATGGGCCACTCGTTGGGACAAATACCTTCATGTCTACGACCCGAAGATTCATTGGTTCTCCTTGATCAACTCGGCTGTGTTCGTGGTCTTCCTGGTCGCGATGGTGAGCATGATCTTGGTTAGGGCTCTGAAGAAGGACATTGCCCGGTACAACCGTCTAGACATGATCAATCTAGACGACTTCGACAGCACGTCCGCGGCGGTGGAAGACGGTATCCAGGAGGATTCCGGATGGAAGTTGGTGCACGGAGACGTGTTCCGGTGCCCCAAGTCCCCCCTGCTTCTGAGTGTGCTTGTCGGTAACGGAGCTCAGCTTTTCATGATGACGGGCGTGACTGTTGGTAGGTACATCCTTTGCAAATCAGACAGTCCTCTTGCTAATGGCTATAGTTTTCGCACTCTTTGGTCTGCTCTCCCCCGCGAACCGTGGCTTCCTGGCCACTGCAATCCTTCTGATCTATACGCTTTTCGGCTTCATTGGCGGCTACGTATCGGCCCGAGTCTACAAATCGCTGGGCGGCGATGCCTGGAAACGCAACATTATCATGACCCCAGTGCTGGTTCCCGCGCTCATCTTTGGCGTGTTCTTCCTTCTGAACCTGTTCGTTTGGGCCAAGGGATCGAGTGGTGCCGTGCCCTTTGGCACTATGCTTGCCCTGGTCCTGATCTGGTTCGTGATCAGCGTGCCGCTAAGTGTTGCGGGAAGCTGGCTGGGATTCAAGCAACGTGTAAGTCGCCTACTCCGACTCTCCATGACGGTTGCTAATTGCTTCTAGGCTATTGAAGGTCCCACCAAGACCAACCAGATCCCCCGTCAGGTCCCTCCGATGACGGGTACGCTGCGTACTGTTCCCTCTCTGCTGTTGACCGGTATCCTCCCCTTCGGAGCGATCTTCGTGGAGCTCTACTTCATTATGACCTCGCTGTGGACGAACAAGATCTACTACATGTTTGGCTTCCTGTTCCTCTGCTACGGGTTGATGGTTATCACATCTGCTGCCACGACCGTGCTTCTGGTGTACTTCTTGCTGTGCGCCGAAAACTACCGGTGGCACTGGCGGGCGTTTGCCGGCGCGGGAATGACCGGCGGGTACGTCTTCTTGAACGCAATTCTGTTCTGGATCACCCGGGTCAGCTTCGGTGGTTTCACCGGCGCGGTGTTGTATGTCGGCTACTCCGCTCTCCTCGGATTTATTGTCTTCATCTTGACTGGTAAGGACCTTTGCGAGCTTCCCGAAAAGACTCACTCCATTGACCCTGTGACTAGGATCCATCGGATTTTTCGCCAGCTGGGCGTTCGTGCAGCGTATCTACGGCTCCATTAAGGTCGACTAAGCCGTTCAAAATTCCGACCTGAGCGATCGCTCGTCGCGGCGCGGCCCGCCCCCGGAGTCGCAGAAATACCGAATTCTCCTCCGGTGTGATCGCAGGAGGGAAATCCGCACCGACACAGCACGCGCGGTGACCGCGAGGACGCTTTACGCAACTGTGCTTTTCTTCGATATATACATCGTAAAATTCGCTTCGACTCGTTCTGGATGGTGCTGGGCTAGGATATCCCCTGTATAGCTGTGTCTGAAATTCGCATCTGTTGGTTTTTGGTTCTTTGCTTCCCTTGCGCTTGTAATGGTCATGATGTGTACATAGAGAAGTCGGAAAGACTGGACGCGGGTGTTCGGCAGGCGACGCCCGTTGGCAGGATTAGAAATGATGGACGCGCACGATTGAATGTACGATACGGGCCGCGCATAAGTACGGATGCAGGAATAAGAGTGAAAGTAGATCGGAGCAGATAGCCTCGACCGCTCTAGGCCGACGTAGAAGAAGGTAGAAGAAGCAGGGGGACGGGAAGGCGGAGGGGAACAATTGGTGGATGAGCGAGTGGGAGCCGTGGATCTCAAACCGCTTACGCTTCAAACCTCGTCACAAAGTGAAGCCGCCAAGCCGCCGTGTTCTGGACCCGCGGCTCTTCCAGTTCCAGCATCCCCGACTCTTTCTCCTGCCATCGCCACGACGCCTTTCTTTCCTCTCCGATTTTCCCGCTGTCTCAGCTTTTGATCTGCACTTTTCCCCCTCCGACCTAGCATTCCCATTTCCAATACTACCTACCCTACCTTGTCAGCCGTGCTGGTTCAATCCGATCGACCGCCCTTTCTTCTGCCCCTCGGCCAAGCAGCGCACGCTCTTATCAATCCAACCCAAACTTTCCTCTACCCCGCGCCTTCCGAGAGACCCTGTTTCATCGCGCGTCCTCATCGTGATACATCGATCCCATCGATTTTCGTTCTTCTTACAAATTCATCCTACATTCGACCCGAGCGCTTGGAGTGTGTGTGTGATCTGAAGATGGGCAAGTCGTAAGTGTTGCGCTTTTCCGATCGCTCCGCATGGGTCTGGCCAGGAACAACAAGGGAACCCCCTCGGGCAGGACAACGGACACCCATGGATGGTCGCACTCTAGCAACAATGACTGCGCTGCGAGTATCACAGATCCTGATGGGAGTTGTCTAATGCTTGTCCATCTTTCCTCGCTGGCGCCCTACTATATCCCTTAGAATTACCCCTGCTACCCCGGACCTCGTGTGCCCCGCTTGTCCGCATCAAACTAATTTATTCACCGGTCTTTCAGACAGTCGAAGTTGTCCCCCTCCCAGCTGGAAGAACTCCAAAAGGCCACGCATTTCGACAAGAAGGAACTTCAACAATGGTATAAAGGTGTGTGACAGATATATCATGGGTTTGCGACCGGTTTCCCCGGGCGATTTTCCTTTCCTCGTTGTAGAAGCAGCCGCTGACGAATCGCTGCGGGGCAGGATTCTTGAAGGACTGTCCGTCGGGGACACTCACCAAGGAGGAATTCCAGAAAATTTACCGGCAGTTTTTCCCTTTTGGCGACCCGTCGTCATTCGCAAATTATGTATTCCGCGTGTTCGACTCGGATAACAGCGGCATGATCGATTTTAAAGAGTTCATCTGCGCCTTGTCGGTCACGTCGCGCGGCAAGATGGAGGACAAGCTGGACTGGGCCTTCCAATTGTATGACATCGATGGTGATGGCAAGATCACGTATGACGAAATGTTGGCGATCGTTGAGGCGATCTACAAGATGGTAAGTGCTGCGCGCCTAGTCGCCGTTCCATATTTTGGCCCCCACGCCGGCTGACCCCCCTTCTCTGCACCACAGGTGGGCTCGATGGTTAAATTGCCCGAAGACGAGGACACGCCGGAGAAGCGGGTGCGCAAGATCTTCCGCATGATGGACAAGGATGAGAACGGCAGTCTCGACATGGAGGAGTTCAAGGAGGGCAGCAAGCGAGACGAGACCATTGTCAGCGCGCTGTCGTTGTACGATGGGCTGGTGTAGGGATAGATCGGCCAACGACTACAACGACACTATCACTTGCTGCTGTCTAGTTGGGCGGGCCGGTCGCATTATGCCCATGGTTGCTTCTGCGCTTCCTTGATATGTCTTGGATGGTGAAACTCTCCTCCTGGTGAATTGGCGCTAACTGTTGACATGCTTTATCTGTTTCGCTTCTTTTTCATCCATATTTGTGACTTGGCTGCTTCTTGTTTTCTTTTCTTTTTTCGTTGTTTGCTCATTCTTCAGGATTCCCATTACTGCTCGTATTGACTTGATAAATGCGCCCAAGCTTGGAATCCACCGCCACGCCTTGGCATTAACGGAATGCCGGTAGTTGGACGGCTGCTCATGGCGGCATCCGGTTGATCGTCCGTCTACATTTCTACTTCTTGCTGGAGCCGGAACTATGGCCGTTGGAGACCACCCGGGTATGTACAGACAGGTGAGAGGGAGGTCAAATCCCGGCCGATGAAAATATTCATGAATGCTTGTATGTACATAGTCGTTTAGCTGTTCATTTTGATTATTTTCTGGCAGGTTGTTTTTGTAGCGGCGTTACTACCTCGCATGTGTCAACATATTACTATTGCGGTGACTATAGACAGATACAGACAGCTCATCCATCGAATAGCGGTTTGCGTTGATCGGGATTTGTATCTGATTTATTATACTCATTCAAGGATTACAAATCGCGTCTTCTTACCAGTAGCTCCCAGCAACTACTTAGTACTAGTGAGTAACAACTAAACTACTAACTAACTAAAAGCATCCACATCACCCGGGATTTGATTCGGTGATACATAGTACTAGTAGGCAGCCAGCAAGCAACCAAAATAAACAAGCAATAAGTATAAAAATCAATCATATAACCTTCAAAATAAGTAATTATACTAGTTTGTTCATTTTAATTTTAAAGAAGCCGGACTCCTCCCGAGAACCGGGATTTGTCCCCCATTAGTGAGGATTAGTTTGCTTTTTTTACCTTTCCCCTTTCCCTTATCATCCAGTGACGAACGATGGATTAATTCTTTCATCTGCACGATCATCACGCATCACGGACCGGATGGACTACATTGGGCACCGTGCATGATGCTCTTTCTTTTTTTGTTCCGTTCTTCTTTTTTAGTTCTCTCACCTATCGACGTCTGTGTCATGATGATCATCCCACATAAATGATTATAGTAACATTGTTCTATTGTTCCTGCGAGTTATTAGTACTTAAACTTCCTGGTTCTACTATCCGCCAATCATAAAGACGGTCAGGAACGGGTGTGCTTTTCCGATTTTAACCGCGGGACTTTTTGGGGCTGGGATCTAGACGTGGATAGAATTTTAACTGAGTTTGTTGAATTATTCCTTGTGTGCGGTCGGGAGGGGGAAGTTTATCGCTAGGATGCGGGTTATGCTTTGCTTGCTTTGTATAAGGTTTGGATATTGTGTGGATTGGATGGATGGCACATGGGAGGGTTCGTGTGGGGGAGAGTTGGAGAATCTTCTTCTTCTTCTTCTTCTTCTTCTTTGTGATGGATGGATGGATGGATGGATGGAAACTTTGCAGGTTGTGGGTAGTGGTAGTATAATAGCTGTTGAGTAACACCAGTATAATGATCCTCCTTGGGACAGTAGCAGTCAAGTGAGAAAGAAAGAGAGACAGGATGAGATGGATCGCCTTCCGGTGTCGATCCGGACAGACAGCGGGCCAATCAGTTGGAATCACCCGGACAAACTCGAGGCCATCCGTCAATCCTGGAGTTTCTTGGGAATAATCCTGGAGAGAGTTGAAGGCCGTCCCTCTGGTCCATGTTTTTCTCACAACCAATTGTGAGTCCAGACTCTTTCGCCCAGCCCTGCCGATGCGTGCTCCACCTCCAAATCCACCATCCATCAATCCATCCATTCATTCAACGCCATCCTTCCCTTCTCCTCCTCCTCCTCCCAATTATTGCCTTCTCCCCGTTCCTTTCTCCCTACTCTTTCTCTCTTTCTCTCCCACACAACCCCTCGCTTTCTCTCGCTCATCCACTCCCCTCTCTTCTTATTCTCACATTACTATCACTCGTATTCATCTCATCTTCTCTCTTTTCTCCCTCCACTTACCTCCTTTCATCCCCCCCTTTTCTCACGTTGCTCGATCTCCCTCACTCCCTCCCCCGCGCCTCTTCCCCCCCTGCGTCCCTGCCTCACATTTTCTCCATGCCTTGGCTGCCAGATCGCACCGGTCTGGCTGGGGCTGTTGATCTATCTTCAGCATGGTCCGAGTGCCACGCGGTTGTCGGGCCTGCGCTGACGCCCATCTTCAGGTGCGTGTGTGAGTGATACGAATCATAATCGAATCACTGATGGTTCCGTGTTGGTCGTTGGCTTCATTCATTGTTTGCTGTCCTCCCCCAAGCATCGGGCCGCCCGTCCTGGCGTCTACTAGTCGCCATTCCTCTCCTTGTGCTCGACCCCTGAACCCTGTGTTGCACAGATGTTGGCTGCTGCTTCTTTGTCTGTTGCTGCATGCTTTGCCCCCTAATCCTGCTCGAATGTCAACTGCCGACACTCCTTTCTGGACCACTCGGTATCCACCAGGCTTCTGCTGTTGCTGCATTTAATTCTCCGGGTGTCCGCCCCTGTGTGTGTGTGTGTGTGAGGTCAGATTCTAACCGTCAACATTGGCTCTCTTTTAGTGTGACAACAAATCTCCCTGTAACCACTGCAAAACTCGCAATGTCCCTTGTCTAAGTCAGACCCGAACCTTCAAATTTCGCAACGAAGTACCTGCTCTCCAACAACGTTATCGCACTTCAATCTCACCGACTACTTCCACTACTTCTTCTACTTCAACCTCCTCCGCGTCGTCGCAACTTGTCCCCCGCCCGCCCCGCGAGAGGGACCCGCCTTCTCCAGGTTCGGCCCGCGGGCGCGACGTGCGATTCGCCCCGCTGCCGCTGTCAATGGACGAATCCGTCTCGCCGTCTCTGACCGTCACTGCGGTCTCCGCTCAACAAACCCAGATCTTCACCAATTACGTCCTCACTGCCTTCCCTTGCTTCTTCAAATGCACCGAAACTCGCGTGCCCGTCAATTGGGTCGAATATGTCGACCGTCGACGTGGCGCCATGAACTCGTGCTTCGACTGGGCCATCCGTGCCTGCACCCTGTCTTATACCGCCTCCCTCTACGATATCCCTGAACTCAATGAAGTCGCGCGCTCCTTTTACACCCGCTCTCTCGGCGGTCTCGCCGGCCTTCTTGCCGACGAGTCGACTGCCAAATCCGACGAAGCCCTCTCCACCGCAATCGTGCTCGCCGTGTTCGAAAAGCACCACTGCACCGGCCCAGAGGCGTGGATCCACCACGCCCACGGTATCCGCGCACTTCTCAAACTCCGCGGCCCCAAGGCCCATCTCTATGGCTTCGGTCGTGCCATGTACATCGTCTACCGACCGATCCTTGTCTCCGCTGCCCTCATTGAGGGCGAAGCCTGCTTTCTCGAGGAGCCTGAATGGCAATCCCTCAACGAGCAGATCTCCGACGACAACGCCAAGCTTCCCGATTCGTCATTGTATACGGACGTCGTCGACCGGGGCCTGCGCGAAATAATAAAGATCCCCGGTTACGTCAAACGCGTCCGCGACCTACTCTCCCTGCCCTTGACCAAACGGGCCAAGCTCGAACCCCCCTTGCTGCAAAGCGTACAAGCTACCCGCGCTACCCTGCGCGGTATCCACACCGAGTTCGGCGTGTCCATCTCCATGCTCCGTGCCGGCCACAGTCAGCCGCGCGGCTTCATCGGACCACTACCACAATTCTTCTTTGAGGGGTATTCGGCGCATGTCACGCGGGGCGTGCACGCCGGACTCACCATCCTGAATTACCTCGTCATCATGCTGGACCCGAGCCAGCGTGAAACCCCACAGAAAGAAGCTCGTCTACTATCCAATCCGCCATCCCCGGAGAGTGCGGTCAGTCCGGCGTCGGAGTATAGCTCCCCGCAGACCCCGTCTAGCTCGCCGGGATCTCCCCAGCTCGTTGTGGAGTCACTGATCACCCCGGACTATAAGCAGGGTCCGACGACGGACTGGATGGATCAATTGACATCGTCGATGGGAATGGACGGCGTGCGGGTGCGTATTGTTGATTAATCATGATAGTTACTTATGTATGTATAGCGCGTTTGGAGTTGTGAATTGGACTGTCTTGGCTGGCTTGTATTGAGTTTTGGGATGGCTGCTTGGTTGACGGATAGATACCCATTGATTTGTTTGGCGAAGATGATATTTGATTCTGCTGGTATTGGATTGATGTGTACATGCGAAAAGTAACGGGTTGGTCTACTGTAATAAACGAATGATTGATTGCATTGGCCAGATTTTCAGGAGTTGGTTGTATATAGAACAAACACTAGGGATATTACCATCTGTATTTACTTGTTGATCTATATCAGCGGAGAACATATCCGCCTATCCATGGCAATTATCTTTCAGGTCTACCTTTTCTCAAACAACCACCCCCTACCAAGCTACTGGTAAAACAATCCTACGCACAAACCGCCCCAATCTCCCCCTCATACAACTCCAACGTCCTCCACCGCGCCACACTCCCCTTCCCCGTCAACTCAAACGGCTTCTCCCTGCTCGCCACAACCACCCTCTCCAACCCCAACCTTACACACTCATGACATCGTCCATTAACCTTTTCAATATACGGCCTCAACGACTCCACAAACTCCCTCCTCTTCCCCTCATCCTCTACATCCACTCCCTCCACAGCCTCAACCACCAACACCGGCCTATCCCTTCCATGTCCCCCAATCAACACATTCTTGACCTGCGGATGCGCCACAATCTCCTGCTCCAACAGCGCAGCATTAACCCCGTCTCCGTGCGACAAGTACACGTAGTCATCGACCCGTCCGATAATCTTCCATAGGCCCTTGTGGATCGGGTGTTCTTGCCATAGATCCTTCGTTTCAAAACGTGTGAGGTCCGGGTATAGTTTGAAGATGGGTTGGAGGGCGCAGGTCGGAGAGCGGATGAAGACGAGTTCGTGCAGTTGGGATTCGGTGGTTGAGTCGTGGCCGCGTGGTTCGAATACTATGCCTGTGTGCTGCTTGTTGAAGGTTAGGTAGTCCCATGCGTCGTTCTGGTATGGGTGCAGTTCCGTGAAGTAGCCGCCGGATTCGGTGCTGCCGACTCCGGGGATTACGGGGACGTGGGGGAGCAGCAGGGAGGCGCTTTTGCGGGATAAGGGGGCGCCGGCGTAGTGGATGTAGTGGAGGGAGCGGAGGGCGGAGAGACCTTCTGGGGTGAGGGTGAGGGCGTCGATTAGGGACGGGGGGAACATGGCTGTGGTGATGTTGCCGTGCCGGAGGAGGGAGATTATGGTGGAGGGCGTCGGTGGGGTTGGGGGGCCGATCACGGCGGTCATGTGGATGAAGGTTGTCATCGAGAGGGAGAGGGCCATGCCTACGAACTGTGGTTTGGGGTTGAATTAGGGGTTGAGGGTGAATGGGGGATGGGGTATGGGGGCGTACGTGGAGGGATGGGAGTGGGGTGTAGCAGCGGCGCTGGGCGTAGTGGTGGATTTGGGTCTCGCCGATGTCTGGGAGTGAGGCGACGATGTCGGCTCCGGCCATCATTTCGTGCGTGTAGGTTACTGGTTTGGGGTTTCCTGGGATGGTTGGTCTATTGTCTTGATTGTGAGTGGGAGGAGGGGGGAGAGTTACCTGTTGTGCCTGATGTGTGGAATACTAGCCATGGATCTGCTCTGCCTTCCTCGAATGTCTTGCTGTAATTGACTGGCTCTGCTTCTGCCTCTTGCATGAAGGCTTCAATGTCTGGCACGGTAATTGTCTGGACATGCGGAGTTGCTTTTAGGATCTCTGCAACAGGCGCTTCCATGGACGATGGTCTCAAGTAGACTGTGCATCCTTTCTTCTCCAGGATGTGCAGCTGCGCTTCGGCTGTGACTAGTGGGGAGGGAAGGACCATCTATGATATGCTCAGAATGAATTCCTCTGAACATCTGAGGTGAGTGTCATACGTACCACCTTCTGCACCTTCGCCGCTGCCACTGCCAGAATCTGGTATCGAAGATCCTTAGGTCCAGCATAGGCAAAACATTGGAATGGCTCAGACGTCGGAGGCAGGTTCTGCTTCAACCAGTGGGCTGCATGGTTGGCCGCGTTGTTCAGCTCCTTGAAGCTGATGTCGCGAAAGCCCTGTGACAGATCCTGATCATTGATCGGTACGGAGACCCATGCTGGGGTGTTGTCTGCTTTGGCTCTGGCTTCGATTACGGATGTGAGGATGCGCTGGCCGTGCTCGACTCCAGGGAGAGGGAACGGGGACTGGAAAGAAGATGCCATTGCGTGTGTGCTGTTATTAGCTTTTGGTGATACTTATCTACAATTGGTGAGATACTGTTGAAAGAAAAGAATTGGCAGCCTAGAGACATGACTGCGCTTTATATTCCTGAGCACCCCGCAGCTTCATGGATGAATGAAGCTCCGCTAGCAGGGGTTAGTGCTCGCATTTGGACATCTAGTAAGCACTAAGGCACGATCCATCTCTTTTAGCATGTCAGCCCAGACAAAAAAAGCTGAGACTCCGGCAGGTCTGTTCAACAATCATCCGTGTCATCGTCATCAACTTGAATGAAGAGAGCGTGAGAAAAAGGGAGTCAGACCGAATCCATTGTATGACAGGCTTATCTAAGCCATGCAGGGATGCGCGTTGACAGCTCCTCCTTTCACCTTCCAACGCGACCTTCATGCAACTCCCCTCGCGATCTACCTCCACTACGGTGAGGTAAGTAGAACATGGCTAAGCGACTCGCCCAATCACTTCGTGCCTGGTCAGCATTGGGGCGCAAGTCCCGCACTTCGTTCCATGGCACCGGCCTGGAGCTTCCTCCCGAACCCAAGATCGAAGAGGAGAAGGTTCCCGGCTTCAAGCCCAGTGCCTATTTCCCCGTTAAACCAGGATACATTTTCAATGATCGCTATGAAGCTCTGACCAAGCTTGGCTGGGGAACGAGCTCCACCGTCTGGCTTGTCCGCGATCTCCAACAGTATGCCGCCAGCCCCTTCTCATCTCCACAGCGCTAATGTCCGGTCTGTACTAGATGGAAATGGCTACCAGAACGCTACCTGACATTGAAAATCGGGACTTGCAACTACGCGGAAGGCCACGAAAGCCACGAACTCAATATGGAAAAGTGCATCCGCGACGCCAATCCCAAACACCTAGGCCACTCTTTTCAAAGAACCTTCATTGATTCTTTCGAAGAGAAAAGCCCCAATGGGACACACATTTGTCTGGCCTACGAGCCACTGCGAGAGCCCTTGACACTTCTACAAGGCCGGTTCATCAACGACACATTTCCTCTTGACATCTTTAAAGCCTACATGAAATTCCTCCTGATAGGACTCGACTACTTGCACTCCGAATGCAAGATCATCCATACCGGCTAGTACCATTCATAAACCCCACTGTATATCCAGCAGCATCCTCATGATTTACAAGCACATAGATATAAAAGCGGCCAACATCCTCATAACTATCGAAGACCCTTCAGTTCTACACAGCTTTGCCCAGTCCCAACCATCAAAACCTATGTCCCAAAAGACAATCGGCGACTATACCATTTATCTCTGCCACAACAACTTCGGCCGCCCCAAATCCCTTGAATTCCTCCCGATTCTGTCTGACTTTGGATCCTCTCAATTCCAACTCGACAACGTCACAAACACCTGGCCAATCCAACCGGATTGCTACCGCGCACCCGAGGTACTCCTCGGCGCGGGCTGGTCATACAGCGCCGACATATGGAACCTAGGAGTAATGGTATCCCACCCACCCGAACAACCGAACTACTACATACTAATAATGTATTGAATATAGATGTGGGAACTGATCGAAGACAAGATTCTCTTCTCTAACGCCCGCGACTCAAGCCTAAGAAGCACCCCAGCCGCTCATCTCGCGCAGATGATAGCCCTTCTCGGCCCGCCACCTCAGGAAATGGTAGCCCGGGAGAAAGAAGGACTCAACCGAACGTTCGGTATTGGCTTACGAAAACCAGACGGAAAGCTCTGCAACTCGCCTGCAGAGTGGTTCGGTGGGCCTTTCTTTGATGATAATGGTGAGCTGATACCAACCCGACCTACTTTTTATTGTCCGGTATATATACTATACTCACAAAAACCACCACTACGGCATATAGGTGAATTCCTACACAAGCACCTCATCCCAGAGAACCAGACCCTCGAAGACACAGTAACATGTCTCAAGGGCACAGAGAAAGACGAATTTCTGGCCTTCGCAAGGACTATCTTGCAATGGCTACCTGAGGACCGGAAGACAGCCAAGGAGTTGGCTGAGGATCCATGGTTGAGCGAAATCGTGATTTGAGTCAAAGAGTGTAAGACGTAAGTGAAGGTATAGGCTGTTTTTGTACGATACGTAGTAGATGATACCCCTCTCCGCTCTGCCTGTTCATGTGTAAAATATGGTGTATATAGGATAGAAATCTCAGCTCTATTTTCCATAGTATAGAATCCAAACTACACTCATAGAATTCAAATAAGGCACACAATACTTCTAATATTGGCGATTGATAGTCCTATCCTTATTGCTTACTACCTCAAGAAGCAAACAACCAGTACCCATAAAACGACTATATAGTGATAGACATTATAGAATCGTACACCAACCAAACCACAAGTACATACCTGCCTCACCGGATGACACTAAGTAACTTACTCACCGCATACAATAGAAAACCAAAGCGAGTCTGTAATTCCATTCATCAACATAGTACCAACATCAGAACCTCAAACCAAATGAACAAACACTAGATGCAACAGCAGGTGATTAAAACCCAACAAAAATCAAAAAGAAAAAAATTAGAGGAGGAAGTGGATGAAAATGACAAGAGTGGGATTCGAACCCACGCCATCGAAAGATGATCAGGAAGCTTTATTGTTTTATCTCAAACAAGCTGATTTATTTAGGTGGACCTAAACCTGACGCCTTGGACCAACTCGGCCATCTTGCCCTTTGTTTTCGGTGGTCGGTTGCGATTGGTGCTCACTTATTTGGGGGGGATTATTTCTTGGCATCTGCCTAAGTACAACTTTGGATTGATTTTTTTGTGGTAAGCGTACAATATCTTGGACTTTGAATGTGGTTACTCGTCTTCGAGAATATACCGCTGTAGTGAGCTAACACTATCCAGTTCCTCGTTCTCCCGCTGAATCACTACCGAGCGAGCTTTGTATTTAGGGTCGCTTAATATCCGTTCTACACTCTCGCGGATGGTCTCTGGGCTGGGGGCATCGGTTCGCAGATTGATTCCAATTCCGGCCCATTCTCCGCGCATGCATACTTCGCCTTTGTCTTCTATAGAAGTAGATATAATGGTTAGAGACTTGGTGTGTCTCGAAGAGGAGGATGAGGATACTTACGAACTGTCCCGGCTAACACCATGGGCACTCCGTTCATCACGCCATGCATAAAGCTGCCATACCCGCCATTTGTCACAAAGACATCAACGTACGGAAGCACCGCATCATATGAGAGGTAATCAATGACTTTGGCGTTGTCGGGTATCTTGTGCTCCTCGTCCAATACTGCGCCTTTCACTCCCAGCACGCCGATGACCATGACATCTGGTCGCTTGGCAAACGCCTGTATGGTAGGAATGACTAAGTTCTTATAATGGGTTTTGACAGTACCCTGCGTAACGAAGACGACTTTCTTCGGGTTTGCTGCGTGCCTGTTCGTCTCCAACTCACCCCACCATTCAGGCAGGGGTGTGGATAGGTCGATTTTCCTGCATGGTGTGCCGCCAATGAACCGGACCTTCGGTGAAAGGTCGCTGCGCGGGTACTCCAAGCTTGGGGAACAGGGCTGCAGGAGGATGGTATGAGTGCTCCACAGGTCGAATAACCACTGGTCTACTTTCATGGTTGCTCCAAGCGATGCATACACGCTGTTGCTATGGTCAACTAGCTCATCGCGGATAACTTTCTCGGCGGCGTACATCGCAGCGTTGCGGGCTCGGCCGTCGTCGCTGGAGTCGGGAGCTAAACCGCTCCCAAACGGTGCTGTGTCGACACTTGTAACAAGCAACGGTGTGGTGGTGAATGTAAGGGTCTTGGGAAATTGCTTGTAACCTTTGGGTGGAGGTGCACCGAGAAGGTATGGCCAAGTTCCCATGTAGCCGAGCTCTTGGATGAGAACGACCTCGCGATTTGGGTGCTTTTCGCGGAGAGTTTCCAGAACGGTTTGTAGTGACTTCATTCTGGATGCGGTCAAGTCGATAAAACATGTCCTTAGACCCCAGATAATGCGGGCGCTGCGATCAGGAATTGAGTCCAGGTAGTCTAGGCTCTCCTGGGAGTATAAATGTTGTATTGGGTAGAAGGTGGCGCCGGTTTTGCGGATGAGGGTTTCGAACTCTGGACCACCAATGAAGGAGACATCGAAGCCTTGTTCGGTCAGCTCGTTGGCGTGAGGCAGTAATGGGAGCGTATGCCCCGTTATTGTTGCGCAGGCAATGACAATAAGTGGCTTCGAGGAGGGATCCTCGGTTGCCGTTGCTTTGCTATTGATGGTCATGGTTCTGGATTGGGTTCCGGAATATACGGCGTAGGAACCTGCCGGCCTTTCCCGAAGCACTATGTGGCTAAAATGGCTGTTTCGCGGGTTTGGCGTGGAGATAATTACAGCGTAGCGGTCTTGGTGTGGAAATGTCGCATCCTATTGCAAGGGTCTCCTTTAATACTCCTTCAAGAGACCTTCAGCCAGCCGCAATGCAACTAGTGCGTGGATCTGATGTATGTGTTGTCAGGATGCACGATCGATCTCTCAATCTCGTCTGGTGTGGGGTGTATCGGCCAATAAGCACTGCCAGTCCATTTTTCGATAGAAAGGCGAAGCATTGAATCCCGTGTAAGAGGTATGCGGACCCTCAAAAGAGTGAAAAGGAAGCTGTCAGTGTGTGAGCAGGTGGTCTCTGTTGTCCTAAGCGCATTCCCCATGAGCGGCGCATGCGCACAGGCTCATTGGGCTGCTGAATCCTGTATCAAGGGAGGACATGTTGACATTCCTGTGAGCGAACCACACGCACATGGACGGGCAAGGGGATAAGCTTTCGATGGCTCTGACATGACTCCATTGTAGAGCTTAGCCGGAGGAAGGGAGGAGCGAAAGTAGGGGAATCAAGCGATGGCAATATCACCTGACTGGGGTCCTCCAGTCCGTTCGAAGGAATGACTCTTAACTTCACTGCTCTATGGCCCAGGCCCAGAACACTAGCACAAGCTTATTACTCACATACCACAGTAGGTAATCAGACGGGCATGGAATGCCTATAAGATTTTGTGGCGGTGAAAAATATCTTGGAAGGGATCATCTCCATCATGCATGTCATCACGTGGAAAGTTGGGATCTGGTCTGTTTGCAAGCACGGAACCAGCAAAAGTGTGAACTTGAACCAGATAACATAGCCCTAGATGAGAAAGTAGCTACGGTACACCATTCCATAATCTAACGTGTCATTTCTATCATCCACCCACTGTCGCAATCAACTACTGCGGCCGTGAACACTTCTATCTGTCATGTACAAGGGTATCGGTGAGAACCATAGGCCTCTCGTAACATAGGCTGGGGACTCCGAATGTGCCAGATCTCAAAACGAGGGGAGGAAAGAAGGGATAAAAAATAAAGAAACAATCATGAAATAAAATATAGAACGCGTTCATCCAACGTCATGTCAATGACCGTACGCGAGGATATCGACATGTCAACAAGGCTTCAAATATTTTCGGAGAATGGGTAAAAGAGACAGCAAAAGAGAAATCGTGGATCATCGTCGATCGAAAAACCAGCTGGTACGCTTCCCAGTCTCCTGCGACTGGACTCCTGCAACTGGAGCACTGCTCTCGTTCCCTCCGCCGCCGCCTCGGAGCGGCTTTGCGATTCTCGAGCCGCCAAAACTGAAACCGCCGCTGCCATCCATACTTGGAAGACCCCTCGTAGAGCCCTGCTTCGCAGCTTCGAGTCGCTCTTTGACCGCAGTGAGTTGGGCTTCAAATCTGTATCATCATCTAGTCAGCAACCCGCTTTCGTAGTTTGATCAAAAGAGTGGAGAGGGTCGTACCGGTGATTCGCTTGGGTGAGTTTCTCCTGGCTCTCCTGGAGCAGGCTCTCCAAGCTCGCAATCCGCTCGTTCCGGGCAATGAGCTTCCTCTCCGCAATAGCAACCTCCTTCTTCAGGCTGCTGTTCTGTTCTACCAGCTGCCGCTGCACATGAGTCAGCTGCTCCAGGTTGCGTTCCAGGAACGCCATCTTCTTCTGCTGAGCCCGGTTGTTCGACGAGCGGAGAACGTTGTTATACTGCTCCCGAGCATCGTCCAGCGAGATCTCAAGCTCCACAACGCGCTCGCAGCGGTTCTGGAGGTCGCGCATGAGCGACTTCTTCATGGCATCGAAGTCGGCAATCTGCTGCTGCAGGTTCTTGCCGGCGGCGCCGTTGGTCGAGACCCGGGACTGAGAGTCTGCAAGGGACTGCCGCAGCTTATCCAGCTCATCATCCTTGCGTGCAATCTCGTTCCTAAGGTCCGTGACTGCCTGCATCTCGGCCTCCTTCCGGGTCACGTACACCTTCTCCAACCGCTCCCGGATTTCCTCCACATCGCCCTCGCCCAGGTTCCGCTCCAGAAGGTTCTCATAGTCCCGCTCGAGATTCGCCAGCTTCTGCTCAACTTCTGCTCTACGGCTGTCCTGCAGCTCATTGAAATCTCCCCGGTCGTTCATCGTGAGCTCGGCTTGACGGATGAACCCTTGAGTCTCCAGGAGACTCGCCCGCAGCTCCATAAGGTCGTCAGGCGCAATCGTCTCGCCGGCTTCGCTGACCTTGTGCAAGGAATCGACCCGCTGAATCAAGTCCTGAAGCTTGCGTTCGTTATCGGAGAACACGTCACCGCCCAAGTCGAACCCGGCCATCATCTTCGCCATCTTTTCGGCCTTCTTCTTCTCCTTCTCGTCCAGTGCAGCGCTGGTCTCCTTGGCCTTCATCCGGACGTCGAGAAGCTGCTGCTTAACGTCGTCCAACTCGGTAGTCAACTCGGAGTTAGCCTCGCGGAGGCTGTCCATAGTGATGGCGGCCTCCTTGCTTTCGTAGGACACCTTCTCCAACTGCATACGAAGCTCATTAACCTCGGTAGTCAACTTATCGTTGTCTTTGCCTGAGCGGGCCGAGTTCTCCTTCATGCTCCTCAACTCCTCCCGTGCCTCACGGAGACCTCTTTCGACGTTCGCAATGTGCGACTCCTTCTCCGCGATCTGGTCCTGGAGCTCATTCTCGCGTCTAAGGAACTCCTCTCTCTCGTCCTTCTCGAGAACAAGGCTAGGTGTGCTAGAGCGGTCGCCAAGCCTCGACTCAGGACGAGGAGTCTCGGATCGAGGCGTGTCCTGGAAACGGGAGGGCGTGCCGGGCCGTGGCGCACGAGCCTCGGCCTTCGCGGCGCTCACAGCATCCCCTCTGGCGGGGGTCCAACGATCCTTGGGAACGGCCTCGCCACTGCGCCACACGTGTACTTCAGACTCGAGTTGTGAAATGTATGTTTCGAAATTCGTCATCTGACTTTGGGCCTTGCGCAGAAGCGCCTTCAGTTCCGAAGGGCTCAATTCGGCGTTGACCTTCGCCTTGTTCTTGATTGCCTTGGCGCGCACACCGAAACGCAGGGTGGAGATGGTTTCCGCATCGTTGTAGCTGCTGGGAGAGCAGTTGATAATCAAGGTCGTTCTCGAGTTACCTCCCAAACTCTCTTGCAGAATACGAGTGAGCTTGGAGTCACGGTATGGGATATGCGTGGATTTGCCGTCCGTCAGCGCGTTGATGACCATACCAAGAGCACTCAAACTCTTGTTGATCTTCTTTGCTTCTTCGAGCGTCTGACCACTAGCGCCCGTCTTTCCAACCTTCTCACTACCTGCCAGATCGACCAAGAACAGCTGTCCGCTCTTCGCGGAGCCGGTTTCCAGGTTCTTCTGTGTAACAGTGATGACGAAGATGGAGTGGGACCGAGAGGATTCCTGGTTCATGTTTGTCGCCGCAACCGCTCTTGCTGTACCACCACGTCGCATGACTTCATAGACCTCCTGGACACTTGAGACGTACACCTCCAGAAGACCCTTGACATAGACACCTCTCGATTTCTCCTCGTGAACGGGAAGGTTATCGTTGTGCGGCACCAGCAGATCTCGAATTCGTTCCATGTAGATTTCCATATAACTCACGCGGACGGTGTACTCGATGTTGCTGGGGCTCGTGAGGATGCTGGCGAAGATCTGCTCGACAATGCGGGGAATGATACCCTTGCCCATATCATCGTCGATATCCGAACCCATCATGGTGTACGACTTTCCCGCACCCGTCTGACCGTAAGCGAAGACCGTTCCATTATATCCATTCAGAATATCGTCGACGGTGGGCCGAATCGAGAAGTCGAAGATATCTGTTTGTTTCGAGTCCATAGGAAATACGCGGTCGAAGGTGAAGGCTCCAGAGCCATCCCGGGCCTGACCTGAGTTAGCTCACTAGGCGAACTTGCCTCCCATGCCATGACCCCGCCCGTCAAGGGAAAAGCTCACATTAACGTAACATGATTGCTCATTTTCGAATTCGACAATCGGCTCTCCTCCAGAGGACAACTCAACCTTGTTTTGCGGTCGGAACCTCGCAACCACTGTGTGCGAACCGTCAGTCTTGGATCACCACCAAACTCAAAAAAGTATACGACGCGGCGGGGAGTTGATGCGCACCCTTAATGGTGTTGTTCGAGCCGTTGGGGCCAGATGACCTGTCAAGCGAAACAAATCAGTCCTAACCGCTCCCACGGTCAAGCGGTGAAGCAACGAGATACTCACGCCATGTTCAGTCTGACCCGAACAGAGAGAAAAAAAACCGATGAAGACGAAAGAGGACAAGAAGGAAAGAAAGCCCCGAGAGGAGGGGATTGAGTGAGGGGAGGGACGTCGTTCAGATCAACAATGAGGCGAGTCTGCTTTGGAGGGCCAGGGTCGGTGGGCGGTGTTGTTTGGGTCAGGGGTCCACGTGCACTAGACCGAAACGAACGTGTGCAATAAATGCGCTATCGGCAAGCCCCAAGAATTTAGAGAGATCGGGCAATAAGTAAAAAAGGGCCCCAGCACCCATCAATCGACAACGAAAGTGGGTTGTGACGTGGTCTTGGACGGGTCTTCCCTGCCTAAGGTGGTGAGTGTGAGGTTAGGTATGCAGCATTGTTATGGGAACTCTCGAAGTAGGCAGGCATCTGGCTCTTCTTCCCCCCCCCCCTCCGTTTTAGAGTGTTCTTGGCACCCGCCTAACCATCCTCACCAGTGCCGCATGTCCATCCCCCGCCAAACATGAGGAATGTTGCATGTAGTAGTCATTTGAGTGCTGTACCTGCCTTACGGGTCGGATCACGGGAAGGGCTCATATGAGGGGCTCGGGTTGAAAACTAACTGGCCTGGGACAATAAAAAGCAACGCAGTGAGGAGATAAGAGTTATGTGACATGCAGCGAAGGTGAAACAAGAGCCCGACAGAGTTAATGCATTATGCAAAAACACACTGAAAATATGATGCAACTATCCATAATACCGAATGAAATATTAAATGTACCAGGCGCCAAAACCCCACGCTGTGCACGTCATCAAATGGTGTAGGACTCCATCATGCCAAACGGTAGGAGTCCCCCCACAAACGCATGAAACGGATCACAGCAGCTTGCCGTTAGCTTCCGTCGCACCGAAGACCGACAAGTCTGCTTCATCATAACCATGTGCCCCAAAGCGACCCAAAACCCATAACAATAACCCGTAGCATCTCTACGCTGATACTATCCTAGTCCTCCCAGCTCTTCTCGACGGTCTCGCGCACGCGCTTGATGTACTCCTTTCGGTTGTCTTTGTAAAGGTTTGACGCTTCTACATTCGCCGGAGATGATGTGTTGGGATCGTTCAACAAACTACACGCAAGTAAAACACCCGTTAGTATGTTTTGGTGTTTCATCTTCAGCTTCACCTTGATTGCAAGGGTTCGTACCTCTGAATACTGGTCAGGATGGCTGCCACGTCATAGGTTGGGCTCCAACGGTTCTGCAAGATGTCCAAGCAGAGCTCGCCCGTACCGTAAACGTTCGGGTGGAACATCTGACTGATGAATTTGACGCCCGGGGGCTTGTTTGGGTACTGCTCCTCAAAGTGCATGACAAGGCGGAAAGTGCCATCTTCAAAGGGAGTATCGGCAGGGCCGATAATGACGGCGTTCCTGGACGTAATAAAGATTAGGGACTGAAAAGGCCGTCATTATGTGTGACTAGATCAGCTTACCAAGTCATGACATTGTCTGCCACGGGGGATGCAGAAACTCCAGCAGGGGGGTCAGTTTGCATACGCTGCGTAGAAGGAAGTCCAAGTTAGCTCTCGCAACCATTGAATGTATCCAATGACGGAATATTTCAAGTGCCCTTCGAGTATAGAAACCAGACGGGAGGACGAAAAGAATAGGAAGATAGAAAGCGATAAGAGAAAGAATCAAAAGATAGGATAAAAAGCAAGCTCAAAATCATGCTCGTTAGGGTACGCACCTTGAAGTCGCGCATAAGACGACGGCGGGCAGAGGTCGACATTGCGGCGGGGTACTGGCGATGTCTCGGGAGGGAGCTATTGAGATAGTAGAAAGGAACAACAAGAGCCAGATAGGTTTGGCAGTGATCCGCAAGGTCAAGTGCGCAGTGACTGGATGATGGGCAAGAGGAGGGGGCACGAAATTCCCAGGTGGAAGGCGGAAGAGAGAGAAGTTGAGGTGTGACGAGAGTGGGTGGTGGAATCCAAGAGAGGATGATAGCCACCTCGGGAGGATGAGCGTTGATCCAAAGACCGGCGAGTTGGGCCGTGCCTCCTCCTGAGCGCCGTTAGTCAGGAATCCAACTACTTTGTACTGGTACGTAGCTGTTAGTAACTCTCACTCGCCGCCCGCCGTTGTTGGGCCTGCAGAAGCCCACTACTGAGTCTTAGCCTATCCGGGAAAAGTCTCGGGGCGCCACTAGATTAGGTAAGCTACCACTTGCATCATGTGACTGCATGGCACGTTCCACGGCCCAAAACGGGGGACTAACCTAAACGAGCATCTCCATAGAAGAGCTGAGCTGAGCTCTTCGTTCTCCAACTGATGCAGTTGACTGGCTAGCTAGCTCATCGAGGAGTTCCCATATCCATACATGACACGACTCTAGGGACTTTGTTTTGTCAAAACTGCCATGAAGAAAAGGGAGTATTCAACTTTGTGAACAAATGTCTGGTCCCTTAGAATTGCCGCTTTTCCCTTCTTGCTACGACTGTCTCTCGTGGTCGGAAGATGGGGAGCTCGCGATCGCCGCTGGAGACCACGTCCAAATCTTAGTCAGTGTTAGCATCCCTGCCATCAAAGCTCATGCTTATATGGACTAGACTCCCAAAAACGCAGCTGAACGGTTGGATCATGACCCAAGCCAATCTCCCATAAATAATTGGCATTCAGTTCGCTTCCGTGTCAATGTTTTCACGAACAATGAGTGGCCTACGATCTATCCCCAGAATCGGGATAATTTCTCTCTCGGGGCCGAACAGTCCCTCAGCAATGTAGTAGCATTGGCCTGGTCCCCTCCAGGATTGGCCAAATATCGACGTTGTGTTCTCGCGGTTCTGACTTCTAACCTATTGTTGTCGCTGTATGAACCTGTCGGTTCTCAAGGGAAGTGGACTCGGGTTGCCATACTAAATGACGCTTTAAAGACCCATTTCAATTCAATTGTCCAGGAGGATGGCATGCTATTGCGGAAGTCCAACATTCGTGCTTTCGCGTGGTCATCGCCGCTTAAACTGCCAGCCGAAAGGCATATCACGCCTTACTCTGTCCTACCTGCCGAGAGTCGCTGGGGATTTCACCTGCTCTCAGTCGCAAACGATGACAATGATGTTGTTGTGTTGAGAATTCACAGACCACCAACAGGTCTCGGTGCGCCATATGAAGCCGGCGTTTTGTCAGTCAACTCCTTTCAAGATACAGAGGAGAATTATCCAAAGCTGCAATCATCATCTATTTTTTCCGAAATTTTGAGATCCAAAATCAAGATTCTGTCCATGTCGTGGGGCCCATGGTTCTATGCAAATGAATCCGCGAGTGGCTTCCTCGCTGTCACTCATGGAACTGCTCTTAAGGTGGTTCACCTGGATGTGAAGGTTCTGCCCCCACCCCCAGAGACAGGCTCACAGCCGCAATCCCAAATCAAGGCTATTTCCAAAGACATTACCCCAAAGTTCTACGAAGGCTTAGGTGGATATCACTTTACAGGGCCATTGGCATGGATGGATACGGTATGTTTCAGAAGCACTACAGCTGGACCGGCACTGACCTGCATAGGACGACTCTCACACTGTCTGTTTGGCTGCGGGTACCCTGGCAGGGCTCATATTGATAAAGGCGTCCAAAGAGCCCAATCAAGGCATAAATCCAAGCTCTGGCCGAGTGCGACTGCAAGAACTATTATTCTACGAAAGCCCGGAAAATGATAGCGAAACGGAACCTCCTAGGCACCCAGAGCCAATATCCGGTAAGCAGTGTGCACCGTCCGCTTCTTCGCTAGCTGACATTTGAAGCAATGATCGTGACGATGGACACCGATTCCCAGGCTCCTGTTCTATATCTAGCGACTGCCGGGGGATTCACGGCAGCAGTACCTTTCCGGGATGGCGATGATGAATACCCGATTTTTGCCGTCCCATGGAAAGATCAGCTCGACGATGTGCGTGAGAGGTATGACTTTGACCGCGATCTTGGAGGCCTAGCCGTTGCCCGAGCTTGGGGGATGGCTTCTTGCAAGGGCAGGGTCGCAGCTGGTATTACCGTACACCCAGGGGATATGATAGAGTATCGCACAGCAGCAGAGGAAAGGTTAACGATTATAATGTCGACGACCGATGATTCTCAATCTGACGGACTCGAATCTCGGTCGGTGTCGGACAATTCTCCCGAGTATCTCCGCCAGCAGCGAGAGGCTGCTTTGGGATACATCCTACACTTCGAAGACAATAACGAGAACCGACAACCGCTGTCTTTGAGTATACTTTACGCAACGGCCTGCTGCACAATCATTGAATCAAAGAACGAGGCTCTACTGTCCCAAGCTCACAAAGTCTTGGTAAGGCTGGCAACTATCACGGGTGTAGACCTGAACGATGAGCTTTCCAAGTGTACGGCTTCTAGGACCACGATCGCCCCCAAGCCTGCCGAGATGCTTGATGGACCTGGTGGCCAGATGTTTGAACGTTGTGAGATCTGCAGCGCTGGGATCGCATGGTATTCAACCCAGGAAGCCCAATGTGCCGCAGGCCACGTCTTTGGTATGTTCGATGCTGCACTCAAGGCATTGCAAGAAGACATAATGCTAACTCTTCTTCCTGTAATAGTTCGCTGTAGCTTGACGTCATTGGCCATTCAGGACCCCGGATCTTCCAAAGTCTGCTCCTCGTGTGGGAAGGAATATCTGGACGAGGACAGTATAGAGCCACCTGAATCTGACATATCGTATACCTGCCGGACGCTCTTCGATGCGTTCGACACGTGTGTCTACTGCAATGGCAAATACCGTGCTTGAGGGCATGCTCCAGGTAAAGCCCGTGCGGTTTGATGTCTGTGCTACGCGTATATTCTAATCTTTCATTGTACAGTCAATATGGTCGTCACTTGCTATTCAACTATACTAGGCCTAGCAGTTTGCCGGCCACGGGGTTCCACTCATCATCCCACCGACGAGAACTCTCCTCTCGCGCCCCAGCACGAAGCTTTTCCAGTGCTTCCTGGTTTCCAAAGAGTTCAACAAGGTGTTCCACAAGCTCATCGGAGCTTCCAAAGCCTCGTCCATTACGACCTTCAGTGACCAGCTCCGGCCACGCCTCGAAGCGATTCCAGCCAACGACGGGCAGACCGGCACCGAACATATCGACGACTTTCATGGGCAAATCGACACCGCTACTGCTGGTGTGCAGACTGACACCCAGCGAAGCGGATGCCAACAATCGTGCGTAGTCTTCCATGCTGAGCCACGCGGTACGAATGGTGGCCTTTTGAAGTTTACCGTTCTTCTGCAGATCGGCAATTTGTTTCAGATACATCTCGCGTTGGGGCCCCTTTCCTGTTATGATGGCCAGAACCGAGGGTAGTTCGGGATTTGACGTCTCAGCCAAGTCTGAATACCGACAGAGAGCTTCTATGAGAAGTGAAAAGTCCTCGTCCGCTGTCCAAGAAGTCGAACTGACCAGAACTCGAATCTTGTCAGATCCAATCATCGGCCGGACAGATTCCGTCTCCGACAACGAGCGCAGGAAGTCCTGGCGTATGCGATCGTCTAGAATGGGCTGGAAATGATCGGCTGGTCGGTCATGCAGCGGGAGAATGGGCGCCTTCAGGGCAAATTCGTCTTTCAGAACCGATGCCATGGCATTGGTTACACACAAGTGCGCCGTCGCGTACTGGCAGAAGATCTTCTCGTATGATTTGGAAAATCTGACCAGCGGGTGAGAGTCCCCGAGTTTGAGTGCCAGGATAGTGTATCCAAAGTTATGCCAATCGATGAGGAGCTTCGTTTGACGCAAGAAGCAGACGAGGGATGCGATCGCTAGCGTGGGAATAGAAGGCGGATTCTGCGACGGGCAAAGGTTCAACTTAGCGCTGCTTCGATGGTACCATGCATCGAGGACAAGATGTGTAAGAACCAACCTGAACGAGAAGCCATTTGGCTGGTTTTGTACGATATGCTAAGATCCAAAACAAGCAGACGATTTGAAAGAGAACTTTCAGCGGACCGAACAGTAGGAAGAGGAGCTTGTTGCTTGTCTGAAGGCAGGATGGATGCGGAGGCAGGGGCACAATGGATATTCTCGGATGGGAGGAGATCTCGGGATGCACGTCGGATTCTATAGCAATTGATTAGCGTGGAGCCTTGAGAGGAATAAGGGCGCATTTTCTAGCCCACCATGGTAGCCGATTATGTCCACCTGTCCACCATTTCTGGCAACACTGAGGGCATGGTACTGCATGCGCGGACTCCGCCCGATATCCCCTAACACGAGAATTTGAATAGTGGTCTTGGGTTCGTTTGCCGCATTTTGGCTAGTGACAGGCCTGGACTCATGCCGCGAAGGCAGCAAAAGAATGCCGATAGTAAGCGCCGTAGAGAGATAGAACGCGACGCTAATGAGCAACTCGATCATGGTGTTGGATATTATTTATCGGAGGGTGAAGGAAGTTCAAGCGATTGATTTCGACAGCATTCTGAACCAATTGGTTGGTGGATGCAGCTCAGCACAAGGCCATTGAAGGGCCAGTAGAACCAGTAAAGTAGATAAGAAGCACGGAATAGCTCCGGGGGAGAGGATTGCCAGCTGTACTCCGGTTCGAACGGAGGAATCCTGGGCCGATCCCACAACCCCACTCGATGCCGCGTCAAAGCAGATCAAGCGCGCGGTTCGCTCTCGGATTGGTGAGATGCATGCAATGTGCCTGATCGTTGGTTTCTGCAGGCGAAAAAGCAACGCAAGATTCTGGCCTGGACGTGGCCTGGAACAGTTTCCCCCCTGACCTCAGCCAGTCGTCCAAGGTGGTGGTTGTTTTTTGGGGGAGAGTTCCATTTCGATCGAGGCCGGACGATCAGCCCGGCGGCCAGCCCAATCACGTGGCCCGGGGGTTATCGCGGGCAGCCGATCATTCAGTCGGCGGCGCGCATCTGGGGGCCATCCCATCCCATCCCCATCCATTGCCACAAGCGCCCGTCCAAGCTGCCAACCTCGTTTCCCAGTTACTCCCCGGCGCTATGCCACCTCGTCTGACCCAGTTCCCCGACCGTTCATTTGCATTGAGCTGCTAGAGCTCTATTTCTCCGTCAATCCACCTCCTTGCTCCCTCGCCCTCCGAACGCTCTCTCGCCTTGTGCTCCCTCCGTGGTTAGTCGCCTATCCTCACACGAACCACTGGAGATCATGTCGACGGGGGCTCCCGTGTCCACCGTGGATACCATTCCTCAGGTACATGGTCTAGGACATTCTCGGGGCCGGGGTCATTCGCGTGCATCTCGCTGGTCAAACGGTCCCATCTCCATCTCGGCTTCCTCCTTCGATGCCTCCTCAGCGCAACAACAGCCCCCACAGCCTCTACCGAATACACAACTCACCAATGGCCAAACTGTGAGCCCAACGTGGCCAGAACACCCTCACACACATTCACACGCCCACTCCCATTCGCATTCTCATTCTCATTCCCATTCCCACTCTCACTCCCACTCAACTCATACTGTGGGGGAACATGCTCATCACACGAGCCTCGGCTCTATCAATCACACTAAGAGCGATAGCATGACGGGCTTGATTGGAACTCAATCGGTCAGCACTTCAATTGATTCTCAATCGAGCACGACGTAAGTCTTCTTTGAGCGGTTCAATGTACTTCGATTTTAACACTGCTCAGTCAGGAAGTTCTCTCTGGCCTTCTCCTCTCCCTGCCGTGGATTATCCTGTCCTGGTACCACCAACAACATGCGCTTTGGCAAACAACACTCTCGACAAGCGATGACCCCGCTGCATCTAGCCCAGCAAACGGGGCCTTGGAGCAGGTTGCCAGTAAAGCTTCCATGCTGACCGCCGTTACAATGATTGTATATGGATGTGGGCAGTTACTTCGATCCATCCAACGAGGAGGGAGTGACTCGGGGGTTACACTGCCTCAAGTGGGCTCCAGCGCGGCAAGTGCAATTTTGCTTCGGGTGTCTTCGGTCGCATTGCCGATATATGCGACATTGAAAGTGGGAGGATTCCTTGTCGCATGCGGCTTGTTGCTTCCTGTAGCGTCAGGTTTGCCGACCGTCGTTCAGGGCTTTGGACTTCACAGCAGTGCACAGTCCCGATTTAGCCAAAAGAAAGTGACGGTCATGCTTCTCATCACCATTGTTGCGCTGAGCCTTTGGGGTATGAATGCGACGCGAGACCCTCACCCATACCTGGGCTACGTCGCTTTGCTCACCTCGGTCTTCGTTCTTCGGCCCCCTTTGGCTGGGGCTTCGTCCATTTCTACTGATCTGGATTACTTAACATCCAATGGCACAGTGTCCCAGAAGCAAGCTGAAAAGCAGGGCTCGGGAACCATCTCGTCAAGTGATTCGATTCTGGCCATTCTTTCAGGCATTATCCTGGCACTTATCACTATTGTTGTTTCCGGCAATGTGTCTCTGCAACCGACCAACATGCTGTACCAGTTTGCAGCTGCTGGAGCGCTTGCAACGTGCTTGATATTGGTTTCTTCTTCCCATCTACGCTCACCACACAAGATAGGTCTTGTTATCGGTGTCGGAGCTGCCGCGCTCTTAAGCTCCCCGCCGCTGCAAGAGAAAACTCACCTGGCGTATGTAGCTCGCGCCATCGCAACTGCTGCCTCGTTCCTTGCTGCCAGGTTCGACGACAGACAATTGCGCCTTTCGCAACACTCTCATACCCATAATCACCATCATCATGCCCACTCTGGAGCTGATGCTACGAAGATAACGAGGCTCATCATCCAGTACAGCGAGCCTTATCCTCTTTTGTACAGTATTCTCAAGGAGAGCGACTCGCGACGCATCTTCTACTTCATGAGGTATTTCATCCTTCGCCCCTGATTTATAGTAACTCGGAACTAACTCAACCAGTCTTAATTTTGCCTTTATGCTTGTTCAGCTGTCCTATGGATTTATGACAGGATCCCTGGGTCTTCTTAGTGACAGTATCCATATGTTCTTCGACTGCTTGGCGCTCGTGGTTGGCCTTTGTGCTGCTGTCATGAGTAAATGGCCCCCGAGCTCCAGATTCCCCTATGGATATGGCAAAGTCGACACGCTGTCTGGGTTTGCCAATGGCATCTTCCTCATGTAAGTCCTGCTCAAGCATCTTAGATGACCGTCCTAACAATATGCAGGATCATCAGCATCGAAATCATCTATGAAGCCGTTGAGCGGCTTTCCTCGGGCAGTCAGATGCATCGCCTCGGCGAACTACTGGCTGTGAGTGTTGCGGGACTTCTCGTCAACCTTGTCGGAATCATGGCATTCGATCATGGTCATGCACACGGTCATGATCACAGTCACGGGCACTCGCATGGAAACGAGAACATGCACGGCATTTTCCTACACATTCTCGCCGACACGCTTGGCTCCGTGGCTGTTGTGATCTCGACCATCCTCGTGCACTACTCTGGCTGGCCAGGGTTCGATCCAATTGCCTCCTCTTTCATCGCAATTTTGATTTTTGCCTCGGCAATTCCGCTTGTCAGCAGCACTGCGAAGACTCTACTCCTCACCCTCCCCGCTGACATCGAGTACAATGTCCGCGAAACTCTTGCTGGCGTTAGCACTTTACGGGGCGTTGTCGGGTACACCGTCCCGAAGTTCTGGCTGGACGATACAGGGAAGGAAACCGGCCACCACCACCATCATCACGACGACCATGCTCATGATCATGGATGCAACCACAGTCATAGCCATAGTCACAACCATAGCCACGATCACGATCATGCTCACGACCACGGCCATACTCACAGTCACAGTCATGACCACCATTCCCACAGCCACGATGATCACGACCACGATCACGATCACCATGACACGCATACACCCAACGTCCTCGGCGTAATCCACGTCATTGCCTCTCGAAGCTCCGATCTCGAAGATGTCCGCCAACGCACCGTGGACTACCTCCGCGAAAAGGGCATGGACATTCTCGTCCAGGTCGAGCGCGAAGGAGACGGCCGTTGTTGGTGTGGTGGCGGCGGGAACAAGCATTCTTGATTGATTGACTGCTTTTGATTTGCCTTGGTCTCCCTTCTTATCCTATTCTAATACATACTATTGAAGCTCTTGGCTAAGCTAGGTAGATAGATTTGACTGCCGGAATGGAGTCTTTCTTTCCTCCGTGTATCTTCTATTATTTTCCTCTGTTTATTTCCCAAGAAGATGGGTATTTGTATATCTTATTTAAGTAAATAAATAAGTAATGTAGACTACTAGTCATGGCTTTATCTCTCTCTCTTTTTTTTTTTTATTTTTATTTTTACAAAGGAGTAGTAATGGGTACAGACTTTGAGATTATCTATGCAAACTCTAGTCAATAAAACCCCAACTAGTAGTACCACTCACCTACTTCAGCAGCTAGAAGTAG
The DNA here is from genome assembly GCF_003184925.1 of Aspergillus vadensis CBS 113365. Lineage (NCBI taxonomy): Eukaryota > Fungi > Ascomycota > Eurotiomycetes > Eurotiales > Aspergillaceae > Aspergillus > Aspergillus vadensis. The sequence goes on from NW_020292045.1 coordinate 876,129, forward strand.
TACCACCACCACTGCCCAAACCCCTCATGACTTGTGGGAGAGATGCTTCCCAATTAAATCAAATGTCACAAACATGCTCACTACTATCCGCTATGGCATGATACTGCCGTACGCACTTTGAGTGTCCGTAGCATGGCATAGCATACCGGTGATTTCTATTACTGGACGAACATAAAGGTGTTATGTTACATTTGTGTTTCGTCACAGGGAGCTAGTACCACGGTGCTATAGTAGGGCTTATATACCGCAGTGTAGTTTACATGGTAGACACAGGATATATGGCTGTTGTTTCGGTCTTAAATTGAAAATATACTCGATTATATATTTCTGGAGAAGCATCGAGAGATTGAGTCGGATGTTTATTTTGGTTCTAAGATCGAGTCAGGTCTATGCCGGATAAACAATGTCATGACAAAAAATTCCTCACGGCCTCACAATCAGCCGAGGCTTCACTTCGGCCGGTAGCACTGCGTTGCACCCTCGCTTCAGTGATGTGCTGGTGTTTCGTTGCGAGGGGGGTGTAACATGTGACGATGATGGGGTGTATATAGTAACCCTTCGGGTGGTTTTGTACAGGTTTCCCATGACGAGGAGATCTATCTGGTAGCACCCACCTCTATACCATATTATTCTTCCCTCTGACAAACACCCGAACAGTTCTTTCCCTATGCCAGGTCCGGACCTCGCGCCCTATCAAGATGAGGTTAAGAGAATCGGGTATGCAACGTCTTATGAGAGACAAACTGTCTTCCTGACGGGCAGTACGGGCTCATTGGGAGGATGCATTCTGTATAAGCTGGCAGTGCAGCTTCCGATACGGAAGATTTTTGTCTTGATCCGCGGGTCGTCGGAGTTGGCTGTTAAGAAATGGAAAAAGACCATGCCGGATCACACGCAAGCGATTCTGAACTCGAACAGGATCCATTACATAGTTGGGGATATTAGGCAGCCGGACTTCGGGATCGAGGACGTGATGTTAAACCGATTACGTGAAGAGGTCACGCTGGTTATTCATGCAGCTGCGAAAATCAAGCTAGATGCGAGCATCTCCGAAGCACTAGAGAATAATTGTCTGCCCGCATTAGAGCTGGCTGCGATGGTTTCCCGGTTTCGTCGACTTAGGCTGTTCATTCAGATCTCCACGGCATATGTGAACAGTTTTCTGCCGGACGGATATGTGGGTGAGCGACTGTACCCCGTTTCAGACGACGACCCAGAGGATGAATTGGCAAGCATACAAGAAACTGGACAGTCGCCTTATACAGATCAATTTTCTTCATCTTATACCCATGCGAAGCATCTTATGGAGCGCTTGACGTTCAAGCGGTATCCCACGCTCCCGGTATTGTTTGTTCGTCCGACAATCTTTGGACCGGCTGTCAGAGACCCATACCCACTGTACGGGCCTGAAGATTCGACGCCTCTGACGAAGTTCTCTACGTTGTACTTTTCAGACCAGGGAGGTACCCAGATATGGCACGCCGCAGAGGGCTACAAGAGTGGTCAGAACATCTTGGATGAAATACCAGTTGACTTTGTCGCAAATGCGTGCCTTCTGCATGCAGCTGCTGGAACGCGAGGGATCGTTCATATCGGATCGCAATTATATGTGAGCCATACGTTCGACGAAATTTTAGCCATATGCAGGGAAAATGCCCCGGAAGAGATTCGGCATGAGTTACCAAAAATAATATTCGTGCAAGATCGAAGTATCCCACAACATATCTTGGCAGAGCTTGTCAAGGTGGGCACCCGCAACTGGATTTTCGATTGTGGGCGTTCATACTGGCTGAAACAGCTCGGGGGTCCTTTGAGCTTAGCGTTCTGTCAACATCGTCTTGACAAGCTCTCCTCAGCACGGACAAAAGAAGCTTATGAAAAGGTGCTGAGAAGAATGGGGAAGCTTTGAAGAGGCGTCTGTGCCTTGTTTTGAGGTAGTCGTTTGCAAGGCCTGTCATTTATATGCGACGGCCTTATTTGTGTTAAATCTGTGCTGATAGATCCGTGTCAATCTGTACGCTGACCAGCGCCCGATATTATAAGGAGCTCTTGTAAGCATTGCCCGTGCGCAGCCCGTGCAGTAGCTGTGAACCCGGTGACCACGGGTAAGAACGCAGAAACTGATCCAATGTATGTTCCTCAAAGTCCTATCTTACGTTTCGGCCACTGCAATGCACCTTCCCACCGTACGTCGCAGGGACGGAGGGCATTTAGCAACTCGGAGACCAGAGCTGTTCCGGAATTCTTTGCCCACCATACTTTTTCATCAAGCTCCTGGAGCAGAACACCCCAGTGTATGAGAACTAGCAGCGCGAGAGGTTGACGGCATCTCAGAGCATGAATGAATTCCTTATCAACGGTTGCAACCCACGCGAGTATGGAAGCCACGTCCCGGGCATGGTTGTATCTGCAGAAACAACGGCGTAGAAGAGCTATTGCATTCTTGATGATGTGGTGTTGATCCGCTTTGTCAGGAGCAAGCATATCATTGTTCAAGGCCGTTAATCGATCCAGCGCAGCCTCGATCTCACTGTCTAGTATGGAAAGCTGATTTTCCCAGAAGCCTCTCCGGGAAGTGAACAACTTTCCTTGAAGCCAGGGACGGCTGATGGTGAAGATTTTACTGACTCCGTGCAGCAACTCGAATACGACGATTATGTTTTCGGTCATGCTTTGATTCTCTTCTCGTGCCAATTGTGGTAACTTTATACCAATAACGGTTGTGATTACCGAGTGAGCTAAGACTGCGTCACAGTTGGCTGGAGTGAGGTTATCAATCGCATGACGAAAGGGTGCGAATGCATGATTATGGTACTCCAGAGCTGTGTCAATATAGGAAAGCGCTTCTGGTGGATCAAGTGTCGACGCGATATGGAGAGATGCAACCGCTAGTATCCCGCTCATGAGGAAGTCATGCTGCAAAGCTTTGCGAGGGATAACATACTGCCATTCATGGTGATCTGTTGGTTCATTGCATAAACTCAGATACGTCTCTGTGGAAAACTTGTGCATTAGCTCAAGCTCCCGCAGGCAAGCAAAGTTTGGCGGTGAAGATCCATGGCGGGAGACGGGCTGGTTGGCGTGGAATGTTGCCTCAGAAGGAGCTACTATTGACTGCAAAGGAGCAGGACTTGTTGATAATGTTGTCTCCTTGCGTGCCGCCGGGGTCTTAAAGTAAGTACATGCCAGCTCCCGGCTAATGCAATTGGAGCATGGTGGGCCTCGTTCGTCGCACTACAGCCGTTAGAACTTAGAAGAGTGCTGCGGGGATGATAGTGAATTAGACGGGTACTAAATAGTTCCAGGATTGAGCCCTTTCGGCTGTTCAATTCAGGCGCCCGGGAATGCGGGATATGAGAAGTATGAAAGTGAATGATGCTTACCTTGACGCGTCTCTTCTTACACTGGTCACAGCCATTGCGTGACTTGGTATGGGTCCTTCTAGGTGGCATTTCCCCTCAATTTATACCCAGCGTTCTCATATCCTGCGAATTCAGCCCTATTTTCGATAATGGAGCATATCGGACGCTTATTTGCCGGTGAATATCATCGTCCGCCCGACGATAAAATAATTCGAGTGGATGAATGACTACTTTGTACTAAGCGGCTCCACGTGCCGACGCGGGGTGACTAATTCTCCGATGTCACGTGATGACAACCTATCAAAACCCTCCACAAGCGCAGATGTTTCATTAAGCTATGAGATTTCCTGGGGACAATGCAAGCTGGGCATCGGCATGCCGAGAGCTGCTGCAACTATCTACAGAATGAGTTGTTTCACCTCTGGGTGTGTTGTTTCTCCAACCCAGCAGCAAAAGGGGCGCAATGACACAGGTGGAGCCGTGAGTCCCCACAACGGCCGCTATCAAGTCGGTTAAATGAATGCTCACTGAATCTTCTCCAGGCACGCTTTATCTCCATCGACAATATGAATTCCGGGAAGAATGGGTGGGAGTTGTTCGAACAGTCCGTTGATGACTAGGACCAAATGATATCTACGAACAGATCGAAGGGATACGAGCTCAAATTGTTTCCATCTTGCAAGGAACAAAGTGCATGGCCGGAGGAATTCCCCCATCGGCGATAACGGTCGAGCCAACCGATACAGCCGGTGGAGTAGTGCGAGAACGAAAACGAAAACGAGAACGAAAGCGAACCAATCGGCGTTGTCATGCCATGAAATTTATACACGACCGATCCACCAGGCAGAGGACCGTCTCCAAGGCCCGGCAAATCGGGATAAAGAACGGGTCGACTATAATTTTTATTCGACTGTCTTATATTAATAGGTCTGATCCCCATCAGGCTGACATACAATATGTGCGCGCATCTATCAGGGTCAGAGCCGGCGTCATCTTACATATCTGTTTCTTTCTTTCCCTCGTTTTTCCCCTTTGCTTGCATATATTGCATGGTATATTGCATATAGACCTATTCATAGCGGCTTGTTACTTTCTTTCATTTATCCCACCTATATCAGCTATCTTTTCCTTACCCTACACCGATACACGACTACTCTTACGACCACCAGAACCAGAGGACGACAATCCATCACGATGAGCATCACTTGCACGCACGTCACGCCAGAATGTCCCGTCACAGCGACAACCTACGGCTACTACCCCAACCTAGGCGGTAACATCTTCTTCGCCATCTACTTCGGCCTACTCGGTACCCTCCAACTCGGTCTCGGCATCTACTATCGCTCCTGGACAATGTTGGTCGCAATGGTAATCGGCGGATACATGGAACTCGCAGGATACATCGGCCGAATCCTAATGAACCACAACCCCTGGGACCAGGGCGCCTTCAAACTTCAAATCGTCTGTCTCGTGCTCGCCCCGACCTTCATCGCCGCCGGTATCTATCTCACCCTGAAACACGTCATTCTCTCCCTGGGCCCGGAATACTCGCGTCTCAAGCCCCAGCTCTTCACCTGGATCTTCATCAGCTGTGACGTCGGATCACTCATTCTCCAAGCCGCAGGTGGTGGTGTTGCCGCGGCAGCAGGCAGCGAGAACCAGAGTCTGCTCAAGGTGGGCGATGATATCATGGTAGCGGGTATCGCCTTCCAGGTGGGCACGATGTCAGTTTGTGGTCTGTTGGCGTTGGATTTCTTCATCCGTGTCGTCAGAAAGGGACCCGGTCTGGGCGGCGAGAAGTTCATTGATGAGAACGGAAACCTCACTGGGCCGAAGAACCTCAGACTCGTTATTTGGGCCGGCATTGTGGCTTACTTTGCTACTTTGATTCGGTGTATTTATCGGTATGCTTGCATACTGCCCCCCTCTACTATCACCTCCCCAAGCGAGGTACGCTGCGAGATGCTAACGTGGTATATGCAGTATCCCTGAAATGGCCGGTGGATGGGGTAACCCGCTCATGCAGAAGGAGAATGAGTTCTTGGTTCTTGATGGAATGTGAGTGTCCCTTTCAATCATGGCTCCCGTCCCGTTCTATATCGTGAGTACGGAAAATACTGATCGGAGTTATAGGATGATGGCCATCGCCGTGAGCTGCCTTACGTACTTCTACCCTGGATTTTTCCTGGAATCTATCCGGAAGGGGATGAAGAAGACGCCTAAAGCTTAATTATATACAAGAGTCGATATTTTAGTGTATATCCTACAAGTATAGTACAATAGATACCCGTTTACAAAGCATCGTTGCAGCTATGAAAATTACAGTTACTACCGGTATCTCGGTATGGTTTCACCACTATGCATACTCATTTTTATACCACAGAGGAATACTTCAGCAGGCAAAAGTCAGTGGGTCCGTGTATTTAGCCCCTATACCACAAGTATATTCACTGGGAAAGGAAACCCGCCTACACCCAAAAGGATATACAACCAGGATCGAACAGCGCACCAGGAAAATCAGGCGAGTGCAATGGGAGGTTGAAATAGAAAAGAACGAAAGGAAGAAAAGCATGGAAGTAAAGTAGAAAATGAAATTAAACTCCATCTTAGACCAATCAACAACGAAAAAAAGAAGAGAAGAAACTCCCCGCATCAGCAACAAGTATTGTCAGGCGAAAGGGAACAAATGCATATATCCCGTACGTAAGTGAATAGATAGACCATCAGCCGAATCAACCGCACCAAGCGTCCTTCTATCATGCAACGAACAACATAAAAGAAAAACCCATATTGACCCATTTCCGTCTCTGTTCCATGTAATTCACATCAAACCATGACTGGGTGGTTTGACTCAAGGTTTGATAAAAGTGGATAAGGGAAAGAGGAACTCATTTACTCCTCTCCCAGACTATCCCGTACGCACTTCCGCACCTTCTTCTTGAACTCTTTCGGGTCTTCCCGCCATAACCGTGCAGCCTCAACATTGGCGGGGCTTTCATCGTTGGGGCTGGAGAGCATGGAGATAACGGAGAGGAGGATCGTCTCGGGTGTTTGCACGGGGGACCAGCGCTCCGCGGCGGACTCGTAGCCGTACTTGTCTTCCTCTGGGGGATGAAGGATGGAGATGCAGACGTCACCGTTGGGGTAGACTATATTGTTGACACAGTCAAATTAGTATTCTGTGATTGTCTTGTGCCTTGGAAGAGAACACAAGGGCGACTAGGAAGGTACAGGGTGAGGCGTACTGTTAGGATGGTACAGAGGCGTCTCGAACTTCATTTTCGGCGGCATGTGAGGGTAGTCCGGAGGAAACGAGAGACGAGCACGGAAGAAACCACCTATTATTCATTTTACATCAGTATGAGAAGCCCCTGGAAAGAATTTGGAGATGTTCATTCAGGCTTTCTCCCACCCAAACTTTACTCACCGCCATACAACTTGACATCATCGGAGATCATAAGCATGACCTCCCATTCAAAGACATTGTTATCGACCAATCCGCAGCTAATCCCGGGGATGTCCTTGTCCGACTGCATTTGCTGCAGTTGGCGGGAGAGCATGCGACCTGCTGCTGTTGTGGCCATGGTGGAGAGAGTATACCGGGGAGGGGTAAGGAGGGGGAGAGGAGGGGCGTTGAGCCGATAATACGATGAGGGGATGCAAGAGGGGTTGAATGGTGAGAAGAGAGGGAACCCTTGATAGAGTAGAGGGTGGCCAAGGGGGGTAAAGAGTAGAGGAAGAGGAGGGAAAGGAGAATAGGAGGGACTACTACCCTGAGGGTGATTTAACACAGAGAGCAAATGAGCAGGAGGAAAGGTAAGTAGACCGAGGGTCACGAAGAGACTGGCAGTTAGTAGTGGATGGGAAAGAATCGCTGCCGGGCGGTGAGTGGGGGAGCGGGGTGGGCTGCGATAATAACTCAAATGGTGCGCCTCGGTGGCGTTGCTCTGGTATTACTTACTACAAGTAGTAGCCGTGAGTACCTGGCGGGTATGGCCCGTCCAGTCTATGATATGTGACTGGTCCAAGGCAAGTCGAGGATGATGCAGCAAACCGGTGAAGATGGTATCTAGTCTACTACCTTACCCTCCTGGAAACTCTCACTGTACTGTGTGTAACTAGTTTTGGTCCAAGTGAGGGGATAACGCTTACTCCCCGGACCCCGACTCTCCCCCAAGTCCCCTCTTGTGTCACACGCCATGCTTAGCCCTGCCCGATGCGACGGGAAGGGCAAACAAAGAAATATGGGCGAATAGGGGTAGCTGTAAGAATGATCGCCAACGACTCATCCGTGCACGAGATGGCTCAATTTTAATCGCATTACACAGGTTCAAACTACGTCATGGATGGAATAGGGAGTATCATGTAAGCGCTATATCATCAAACACGAGGACTTATGTATAGAGTCATGCAGAAGAGCAGAGTCGTAGCTGATTGTTTTGGATCTGTACACACTATAAGGCATTCGGCTGTAGTTAAGCGTTGTTTCCAGCGAAGCCATAGGTGACCGCTCCAGCCCAAACCTGCGCAACCAGCAGAGTGGTGAAGAACGCAGCCACGGCAACCTCAATAGCGAACCCTTTGCCGATGGCCTTGACGAAGCGGACCAGAGCAGGCCGGTCGAAGGTCTTCCAAGCATCCATGATGCTCAGCTTGCCGCTGCCGCCGACAATGGCGGGAGAGACCTTGCCGCCGAAAGAACGGTCGAAAGGCACAATCGACTCATCCTCCTCAGGGAGCATAGACGCAGCCACGCGGATGAAGATGGCCCGGGCGGGAATAGACACCACGAAAGAGAGAAGGGCTGGCAGGGAGACGAGCGTAGCAGCGCCGGCGAGAGTTTTGGCTGGGGAGTCACCGCCGGAGGGGTTCTCAATGTTCTTGAAGCCGTTGCAAGCGCTGATCAGGATCAGGGGAATGTAGTATGCAGCATTGGTAACGGCATGTTCGAAAGCAACAACCGGAGCGATCTTCTTCCAGGCAGCGAAACCGGGGATCCGCTGGTAGAAACGTTTGGGAGAAGGCTCGGAGATAACAATGTGAACCCACGCCAACTGCAGGTTGGCCAATGCGACGCTGCAGATCATGCCGACAACAAACTGAGAGAAGAATGCGTTGATAGAGAACGGCATCATGGAGAAGACCAGCCCTTGTGCAAGACCATAAGTGACGAGCATGCTCAAGCCACGGAAGCGGGAGAGGAAACCGGCACGGGCACGGAGGTGCTGAATCGTGGTGCGGAGTTTGCTGGTGATGGGCATCGGAGGGGGAGCTTCGATCACAGGCTCGGTATCGGGCTCGTTCGCATCGACAGGCTTGTTCGCGTCAAGGTTGCCATCGATTCGGACGTAGACATCGGGGTTGGAATCCTCGATAGCGGCGAGGGTCGGGATCAGCATTCCATAAGTGTACTCCACCTAAGAGTACGTGTCAGTGCCCGTCAAAAATCAGCTCAGAGGCAGTATGCAGCTTACCGAAAATCCGATAGCGATAAAGGCGAGGACCGTGAAGACAAACAGAGCTGACAGCCATCCTGCGAAATGGATGGTGGGTTGATTCGGGGTAGGCTGCTCCAAGGCGGCCTCCACACCTCGACGGACGAGGGAAGAGATGGTCATGATTGTGATGGAGTCAAGCAGGATAATACCACGGTCGAATAGAGCTGATGATTTTGATGGATACGATAGAGAAGAACGGCCGAGTCAGATGGGAATGGAGCAGCGAGGATGAAGAGGAAGCAGAGGAATAAATGGGAGAAGGCTCGCCCTCCAGGATCAGGCGGCAACGAGCAATTGCAGGCAGTAACAAGGCTATTTTGGGACTAGCTACAAAGTAAATGGGCGGCGGCTCGTAATCACGCCTGCTGTAGTGGGGCTCCGCGTCACCACCCGCCAATAAGAAGGCTGCCGATTGTTGGCGCTACTCCAAGTCGGGGCTTTCTTTGCTCGGACGCTACCATCCCCCGATCCGAATGCAGTTCTTTCTACTACCAAGCACGCTACAATGGACCCTGGCATCGCCGTTATCACGAACTGGTGTTAGTGTAGATTGCCTGGACCAGTAACGAAGGACCCCCCGTGCAAAACCTGGCAGAAAAGGGGCACCTCAGCTTATCGTGTTCGGGATAGGGTGCACAAGTTGGCATATCCTTCTTCAAGCCTACCAAAACACAATGGGTTTCAGCCACAGCGTTTCAATCACCAATTATATAGGCTTGGCTTACACCAATCAACTTAGATGGTTATATCTCTCGCATAATATCAAGGTCCGGATTCACAGTTATTGACATGTTCTGACCAAAGAAGGGCGTCGCCACTACCCCAGAGGTGATCAATATTCTTAGGGAGTCCGGATACCAATTGGCGAAGCGATGGCACCGATTATGACGCTGGGCAGGCACTAGCCGGTTATTCTAGCGGCTAAGAAAAATTTCGTTGAATCAGCGACATGTTCTCTTCAGAAATAATATCCCCAGCACTACTACAGACAGTAAATTCTGCTTTGGTTCCCTCAATCAGCGTTGACGACCTCTGCAACGGATGGCAGGAACTTAGTGTCCATGCCCCACGGCGCGTGAAATCATCTCACATGCACTTTCAACTTACGTGTCTCGTCGTCATTCTGCTGCTGGGAAGCTAGTCAACTGGCAGCTACTAACTGCCAAGCTTCACATACGATAAACTAAACAGGAGAATTGAGCTGATAAGGATAAGCATATGTGCGGAGGCCGGGCCGATTTCTCCACTCTAATGGTTGGAGTGTAGCTATAAAGACTGTCTGGGGTTATCGGAGTATATGCCGGTCTTTATGTGTATCATGTAGTATTAAAGCTGGCGTAAAAGAAGCATGATCAGGGGTTTACGATTCAATGTGAGCATGACACTCAGCGCTATCTCCGTTCGTCACTGTTTTGGCCCTGGACAGATGGGCGATTGACAAATGCTTCTCATGGAACTTGGTGTATTGAGTCTGGGGAATTTCTACCCTGAGTGTCACTGATCAGTATTTGATCTGCTTCATCTAAATACCCCAGGCCTGATCTTTCTCACTCGAAATACTGGAAACCAAAACACGAAGTGTGCTTTGACGGTTAGTAGGGAGTTCTAGGTTCCATGCTCAATGATTGGCAAGTTGGCCGCCAAAGCACGTGGCATTTGGTTCTTTCCCCTAATGTTTTGGGCGTACACCGGAGTTGATGGACAGCGGAGACTGAATTTATGTCGATCACCGTGCTGGCCGTTTTGATGACCAGATTCATCCATAAAAGCTGTTTCAGGCACAGACACATATACACCATACAGAATATAAATAGAGTTAGTCCCCACACGTCTCCCGTCAATGTCTCACCTCACTTGTCTCTAGAAAGACGCCAATTGGCCTATCTTTTTCAAGCTGTTGTTCGAAATGACCCGTGCTCGACTGATCGGGTATAAGATACGAAAAACGAAGGACGGGGAAGGACGATCGTCCCGGAAGTTAGATGTTAATTTTTCTGATCAATTGTTCTACGGCTGATGTCAAATGTCCCTCTCTGTGAATCATACTTACTAATGGGCGAAGATTCTGAGAATACATGAGTCCATTAAACTGCAATCGCCATAGCTGGGGGATGGATCACCATCAACCTACATTCCTTGGCAAACAATATCAACGCCCCGAGTGGCTTCAGGGTCATGTCAATTTCACCGAAATATCCCCGCTGGATGATATTTTTACCAATCTGTGTACCATCAGCGGGGAGTTCCTACTGTGCCGTCTTACTAGTGGCTGGGCAACCTTGGTGAATACAGTGACCTGTTGGTAGCCCTGAGACGGCTGGAAGTTACTTACACCCATGAACCTGCAACATTCAGATGTTTTTCTTTGTAGCACCGTATATGCGAAGTCATTATGGGACATGAGTGAGATGTTGTCAGGATCGGTTGTGATCTTACTATACCAAATAGTCTGCAATTTCAATGGAATGAAATAGAGGATTTTGTAAAAAGGAATCACTGCAACGGTATGATCTTGGTTGCTTTTATGATGAGTGAGGGTGATATCCACATTGAAGCTTTGACTGCTTTACAACGGACTAGTCACCTAGTACTACGTACTGGTTACCCACCAGAATCGCTCTCGGGCTTTCCCAACGTGTTCGCTGAGCTTACAACAGTAATCATGAGAGCCCAAGCCCTGTGGATATCTACGGACGCCCCTGAGCGGAGAACATTTAGCTCCATGGCATAAACGTGCAAGCTACGCAGTGGAGATCCACCTGCCCAGTGCGTAGCGTTTGTCATTTACTTATTTAATTCTCTCTACCCTCCAAGTTCTCTCTTTCTGGGGATTTCAACATCTGCTTTTTCAAGCGTTCATGACCCAAAGCTTCAATCATGTCGAGTGACTACAAGCTCTATGACTATGAGCCCTCTGTCGGCGCTGCTATTATCTCTGCCGGGCTGTTCGCTGCAACCTCCATAATGCATCTTTACCAGCTGATCCGCAGGCGGACATGGTGTTTTGTACCATTCGTTATTGGTGGCTTCTGTGGGTTCCCTCATCCCTCTATTGTGTCATCCTTCTAATACGTTGGGCCTTTTTAGTCGAGACATTCGGATACATTGCACGATACTTCAGCGCCAGAGAGACCCCAGATTGGACCGTGAAGCCCTACGTCGGACAAGAACTGCTTCTCCTTCTAGCCCCCGCCCTATTCTCCGCCTCCATCTACATGATCCTGGGCCGAATCATCCGCCTCCTCGACGGCGGTTCACACTCTTTGATCCGGCCATCATGGCTGACCAAGATATTCGTAACCGGCGACGTACTCTCATTCTTCATCCAAAGTGGCGGAGGCGGAATGATGGCCTCTGCCAAAACCCCCAGCAAGATCTCCTTGGGTAATAACATCATTGTGGTCGGCCTTATTATTCAACTGGTCTTTTTCAGCTTCTTCATCATCGTCACTGTGGTCTTCCATCGCCGTATGGCTGCTTCACCGACTGAAGTATCCTTGACTTTCACACCGCTATGGCACACCTATATGCGCATTTTGTACACGGCTAGTGTTCTGATCATGGTACGGTCCGTCTACCGTGTGGTGGAGTATGTGCAGGGCTCGGAGGGCGTTCTGAAACAGAGTGAGATGTTTCTGTATATTTTTGATGCCCTGTTTTTGTTCTTGTGTTGTGTTCTGTTCAATGTCATGCATCCGAGTCGCATTCTCTCGGCTCGTCCAAAGTCTTATGGCAAGATGATGGACATGGAGGAGGATCAGGTGGAGATGCTGCGCCCGGAGGCGATGAAAAATTTTTGACTGCTTTTCTGCTTTATCGATTTACGATTTTCTTCTCGTTCTTCTCCCTTGTGTTTCAATATAACCATTAGTTGTCATGCATACTGTACCATTGATTCCCACACCTATGATTCCTCTTCTCTCTAAGTAGCACCCGGATCTCAACTCTCGTATTTCACCGCTCTATCCCAATTCTCTCTCTAGAACGGGAAACTATACGAACAGACGACCACAATACCAACTCAAGCAAAATCTTTATCATCTATTGTAGATGCCTCTTTGTACTCGTACTCATTACCGCTTATGGTTAGGAGGTACTTGAAAGTGGAACCAGCAAAGTGATAAGGAGACTCAACTATTAAAATCTAATATACTTACTTTGTCATCAATCAAATATGATGGAGATTAGAAAAAGAGACATTTCGAAATGAACATTACGCTAGATTATAAAAATCAGCAATATACAGTAGTATATCTATACCCCCATCAAACAACCACCTCCCCCTTCACTTCCTCACTCCCATAACCATCAAGTTTCCCATAAGCCTTGAAATACCGATAATCCAAGATACAAAGATACGACAACAAACCCACAACACCACTGTATAACTCATTAGCTCCAAACACACCATCACAATCGGTCTTGGTCTTGGTCTAATGAAACTCACCACAACACCAACGCCAAAATAGCCACGACAGCACCCAACGCCTTACTGGCGACACTACGTCCGCCGCTCGCGCCCATAATACTGATAATAAACAAAGCGAACCAAAATACCGTGTCGATGATATCTAGTACCATGTTGGCTTTGAGACTGGCCCATCGCTTGAAGCGGGCTTTGTAGGTTGTTAGGATTTGGTAGGTGAGGAAGAGGGCGGCTTTAAGGCACTATCCATTCAGTTCAATTGTTAATTCTAATTAGTGTAATTGAAATGAGAGAATGCTTATGAGGGGGAAGAGGATTGTACCACTGCTATACCCCAGATATTGGTGCGAGTTGCTGGTGTGCCTGGGGTTGCTAGACGGGCGATGATGAGGATGAAGGTCAGGACGATGAGAGATGCGATGAGGATGTGGAGGCGACGTTTGAGGGGGGGGCGGGCAGATGAATTGATGAGGTTGGTCAAGCTGGTCATGTTGTTATTATTTAATGCTTGTTTTGTGTTAATGTTGGGGAGTAGTGCTGGGATGTAGTATGGTATGAGTAGTATGTTGAATTGTGTTGTAGATATAACTTCCAAACCAGGATCATTGGACTTTATAATTTATCTTCGTATATAGATTTACCATTCGTTCTAGTCTATACTAGCACTATGGAAAATTCGGGCATTCGGATTAGAACAAAATAACCCTTCAAATTGAACCGTGCTTTGCATGAGGGTGGTTGGTCGGTTCTCGTATCGGTTACCTGTTGACGATATGGATACGACTGCTGTCTTCATGCCTTAGTGCCTTGATGCCTGTGGCTGACGGCAGGAGGAGTAAGGTCACCTGACCGGGACTCCCTTTCTTCGCATCCTTGAAGATAATATAATCCCTTATTTAAAGAGGAAGTGATGAGATAATTTTATAAGTAGGATAAATTGCTACCTGGCTTCACAGCAGTAGAGACTAGCGACTGCAATCCAGGGCCATGATCTGACTCTAGGTATTGGCGTTTACTTTGTCAACCCTTAGTATATCTAATTCAAGGCTATAGATTAGAGCAGGCACTAAGGATGGCAATTTACTACCAATCTCAACGTCAAATGTATATATTGTATTCTGGAAAGTATCTAATATAGCGATGTAGTGGTCCCTCTTAGAATCTTGCATGGATTAGTACCATCAGTGTCAAGGGCGTCTGATGCGCAGATATATATCCACACTGCCAAGCCCAATATTATCTACGACTACTACTACTACTAGTATTCCTTTATTCACACCAATTTAGAGCTACTTACTAACTACATAACGATAACCTTGTTGCAACGACCAAAAAGTACCCAATGTATTCAGTACATCATGCAGAACTGGCTATAGGTCATGCGCTGCCGCTCAATTGAAGATAAATATAGAAAGACAAGTCCTCTACCAGAACTCTCCCTATAATCCGATCAAACAGCGACATGTAGTTGAAGTGTGTCGAGCTATAAATAAAGAGGACGCGATAGACTTTCTGAAAAATCTTCTCCGCAAAGCCACAATCAGCTCAAGTCACAATGTCATCGAGATGCAGAACTCTCGAGCTTATCGCGCATCCTCTGCGTGGATGCTTACCTTCCGAGGTACAGTGCGGCGGATTGACTGTTACACATCACATTTTGATGCCACTCTGCAGTCTACGTCACCACATCATGAATACCCCTCCTTATTCCAGTCTATAAGCATTGCCATCATGCTGCAGCTACTCATGATCAATTACGCGGCTTCGTTGATGATCTTAAAGAGCTTATTGACTCATATTTTTGCCTAACCGACCGAGAAAGAGTGTAAATCAACCTGGTTATCCATTAAACCATCCATTAGCCATCCATGCTGCTGCATATCCACGATCATGATCCTGGGCAGTCGGCATATTATCTACTAGTCATTATGCTATGACCCATCCTATTAACATATACAAGCCGCAAACAAAGCGTAGAAGTCGTAAACCATAATAGTAAAACAATCCAAGTCAGGATTTCAGACCCGTCTTGGCGCCTGTAGTATCCAGGCCATCAAGCCATTTACCCAGTCACTTAGAGAAGGAACATGGCAGCGAGACCAAGAGCACCAGCAATTCCACTGCCGGCAACGTTAAGCTTGGGAGCAGCACCAGTGGTCTCGGAGGAAGAGGGAGCAGTTCCGGTAGCAGAGGAAGAGCCGCCAGAGCCGTTGGAGCTAGATCCAGAGCCAGAGCCAGAGGTAGAGCTGCCAGAAGAGCCGGAGGTGGCACCAGAGACAGTACCGGTGCTGGTGCTGGTGCCAGTGATAGTGCTGAGAGTGGTCTGACCAGAGACAGTGCCGGTGCTAGTGCTCGTGCTGGTGATGGTGCTCAGGGTGGTCGCACCAGAGGTGGCACCAGAAGTCTGCAAGAGATTAGCTTCAAGACGTTGGTATCACGAGTATACTAAGCTTACCGCTCCACTGGTGGTAGCGCCAGTCGTGGCACCGCTGGTGTTACCACTGTTGGTTCCAGAGGCAGACGAGGCACCACTGCCGGTAGCCGAAGAGGCAGAGGTGGTAGATCCAGCACCGCCAGCGCCGGAGCCAGTGCTAGAAGCACCAGTAGCAGAAGCGGAGTCGGAGCTGCCAGAGGAAGTGGGGCAAGAAGCAAGAGCCGACGAGACAACGGCGTTGGCGTCATCATTGGGGCAAGCCTGAGCGGTGCAGTCGCGGATACCGTAGCTGTAGTCGGGCTTGCTGCACAGACAGGACATGTCGCCGCTGGAGCAGCCAAGCTCAGAAGCCTTGTTGTTCATGTTGCTAAGGCACATTTGCTAAAGACGCGCGCTGGTCAGTGATGTGTGTCAATAAGAGTCACATCCGGGTACACATACAGCGCAGTCGCTGACGGAGACATCAGCGCTGACCATGCTGGCAGCGGCCAGAAGAGCGAGGGAGAGCGAGAAGGTCTTCATTGTGATAAGAAGATGGAAACGTGCAAGAGCAGAAATCGAAGAGCGACGGCGCGAAGAATGGGGTATCAACCGAAGAAGATGAACGCGAAAGACAGATGATGGGATTGGATGGATTGCTTGGAGAGATAGAAAGAGAAGAAAGAGAAGAGGGAGAGGGGACAAGAGCCGATTAAATATGGAGGCAGGAAAGAGTCAACAAGTGCAAATCCAAATTCAGGGCCCGCAGCTTCCCTTGTTTGCCGCACCGACAACTCGATTCGTTCACTTCGGCGTTTGCCGTCAATCTACTAGTTTGGAGTAGTTGCGTTGCTTGTTTTTACTTTACTGCTTTTTGCTTTTCACAATTTTGATTTCATTTCGAATTTCATTTTTTAATTTTTTTTTCTGCGTGTCTCTGGTTGCTTCTGGAGTCGATCAGCAAAGGCATCAGAACCCCATCTACCAGGCTACCAGCGCGCCAACGTGGCTCAGGACACCGTCACGGGCCAGTCCATGCAGTCATGGCTGCTCCACCCTGGCCTTAATCTTGGACTAAAGGGAAGGGGCATCGTCTATCATGATCAGACCCAAACACCGTGGCTCAACTCGAATCCACTGTATCCCCTGCGTGCCTCTCATAGGCTGAAGGGAAAAACCCTCGCTTGCGCCGAGTGGCTGAGGATCTAGGGATTTGGAGATACCCCCGGTTGTTGATCCCACTTTCCCTCAACAATCCCAAGCTCCAGTCGATTAAGTTTTTCTTTTGCTAACCGAACTAGGGAGAAGGGCCTTTTCTCACTTTGTTAGTGCATCTAGTTTACTAAATTCCCCCAATTTACGAACCAGGTTGCCGACTGACACTAGGGAAGTCTAGATCCGACGACAGAGAGATGCTAAGGCCAAGTTTCGTCACACCACCTACGTCAGTGAGGAGGGGGATGCTGGATGCCCAAGATGTGAATGCCGGCAGGCCAAGCAAGGCCAGGAAGTGGGCAGAGACTGGCATAGGGCCCTTGACCGACAGGATGCAGGGGATCGACGCGATGGGGCCGATCTTCGCCGGCTCAAATGGTGATTTGTGCTTCGCTCTGCCACTAAAATCAGCCCACCGCCGGTGTGGCTGACCCTCGCCCTCTTGAGCCACATTTGGCTGCCTCCGCGACAGGGCTGGGCCACTCACGACTCTGGCCGTCTCTCTAGCGTTGACGCTGGAGAAGAGTCCAAGATTGATTCGCCCATTGTCAATCAGACTGAGTACAGAGCTCTGTGTATCACGGCAACTTGGCTCGTGGTACCACAGCAACACGGTTGTCTGGTCCGATGTGGGGAAGCTGCTGAGTTTTCCGCCACCCACTAATTTCGATCTATTGATTGAGAAAGCTACCATTTCTCTCGTAACCGTGGGCGAGAGTCAGGACGGAAAAACAGTTCCAGGGCGCGGCCGAAAGGAAGGCTGGGTTATCCAGCCATTCCATTTCCCACGGGCTGCATTGTCTGTAAGGAGAAGGGGTATCTGCACCTTCCAATCGAACGCTCAGAGTTCTAGAAGAGCACGTCGAGTCGCCATGGACCGGTCGGTGCATTGGTGCATTTGCGTGGGATGAAGTGTGCGTTGTATCATCACTTCCAAGTCCAGGCAGAAGGGAAGGGTGCCCACCAGATTAACTTACTCCGCTCCGTGGAGGCGACGACCCTAGTCGGACTGGGTAATGTTTGAGTTGTGGCGGTGCTACAGCTCATCTTCTCTTTGTTGGTTCTAGTTTTGTTTTTTTCTTTTTCTCCGGAATTCGACCGAGAAGCCCGTCCCTTCGGCGTCCTACGTCATGGGTCCCTGTGCTCAGGGCCTGTTCCCCCCCGTCCAATCAATCAACGCATCCTCGCAAGGGCTGCGGTGGCCTGTCCCAACGTCACTTTTATTTCACCTGCTCGTTGATGTCAGGTATCTAACTATCTCCAGTTTTTATGCAGCGGCTCCATGATGCAATTCAGGGCGACAATGATCATCTTGACAGGGTTCATGGAATCTTGGCAGAATTTCCTTCGATTGGGATCACTCTGCGAAATGGGTGACTGCGAAGATATTACAGTGCGCTTGCATGCACTGTGCAGTGGTTCGACTCTTGAAACTGATCGGTTCCATTGGAATGCACTGGCCAGATGTGAGATGTAATGTCTCATGACTAGTGCCTTGATTTGTTACACTGCTTGATGATGATTATCACCATCATCACCAGGTAAGGCGTTGAATGCGAAACAAGGCCATCGTAAAGAGATGCAGTAGGTTGCATGAACCGCGCAGTTCCCCAGAACTTTATACACAGGATCAAACAAGCAGTAAATTTCGATCAGACAACTGCCGTAGTAGCTTATCGAACAATATCCACTGTAGCGTGCATAATACATAATATCACAATCAATCCGCAGATCATCACAACCACCAGTTCTCCCATCAAGCACATCCTCAGGAACATGTCTCCTTCAGTCCATGATAATAAGCAGCCGCTTCCTCTCCGGCAATGCGACCGAAGACTGCGCACTCCAACAGCGATGATCCCCCCAACCGATTCTGGCCATGGAGACCCCCGGTAATCTCGCCCGCCGCCCAGAGTCCGGGAATCGGCTGCCCCTGACCGTCCAACACCTGGCTGCGCTCGTTGATCACCACGCCTCCCATGGTAAAGTGAACAACCGGGGTAACCTTTCCCACATACACCACCGACTCCGGCTTGACCTCCCTCGGCGTCCAGTTTCCAAACGACTGCCGCCCAAACTCATCCGGCTTCTTCCCAGCGACCACATCCGCATACTCCTTCAGCGTCCCCTCCAGCGCCGACATCTCCCCCAACTCCCCAACTGTCGTCTTCTTAACCAGTCCCTTCCACATATAAAATCCCAAATGCGACTGCAACGCCGCAGCAGCCCCCTCATCCAACACCAGCTTCACATCCCACTGCCTCGCTTTGGTCGGCAACCTCTCCGCCCTCGCCATCACTTCCCCCGTCACCTTCTCCCTCGTCTCCAACTCATTCACAAACCTCCTCCCATCCCCAAGCACAAGTATACCCCCCTCCCCCCTCAACGCCTCCGCCGCCAATATCTTCACCATCGCCTCCACTTCCTCCTCCTTCCCTCCCACAAACCCCGTCGGATGCACCTGCACCTGCTCCATATCCACCACCGCCGCTCCAACCTCCTGCAGCAAAGGCTGCGTTCCTTCACGCTGCTCATTCGTCGACGGTATGCCCTCCAGATCGGGCCGATACTGCGCTAACAGCCCTCTCGCATCGCCTGCAAACCCTCCACTCGCGACAACGACAGGTCCGTACGCCGTCTCTGTTTTTGTCCGATTGCCCTCTTCCCCTCCTCCCTCATTATCCTGGACAGTATACTCCACCCCAATCACCGGCCCTCCTGCCCCCTCTTCTCGTAATATCCTCGTAACCCGTCTCCCCACCTCCATCCGACAATTCTTATCCTCCGACACCCGTCCCAATAACCCTTTGATTATCTCATACCCCGGTGTCCCCTTCCCACTTCCTCGATGCGTCCGCGATACACTATGTCCCCCGAGTCGGGCAACTCGACTCAAGTCGACTCCGATGTCATCCGTAAGCCAGTATAGCGCGTCCGCGGATTTAGAAGTGAGTGTGTCGATGAGTTTCTCGCGTCGGGTGCGCTCTACCCCTCTAGCGGAGGTGTATGGCACTCCTGCGGAGAGGAGGGTATCGTGTTGGAATGTGGTGATGGAATCCGGTTCCAGTTGGTATCGCGTCGGAGCGGCGTTGATCCCTGAGGAGGCCTTGATGCTGTTGCCGCCGGGTTTGGGCGCCCGGTCGAGGAGGAGCACCGGGATGTGGTGCGTTAGGAGCGTGCTGGTCGTGGTTAGGCCCGCGAGGCCGGTGCCGATTATTATGGTTTGGGGGGTCATTTTCTGTCCTTTAGGTTGTCTTGATGATGGATGCTGATGGTGGTGGATGTTGTGTGTAGGTTGTAGGTGTGTGGTGAAGGTTTGGTTGGGGTCGTGAGGGGTTATAGTATTAGTGACGGGATCGTATGATCTGACAAGGTGGTGGTATGTTGCGATGGGTTGTACGATCGGATAGTTTGAGTCTGGATAAGTCAGGGTTCTTCTTGAAGGTACTGTGAGAAATAACGTGATTGGGAATTAAGGGATGCATGTAGGTGTTGTATGACTGCTATCGTGTTGGAATGTGGAAGTCTAGAACATCTCCGCACAGCAGCATTACAGTCGTCCTAATCTGGAATCTTATTGGATGGGTAAGTGAGTGTTGGTGACAACATCCGGGCACCAATTAGATCTGGTTTTCGTAGAGTAGTACTGATAAGTACTGAGTAAATAATTAGACACTATACCACAGGATTACAACCTTCGGTCCAACAAGAAGTACAAAGAAGTATAAGCATAACTAAGCTGCTGATCCCAACACAGGATCCACACCCCTGCCGCTGATGCCGGGATATGTACAGTATCACTATCAGCCTTCAATGAACAACAGTGATTCCTCGGATACGTTCTTTAACTGGTCCAATTTTAAACTATTCACAGCCCAATGGCTATATGAGAACGTTTGATGTACGTGTGACGAGTGAATGGCTGTTCAGCACGTGATCGATGGCTTTTATAAATAGTCCTGTAACTCTTGTTCTTCCTCAAGTTCGCAATCAATCGCAAGAGATTAAGGAGGAAGACCGAAGAAGGCACTACTATAGGTGCTCGCATTTCAACTTTGTCCCTTCGCTGCTATCTTTTCGCACCTACCAATTGCCTAGGCAGAGCTGTTTGTCGTACACTTTGCTTGAGGGTTCATCCGGGACAGAACTTCTTGTTAGGCAATTTGGCAACATGCCACCTCAAGAATATTTCGATCGGATTCCTCCGTTCCCTTCAGATCTTCCCGTGGCGTCACTGTCAAAGATCTCACTCGAAGGGTTGAAGAACAACACGGCAGGAGAAGTAGAGAAATTGTTCGAAGCGTGCCAGAAATGGGGATTCTTTCTGTTGGACTTGAGGGAATCAGATCAGGGGGCTACTCTGCTGCAGGATGCGGAAGCAATGTTTGACTTGACATGATAGCTCTCTGCGTTGGACCATGAGACTTTGAAATCCTATACCTACAAACCTCCGGACTTTATGAGATACATACTTCCCCAGTATCCATCCCTTTCATGTCATTGCATCTTTAACATTGGTCCAGGTATAAAGGCATAGGAAGTATAAAGACGGACAATGGCGACGCCGACCATATCCACGCCTACTCGCTAAGTCAAGACGAAGTGTTAGGAAACCCCAGTCACTCACGCCTCCACCCTGATGTGATCAACACCACCAAAGAGCAGCTCCGACGCTTTATCGAACACGCTCATTCAGTGCTAGATGCAAGCTGGACAGTTGTTTGGAAATAGAGCCCCAGACACTCGAAGCATTGGGTCCATTGAACCAAGAATCCGACAGTGTTGTCTGCCTGCTCTGGAGCCCAGCTCAAACTGATCCCAACTACGATCGCATATCGTTCGGCGGCCATACTGATTTGGGAACCATGACGCTTTTGTTCAACATCGCAGGCGGACTCCAGATTCTACCTGCTGGATGTGAAAATATCAAAGAAAATTGGCGCTACATTAAGCCTGAACCCGGGTGTGCTGTGGTGAATGTTGGCGACACGTTGGTGGAATGGACGGGAGGTGTCCTGCGCAGTTCCTTACACCGTGTGGTGACAGCTCCAGGGGACCAGGCAAAGGTGCAGCGAGAAAGTGTGGCCTATTTGGTACGTGCTAAGCGAACCGCGTCTCTTCAGCGCCTGAAGGAGGGCGTTATCCCGCCTTTACTACCCGGGGAAGAGGAAGAAACCCGCACGGTGGATGAGTGGAGCGAATGGAGGTCTCGGCAAATCGCCTTGGGACAGTTGAAGCCTGAGTCGAGAGGCGGATGCAACGCGTAATGTATATAGTATCCATTTCTGACCTTGCATGAGCTTAGCTGACGGTACGGAATGCTCAGCGTTAGGGCTATGGTGTTATACCCTGTAGGCTACGACGCACCACAGAAATTGAAATCAGAAGGGGATCTAGCAGGAAGTGTAGGGGCATCAATTACCTTTCGGCAAATATAGATTGTCAATCTTACCAAAATTAAATAAAATGTCTATAGTATTATCATCGGTAAAGTATCAATTCTAATATGTCGGTCAAACACAGCCTTGTAAATACGCTGTTGTCTTGTCATCTTTGCCTTACAAACGATATGACGAAGTATAGACACCAGAGGAAAGAACCCGTGCAGATCCCAGGAGGAGGATATAAGATGACTCTTAGACGAAGGATGACTTAAAATGCAGAACAATCGGGGAGGTACTGATCTACAGTGGATGTCCTGAGATGGAATAAAAGTAACGAGACATCTGCCTCCTAGCAGGTGGATAATACATGCAAGCACCCGAAGTCCAAAGTATCTTATTGAATAGATTTGGTTTGGAAGAAGCAAGGATTCTTGAAAGCATCGGCTACACTTGTCCAGCCAGGAAGCAGACACTTGTCCAACACCAAGACGAAAGTGAAAGGAGATATAGTAAGCATTAGTATGACCTGGAGAAGGTGACACAGAAGGAAGATAAGCATACACGGGTATTATCACAGCTAGGCTAGAAGAGCAATTGAATTCGAACTGGGATTGTTGGTCCTACAGATGGAAACAAAGAAAGAAGGGGCACAGCCCCTTTTCCAGCAATGTTGGGCTGTTAAACCAGGCAGTTCCTGAACTACTAGTGGCCGCGACTGGAATTAGTTGGGTAACAGATTGTCAGATGAATACCCAAAACCATACTGGGACTGATTACCTGTCACAGCTATAAAGTTGAGCCTCAATGGATGTTGGTGTGCTGACCATAGACAATTGCTTCCGAAATGTCAGCTTACTGCGTGGCTTGTCGTCGCTTCATTGGATCATTATCCCGATCTTCCTCACCTCGAGTATTTATGGACAAGCAGGCTCCCACACAACTTTTTCGGACATTTTACAACCATCTAAAACCCTCTATAGAACCAAAGCAGTTTAGAAGATAGGAAGGCCAATGGAGTCACTCCCCACAAGCCTGTCCCAAGCGTTGGACCTTCCGTTCTCATCTACGCGTCAATGCTCTGTGCAGCTGCCCTCGGATATTGCGGTCGGCTCTGGTACGTACCAGAATGCATGGATTCTACTTGTGAAGAGACACTGACCACGTCGTAGTCATTTATGGTGGCTATGTAGCCAGCGTAATGACCAAATACGCACTCTATCACGCCTCCCAACACCCCAAACTGCAAACTCAGATTGGCCTTCGAAATTCTTATGTTCAATTCTACCGTCCGACATTTGACTCGGCACCATTGTTTATGACTTTGCGAGAAGTGAACATCGGCAAAGGACAGTCTACCCTCCGTGTCGAATCATTCCAGAATGAGAAGATCACTGCGTCTGCGGATATAGGGTATGTAGGAAACAACCATACCGGAATAACAGATGCTTACATACTTGACAGCATCACCAACTTGTCCATCACGGGCATAACACTTCAAACAGACTGGCGTCTCTCCACTCCCCCCTCACCCGTGGACCTCACGAAACTCGAGACTGACAGTGACCCTAACTGGATCTCTTACCACTGCGCCTTCTATCACGAAGGATTCCGAAGGGGCCAGTCCTACGTCAAGAACTTCATCCCGAGAGCTCTGCCCACTGACTTCCCATTCATCGAGCAATGGGTTGAACCGGGTTGGGACTATCTCCCGCTCGGCTCTCGGCCATGGACAAGTGGGGGCAAGGCCCGATGGACTAATGACATGATACATTTTGTCGGAGACATGGCGTTTCCCATTCAAGATAACTATGTCCCTCACGGAGAGGGGAAGCCGATGCCGATGGGAAGTATAGCGGCACTGCTCGAGTTTGCGAAGCGCCAAGAAAAGGCCCGCAATGAAGGACGGAGCGATTGGAGAGTTCTCAATGATGATGGCGCCAGAAACTTTTGGGGCAAAACGCTGAACGTCTCCTTGACTCTCTCCACAGAGATCAAGCAAAGGCTTCCCGCGGAGGGCGTCCGATGGCTCTACTTGCGGACTGAGTGCAAGAGAATCTTGAACGGCCAAATGGACTTGGAGGTCCTTATTTTCGATGAAAGGATGGACCTGATCGCTATAAGTCAGCAGATAGCGGCTCTTGTACCTGCTAAGGCGAAGATCCAGAAACTGTGACTTTCTGGAGACAATTGATATTCCGATAGATTCATAAGCGCCCGTTTAGATAACATGTCTCTTTGTTCATGCCGATAGTCAGAGGAGAATTGAGTAGATAATAAACCTGGCTATATCAATGATGGTGGTGGAAGCTTATACTTAATTAGGAAGATCAGATTTCTGAGCGATGTCTCGGTTTAGATAGCCTTTTCTCGCCAATGCTTGAAGAATGAGAAGGAAAGCATGAATCACCCAACCATTCACCTGGATAGGCCATGAATAACTAAGGGCATTGGGAGGATTGGTGAAGTAATCTACTGCCCTTCTTGACTTCTAAGCTTCCTACATTGGCTTTCACTGTGAGATCGGCTGTGTATTGGTCTCTAAATATATAAGGCATGCTCTAGCATTTCACTCGGTATGTGATTGAATTTCCCAATTGAATCCAGCCTCGGCTGCAATCATGCTATATAAGGAGGGTTGGGGCCCCTTCTAATCATCTTCTGCTCTTATGTTTATAGCTACAATTCTCTACTACATGGTATCTTCTTCCTGTATATCCTTGACATTCTATATGCATACGGTAGAGCATAACTACCTCTAGCATGATAGAATATATTATATTTCTCAGTACATGGTTCCCATAGGCCGCAGAAGTCGATAGCACTTGAAGACATGGTACTCATGACTGATACGAAGAGTACCCCAACTACCGGGACAGTTGACGGATCGCCACGAACCCTAACCCCACTGAGTTAAGAACGCAGTCCAAGATTCCGGAGGTGAAAAGAGGACTCTTTCGAGGATGACTTGAGAAAAGGCCTTTCACATTGTGGACATCAAGAATGTACATGAGATTTATGGAACCTGAAATGAAGGCCACTGTGCATTCAACTTGTGGCAGCTGGTTGCGATACATACACCGAGAGACCAGAATAAAAGCGACTGTGCCGCGGGTGGCTTTTGGATGACCGAGTTGGTGCTGGGAAGACATGGATGTCTACAAGTCAGCTGCCCTCGGTCAACCACTAGGTCGCCATTACTGTTTCTAAGCGACTATCCGAGAATTGAACCCAATAACTGGTTTTTTTTTTGCATGTCGCGCAGGATTATGCAGAATTTTTGGATGGGTATATATGGCAGTGACAATGTAAACGTCAATTCTTGCAGAGCTAGAACCAGATGATTTATAAGACATTCTGGATGCGATTGAGCTCTAGTCAATGCCTCAGTGTGCTCAGCAATTTTGCTTTCTGAACCGTTTGATGAACTGAAACTTCAATCATGTTAACTAACTACATTGAATGATTAGGAATTCTCCGTCGGCGTTGCTACTATCTCGATTTCACTGCTTACCGAATTCTCCAAGAGGAGTTCCTTCATGGCCGGATTCAAGCTTATCAGACGTTATGCACCGTTCCAGTTACATCAATGTCCTGCTGATCCGGTCTCAGGGACAACCTCCGCCAGAAGCATGCACCAACTGTCATGATCATAAAAATGGCGAGTTCCTCAAAAGTCTAAGACTGTGCAGAGCTATCCAATCAAAACCGGGATTTTACTATGAGTGTTGCCCAGCTCCAGCAAAGCGCGAATTGATCAACCCCAAGACCAGCAAGAACAGGCAGACCTCGCTGGTTTTGATATTACTAGCGTCAATAACTAGACCGTCATATGCATTCGAATGGCTGGCCGAATTCTGTGGTTGTTTGAACATCGAAAGGGGAAGACGAGGATGTTCGCCAACCTGGTGAGTGACCTGCAGATGCGCACTATGCTCATTCGATCCACGCTCCAACGTCCCTTGATACCCCTCAGATGACCAGTGACCTTCTGAGTGCCGGGTGCACGCTATGGTATGCCTTCTGTTTGATGCGGGACTGTCCGGCTATGTTCCAAAGCTCGAACCTGACATAGAACCCCGAGGTGGTCAATTGTATATCGTTACTCTGGGGGGGGGGAATGGGAGTTTAGCATCATTAAAGGCAAGAGACTCGAGAATATACAAGTGAAGTTCCATTATATGTACACTTCGTTAACCACACTATCCGCACGAGCATAAGGCGAGGGGTCGCTATGTGCCACTCGTGCCGGGTAAAAACATCGAGGAGATAGTCCGCTGGGTGGACGAGATCCTAACAGAGAAATATGGCCCTGAACAGTAGGTCGTTAATTTCTCTCCTTCGGCTTCCGGTCTGACTCAATGGTTGCTTTGACATGGTCCTTACTCAATCTAGTGCAGTTGCTACTGGAGTCGCTGCATCCGTGCCCGGTAAACTTCTTGAAATTACTGAGAAAGATATATCGATGTTTCTGGCAAGTGCACTATTGAAATGTTTCAGTCCTGTGTGCCATATCAACAGAGCCGAAAAGTCGTTATCTTAGTTGATTGCCAACCCTAGCCAGTCCGAAGGCCTCACCGAGCCATTCAATCGGTAGTAGCGACGGGCGGTGTGTACAAAGGGCAGAGAAGAGATAGTAGATAATATCAAAGAGAGTATGATGCGGCGCCATCACTTGCTCCTAGGGGGGAGGGGAGAGTAACATCCAAGCACTTCTATTCATATCGAATCTAGCGCTGAGAGGAGAACCAGGAACTGGAACAACGAGAAAACCATCAGTGCGGTCCAGAGGGTGAATTGATAAAATTAAGTGTTCATTCATTGAATGCATGGTTACTCAATCAGCCTCATACAACTACATATATCTGACGCGCACGCGGGCCGGGATGGCATACTGCTTGGGTCTGCTCCGCAAGAAGTTGAAATGTCTGGCACGCGGTTTCAGCAACGAGCAAGAGCTGGCCCTGTCTCATAAAGAAAGAATACAAATTTTCCAATGAGGGAATGGTTGGTCCATATGTTAGTCCGTGCCCTAGGAATGAAATTCGTGACCATGGCAGCAAGGATGGCCGATGATGAGAGGTCTCAAGCAGCCAGCGCCTGCAACACAAACAGTATTACCGTTGGAATTCAGAGGTTAGCAGAAATTGTACTATGAAAGGATGGCTACAATAAGTTAACAGCCCATTATTGCAAAGGACGAAAGTCAAAATATTGTTACATATCGAAACCCATATCTCCATATGCTGCCCGGGGAGACGCGGTATATCGGCTTTGATTCCCTAGTAGTTAGTATTCTATGTTGTATACTAAAATCATGCCAAGAACATCACTTCCACCCCGGTATAGAATCATATCCACCAGAAGAGCCGTAGATAACTGCCACGCGCAAAACACGAAATCAAGGACCACCAGTAATCGATCTAAACCAACCCCGGCACATCTCCGGAGCCATTAACCCGATAAACACGCATAAATCCACTCTCATTCGCTATATCGCTAGTTTCGCTGCAACCCGACCGTTAAAAGTGGACCACCATAAGCGCTAAAGGCATGGCATTTCGTTAGCGAGAAACAACCGGCCTCGGCTTCCGCCGAACATGCGAATCAAAACTACTGTACTCCGTAGTTACCATTTTTCAACTAGTCCAATCGTAGCTCCGTCATATCCACCATGTGAAGGATATAAAACTCCGGATTATAGTGGCGTGACCCTCTCGGTTTCTCCTTTTCTTTTTGACATTACTCTCTGGACGTTCGGGAACACGCACCGCATTGCTTATCCCTTGCAGCACACCACAGCACACCACAACACATATCTACACAGTAGTAACAATGGGCTCCATGGCCCCCGACCTCCCCATCGAAGTGGACCACGACGACGACGACGAAATCAGCCTAGGCACCGAATCATCCACAACATCCCTCAGCTCGAGCGTACTCAAATACGAATACAAGCATGGTCGACGCTACCACGCACACCATCTGGGAAACTACCCGTTTCCTAACGACCAGCCCGAACAAGACCGACTAGACATGGTGCACCACATCTTCTACCGACTTATCAACAACCGACTCTTCCTCGCGCCGATAAACCCAGACGGGAAACGCATTCTAGATATCGGCACCGGCACCGGCATCTGGGCCATTCAAATGGGCGACGAGTACTCGAATGTGGAGCAGATCGTAGGCAATGATCTCAGTCCGATCCAGCCGTCGTGGGTACCGCCGAATGTGAAGTTCATTGTGGATGATGTGGAGAAGGATTGGATGGAGAGCGAACCGTATGATTATATTCATTGTCGGTATATGGCGGGGTCGATTCGCGATTGGCCGAGGTTGATTCGGCAGTGTTTTGAGAATTTGAAGCCGGGGGGTTGGTTGGAGTTGCAGGAGAGTGTGAATACGTTGTATTCGGAGGATGAGAGTCTGAAGGAGGATAGTTATATGGTGAAGATGATGGATGGGTTGAAGGAGGCGTGTTTGAGGATTGGGCAGACGATGGATCCCGCGCCGGACTTTGAGAAGTGGGTTGGTGAGGTTGGGTTTAAGGCCGTGCATACGATGAAGTTTAAGTTGCCGATTGGGAGTTGGCCTAAGGATGCGAGGTTGAAGGAGTGTGGGAGTTTCATGAGGGTGAATTTTGTGGAGGGCGTGGAGGGCTTTACGGCTGCGTTGTTTGGGGATGTGTTGGGTTGGGAGCAAAGTGATATTGAGGACTTGAATGCCGGGGTAAAGAGGGAGTCATTGAGAAAGGATATTCATCCGATTTTTGATGTTTTGGTTGTTATGGCGCAGAAGCCGATGTAGTTGGCATGGTTAGATAGATGTTTTGCTCGTTCAATTTGCTCTACCTAGAAAGAGGAATTAATATGTGGTTAATGTTTCCTTTGATAGGGCACAAGTTGGCGACTATTTTGCTCCCAGATATGCAACTACGGCATGCTTTATTCTAAAGCATATGTACTCAGACCTAGACCCAGACCCGTATATCTATTAATAAAGTCACAGTGATCTACAAACAAGATCCAACTTTAACTCTAACCATGTCCCATGT
Source organism: Aspergillus vadensis CBS 113365 (assembly GCF_003184925.1). Lineage (NCBI taxonomy): Eukaryota > Fungi > Ascomycota > Eurotiomycetes > Eurotiales > Aspergillaceae > Aspergillus > Aspergillus vadensis. The sequence continues at coordinate 905,481 of NW_020292045.1, forward strand.
TAGTCTCAAGAATTGTCGGGTCGATTACCTCTTTAGTAGGCGGGACGATTACCATAGCAGGTAACCACCCGCCTATCAGCGCCACGTCTTTCGATATAAAGATGTAGCTCGATAAACACAGCAGTTGAACCCCGTATCGTCAATAAATATTTGTCACAATCCGAAATGTCACCTGAAACACACTCTTCTGGAATGGAGGTATCCCACATCTTCGCAGGAGTTCTACTAGACTTCGACGGGACGATCATTGACTCAACAGAGGGTAAGCCAATCATTCCTATATAGTTTCTGAGGAGAATCTAACGACTACGCAGCAATTATCGAGAACTGGAAAAGGTATATCCTCTTTGGAACACACCAGGGACAACCACATACTAACAACCACAGAATCGGCGATGAGTTAGGCATCGACCACGAGGAAATCCTCCGCACCTCGCACGGTCGACGAAGCATTGACGTCCTCCAACAGCTAGATCCGACAAAGGCAAACTGGGAATGTACGTACTTCCCACCTACATCCCCATGTCAACAATTGACAGCAAGTCACTCATAATCTATTAAGATGTCAGCAAAATGGAATCCCAAATCCCCACCCTCAGCAAAACCCCCGCCGTCGAGATCCCCGGCGCGCGCAACCTCCTCGAATCATTGACCAAACACCACATTCCCCACGCCATTGTGACATCTGGAACGAAAGCATTGCTAAATGGGTGGTTAAACGTTCTACAACTCCCTCAACCGCAACATGTCACTGTCGCTGAGGATGTAACTGTGGGAAAGCCGGACCCGGAGGGCTATCGCAAGGGGAAAGAGAAGATTCTGGCTTTAAAGGATAACGGTGATCAAAGCAGAGAGGATGTCTTGGTGGTGGAGGATGCGCCAGCTGGTATTCGGGCGGGAAAAGCGGCTGGCTGTAAGGTTTTGGCGGTTGCAACGACGCATTCTGTTGAGGCGTTGAAGGAGGCAGGGGCTGATTGGGTGGTGAGGGATTTGAGGTTCGTGGGGGTGGAGGGGTCGGAGGGGAATTTTAGGGTTGGGTTGTCGGATTTATTGTAGAGCGGTCATAGAATGTATAGAATGGATAGAGCTTGGGAGGCACATAGAGATAGATGACTCGAGTCAATTCTGCATTAGACCCAAAAGCAAACTTCGGCGATTAGAAATGCATTACTCAGTCGGTGAAAGATAGGAAGACACGGGGAACACGAGAAACAGACTATAATGGGCGATAAATAGCGAGCCAGTAAGAACCCGGGAGGCTGAACCTAAGCATAGACACAGTTAAACTAGCGGCAGTCCATCCGCAACTAGTCAACCCGGCGGGTTCGGCGAGCTCGGCGAGCCTCGTGTCATACTGTCCGAATAGCCTCAAAGCCAGATCTGCTTAGCAATTCCACGACGTTCTTCGTTTTCTTGGTAATTGACAAAGGCTGCATCTCTGCGAAGAATTGATTATAAAATGGCAGAAGTTACCCATCTTCAATGTTCCATACACACTCAACAATCACAAATCCAATACAATAAATACCACAGCAACTCAAACAACTCAAGCACATTATTCAACGATGTCTCCTAGAGTCTTCATCACTGGCGCAACTGGCTACGTCGGTGGCCAGACAGCGGTCACTCTCATCACTGCTCACCCCGAGTACGACGTCGTGGCACTAGTCCGAGACCAAGAGCAAGCCGATAAGCTCAAGAGCCGCTTTCCCAACATCAGCACTGTCATCGGAACCCTCGACGATGATGCAGTTCTGAAGGAGGAGGCTGCAAAGGCTGATGTTGTGCTGCGTAAGTCTGCCACTGCCAGTCACTGTGGTCAAGCCTCATCGAAAAGTCATCCACTAATATTGTCATACCTGCACAGAAACCGCCAGCTCCGACCACGTTCCCGCAGTAAACTCCCTTCTCGCCGGTCTAGCATCCGGCACTGGAAGAGGCAGATACATTCACATCTCCGGAACGGGTGTTCTCAACGATATGTCTACGGGACCTGGAAACCCCACTTCAAAGATCTACGATGATGAGAAAGATATTCATGAGATCATCAACCTGCCTGCCGAGGCACTGCACCGGAATGTTGATGATGCTGTTATCACCGGTGGAATGCGACTGAATGTTCCCACGGCGATTGTATGTCCGCCGACCATCTATGGTGTGGGTGAGGGACCTATCAAGAAGCGGAGTATGCAGGTTCCGTTCTTGACTGAGGCTATTTTGAATCGGGGTAAAGGGTTTACTGTTGGGAAGGGGGAGAATCTTTGGGATTGTGAGTTGTCTCCAACTTAATAAAAAGAAAAGGGATGGATTGCTAATAGCACTGAAGATTGCCACGTCAGCGACGTAGCCAAAGCATTCGTCGTCCTAACTGAGGAGGCATTGAAGCCCAATGGAGGCACAGCGACCTGGGGCCCAGAAGGATACTATTTTGCAGAGGCCGGCGAGTTCTCATGGAAGGGCGTCAGCGAGAAGGTCACACAGATTGCTCATGACAAGGGAAAGATTGCTGCTGCGGATATCGAACCACTGGCCGTTGAGGACGCTCTAAAATTCCATCCGTGGGCGCCGGTTCTGTGGGGTGGAAACTGTCGCAGTCGGGCTAGTCGGCTGCGCGCTTTGGGGTGGAAGCCTGAAGGTCCCTCCCTTTGGGAGGCTATTCCTAGCATTGTGGAGTTTGAGATTCGTGCCCTTGGACTGTGAGTTGTGGATAGGTTCTTGGCAGTTAATTGAGGGTTAAGGTGGGGTTTCTTAGATGATTCGGTGGTAGTTGGCTGTGTTTAATTCATCATAGAGTTCAATGATCATGGCGCACTTATTGCATCTTTCAAGACTTGTAAGACGAGACCGTCGTCTAGAGCATGAGGCCAACAATATTGTTCCAGTAGTCCTTTTGTATTCACATTGTTCAAATCCAAGTCGATCACTGAAGAGTGGCAGTTCTTAATTGCTTTTGGTAGAGGTTCTTGACCGCAATCAGCCTAGGGGATCTCAGTTCGGAAGCTTCAAATTGATCAACTTTCTCTGTAGACACATCTAAAGCCACCGTCTTTGCAGCGCTGGCACGGCTTCTCCTTATCACATCGCACCCTCCGTCGTCGACACATATCGCACGGCTTCTGTCGCATAGAGAACACATGCACCCTTGCCTGGAAAGCTGCACTGGCTCCAGAAGAGCCGCAGCTCAACCCACTCTTGACACAGTTTTGACAAGGATCATTCTTATCGCACTTGATCTTCTTTGCTCGACAGTGAGCACAAGGAGCCTTCAAGTTCTGGTTTGATGGAGGTGAAGGAGAAGTGACGGATTTTGTCCTTTGCGCTCGTTTCTGCAGGACAACGTAGACTTCACCCCAGACCTCCTTCCCGGCCATCTCACAAGCAATATCCAGCCAGAGTATCATCCGCAGCTTTTCTTTCACACAGCTCCACTGCACGTTATCTGAGACATACATAACCTCAGCCAAGCTCTCGATGAACCAGTCTCTGCCTGGTCCATTCCTAGCTGCTATACCGCCCATCATGAGGATCCACAGAAACAGGATGTCGCCATGTTCCAGGACTGGCCAGGTGTCGAGAAGCTTATTAGTATCCAACTCCGTTTGTAATGCCTTCGCCAGCGTTTCAAAAGGGGCTCGGACGCCAGAAAGCGGGAATGTCACTCCAATACTGTAAATACTTGTCGCCAGTCGACAGACTTCAGATATAGCTCCAAGCCCTGTGCCAGTAATCGTCCCTATGCTCATCAGATGATACTGAACTAGATTGCGCTGGTCACAAATTGCCTGGGGTCTGTATGATGAACTACGTCCGGAAACGTAGTCGTCAATTGTTGCTGTGTAGACTTTCAGTTCCTGCATAACTTTGCGGAGTTCTGGATCAAGATTGATTGTGTTGAGGAGCGTTAAGCGATTAGCTGTGTTAGTGATCCCAAGAAGAAAGTGTCTTTCTATCTCGAATTCGCTTTGACCAGATAGTGCGACGAACGGAAGTGGCGGAGGAGAAAGTAGTAGTGTAGAGTTTACTAGTACCCGGCTAAGGGATATATGAGTTTCTGATCCTGGGTCCGGTTTGGAGAATGTTGCTTACTAGAATGCTGCGGCTGCAAGACCAGGCGTTGTAACTTGAGCGAGGCCACCCCTTAAGGATATTATTCTGTGAAGACCCATTTGATGCAACTGATTGGGTTCTCTGGCACTGTGGACATCCAACCATTGTAATCCTTGCAGCGGGGCCTGGAATGGAGACCGCTTGGACCACTGGTTGTCATCATGAAGCAATGGCTTTTCGACCATCATCAAAACTGCCAGGATGGTCGCATCAGCAGTTGCTCGAACAGGATCGTGTAGTGCTTCATTTATCGAAGTTATCGTGTCCAAGTAGTATTGTTTCAAATACGGTACGACCTCTTTGGTTGATGTCAGGCTAGCCATGTTGGCCGAGATCAAGCCGTTGATCCTCTCATGAGATAAAGAAGACAATACTATGGCCTTGAATGTCGCCTGATCGTTAAGTGACATAGGAAACCAGTATTGGAGATACGGATTAGACACATTGCGCGACGGAAGTACACGAGGCGTCATGATGGCGAATCCTATAGATAAATGAGCCTTGTATCGACGGATCCACACGATATAGGAACTTACGATAAGACAGAGCCCGCCTCACGAGTCGTGGTGGAAGAGATGATGGGAAGACATTTAAGGGAACGAGGTCCGCTGCGGGGTAGATACGAGTGATCTCGCCTGCAGAACCGGGTCATGTTAGCTGTCGCGTTGGCTACTCGTCTGACGAGCGCGTAGCTGTACTATGATCGGGTTCTTCCTCCATTTCCCCTACACCAGTGGATAATGAAATATCGGAAGACATATTAACGTTGAAGGGTAGAAGATCACGGTCAAGTGTGGAGCGCTCCATGAGCTCGAATTGAGGTGCATCCAATGAGGACGCTAGCATTTTATTGTGAATATGGATGCCACTATCAAATACCATAGTGGGCGAAAGATCATGGAAGGATTCATGAGTTTATCTCAAAGCCAAGATTATAAATGGTTGATCACGTGTGGTCATCATGGAGTCTTATTCTAACCTCTTATAACCAAGCGGGTTTAGGCTGAATACGAGGTTAGGCCGGAATCGGAGAAGGTCGAACTGGGCCGGCTTTCGACTGTCAGACACTATAAAAGCACTAGACTCCGCAGGTACGGTAGGTTGAATTATTAGCCAAAAATGGACCAGTGTTCACTAGGAACGTAACTTTTCAATGTCATTCGTCTATCTCATCAAGACATAAGCAGGGGTATGTGAAACATGTATCGAATCAGTCGTCACTGAACTCATCAACAGACTCAGTCGTCGAAATCCTCCATTTCATCCATTCCCTCATCTCCTTCATCATCCAGACCTTCGAATACCATGAACTTCTCGTTCTTAGCATCCGTTTCCTCCGGAACGACGTTGGCATCCTGGACTTCGCAGTCCTTGAGGACGGATTCACGACCAATCCGAGCTCTTCGGCCAATGAGACAGCCCGTCAATTGAGCTCGGGACTCAACTACTGCTCCGTCCATGACCACGCAGCGAGTGAGTCGTGCGCCACTGGAAATATGGCAGTTGGGCCCGATAACACTCTCCTTGATGACACATGTTGGCTCCACGGTTACATTCTCAGCAAGCAGACAGTCACTCTTCGTAACCGTGCACCGTTGGGCTACGCCCTCCGGATGGGCAACCTTCTGGTTATGCGCAAACGGTGATGCTGCCTGACGACCAACTTCCTCAATCGATTCCAACTTGGCCAGCCGAAGTGATGTTGACAGAAGGATAGCCGAACTGTCAACTCGTCGGACAAATGGTGTCGATCCTTGTTGGACATAAGCAAGGATTTGAGGATGTTCCACGGAGTGTGAAGCCGCACTGCCGACCTTTGTAGAACTTATGTCGTTGAGATCAATCTCATCCTCCACTAAATCGCCGTCGTGACTTTTGTTGTCGTGCTGACTCTGATCATGGAAGATCTTATTCATCCCCAGCTTATCCCCTAGGCCCTTTTGCCACCCCGACTTCGCCCAATAGCCGATAAGATCCTCACTCACTGATTCCAGCTTCTCCTGGTGGCGAGCTAGATCCTTGACCCAATACGGAAAGACGTAGAGATGCGCATCGCGGTAACTAGTCAGCATCTTGACCTGCGCATACTTCTCAACTAATGCATGGCGCACAAGAAAGCCCTTTTCCTGTTCCATCCTCTCTTTCACAGTATCCATAGGCATTGACATGAGTAATTTTGATAGACCAAACCGCAAGGCTGATGGTCCGTCAACGAGATGTGATACTACCGGAGCTTCATCCTGCCCAAGAGGCGCAACAGCCACAAAGTCGGTGGCCTCACCCTTTACACTCTCCTCACGACCCACTGTCTGATAATATACGGCAAGCCCGCCGCGACGGCCACCTTGCTCCCCACCCGGGCCATCAGGGTTCCCTCCCAGAGCTCCCTGAGTGACCAACCACGCCTCTAGAATAGATTCACCCGGGATATCACATATAAGGTCACATGGAAGAAGAAGAAAGTCTGTCTTGATGCATTCTTGAACTTCCGGAAGACGGAGTAGTTCGGCCGTTCCCATGGTCATTTCGAGGTCTTTCGGGGCCACGACGGACACGGAGGGGGCGGGAAGCGATGTGAGATGCGGGTTTTGCTTTAGAGCAGCTTGAAGGGGGGCGAGGGAGGATGGGGGCGTAATTAATGTGATGTCTAATACGAGACGAGCCGCAAAGTTAGTCATTGAAAGATCTCCGAGTGAAGACGGGGGGACACGTTATTGGTCAAACGCAAACGTACCTGTAATGCCTGATCGTTTGCAAAAGTCGATTGGATAGAACACCATGGGCCTGTTTGCTATAGGAATGAGACTCTTCGGATACTCCTCCGGGTTCGATGTGAAGGTGTTGAGAGAGACGCCAGGGCCGCATAGAATGAGGGCCTGAAAGCCCGTCGAGGGCACCGGAGCCGAAGATGGCATGATTTCGAGACCAATGAACTCCAAGGGAGCAGACTGCGTATGATGCGCCTTTGAAAAAGACCAATCGATCACTTGGTTGACCCCGCGCCGCAGTAATGAGATCGTGGGGGTTTCGATACCTGGAACGCGACTGCGCTCTGGAGATGCACCTGTCTATTGTGTCAAACGCTAGGTAGCACCAGGCCGCTCAGATAACGCGTTCCGACTAGGCACTGAGAGCTATACAACCGGGTATTGCTCGACGTGGTCTGTCGCGAACCAACTGATGCCGTTAATGGGAGCTGAGTTCGGGGATGGTCACGTGCTGATAGCGGAATGAGTCAGGATCGGGAAGGCCCGACATTAGGTTTGTGGATCCCGTGCACGGTTCATCAACTATGGTCTTGTGAGCTTCAATCCTACTTTTATTTTAAATCCTCCGTTCAGAGAATATTCTTCATCCTGCCATGACTTCAGTATTAGTCGCGTCCGCTAATGTGAAGCACGCAGACACATCGATCTCTACGGAAGTTTCATGAGTTTACGTTTCACTTAAACCTATAGCCGCTTGTATGAGACCGTTATAATCGTCCATCTTCTGCTCTTATAATACATGTTTGACATGGTAAATGACACATGCCTTGAAGGGAAAATTGTGCAAGGCTATCTTGCATCAGGTATTTCAGTAACACACCGACCTCACATCAGAGAGGTCATCGCTCCACGATTTCCAGTCCGATCCCAGGCTACTTATTTCATCATCAGTCAGCGCGCGACGGGCATTGGCAGCTTCTTCAAACTCTTCCGGGGTCCGATAACCGCCCATCAGGGCAATTTCGAATATATCCAAGATTGCTGAATCTGGGTCGGTGGCAACGCCATAAATCGTACTGCCCAATGCGCCTGCATCTCCGATGAGCGACATCATATCGGCCAATTGTTCCAAACCGTCCGAAATCAGCCTGATTTCGCCAAGAAAGGGGACAACCATTAGGACGCCAAAGATAATCTCCTCAATCATTGCCTTCTTTTTTTCTTTCGAGGCCTTATCGGCAACTTCAACCACCTCGCCCATGTTTGCTACCGCTTGCGCCAGCGTGAAGACGACGGTCGAGATGGTGAGAAGCACATTGTTCATGCTTCCTCCATTTGCACCAGTGGCCGACAGTATCTGGGTCAGGTATATTGTCTCGGTCAAATTATAGATTCCTGGAAGTGCATTCTCGATGATCGTCTGTGGGTTGGTCACGGTGATGTTATCAGCCGGTAGAGGGTAACCCTTCAGCACACCCTTGTCAGGCTGGCATGTCTTGCCAGATCCTACGCCGCAACTTGATCCGACATCTTTGTCCCCGAATTGTACCCAGTCCTTTTGGATTCCGGTAGTGGCTGTGAGGTTGGCCCAGAAGGCAGTAGCGTTGATGAGGTCGTAGTAAATTTCATAGTCGTTGTAAAGCTGCTCCACGTCAAACGGACATGTGGTTGTGGAAGCGTTCACGCCATCTTGGGCAAAGGTACACGTGAAGAAGGCATTTCCAGCACCCCCAGGATTCATGTAATCCTCCAACTCTCCAGGAACCTCCTCGCGGATGTACTCCTGGTACTCAGTGAATTTGCCGCCATAGTTTGTGAGGATGTCCGTGTAATTAATCATCGTGTTGTTGAGCATGTCGGAAAGGACACCAAGAGCATAATAATTGACACAATAGTCTTCTATGGAGCTTAGAGAAGATTTTAGGCTCGCAAAACTGTCGAAAGTGAGGGTGTAGTCGCACGTTTCGACGTCATCGGCACAATCCGAATCAGGATCATCATTTGTGCACACTAGATCTGTGCTGTTACCAGCAACGCTTTCCGAACATACGGGCGATGGGCAGTAACCTCGCTCGCAGGCAAAGTCACATAGACCACTGTCAGTATAGGCATCCATGGTGTAACCATATATGCTAGTGTTTGCAGTAGGCGGCACTTCTAACGGGCCCGTTACGGTACAGGTGCAGTTATGGATGGGACAGTAACCATAGGCGCAGGCATAACTGCACAAACCTGTCAGGTCACCGGTTCCTTCTCCAGAAGTACAAGTGTCGGGGGTGAAAGGTGACACAGTAGACGTAGCAAGAGCCACTTCGGTAGTGGTGCAGGCAGACGAGGGGCAGTACCCGTAGTTGCAAGAGAAGGCACAGAGACCCGAGTAGTCCTCCGTCATTCCAGCGGCAGGGTAGCCAATCACTCCCAGACTCTCAGGCAATGTTGCCTGGGGACCCATTTCCTGACACAGACAGGCCCCAACAGGGCAGTATCCTAGCGCACAAGCAAAGGAGCAAAGGCCGTTGAAGTTGCCTACCCCCCATCCGCGGATGCACACCTCGTCTGCGAGAGAGTAGGTCGGGGTGGCTGAGATCGTGGTGGCCGACATGGCGCTGCCTACCCAGGCGTTCCAATTCTCAATTTCACTTGATGCAGCACAACCAGTGACAATTTCCTCGCCAGTGAAGCTCGCAATGGTATCGCCGTCTCGAGTGATAGCCACCTCAACGCTTCCTGCCTGCACCGAAAATTCCACGCTACCATGGTAGATGCCAGTCCCGCCACTGGGGGTACTATTCCATGACGCACCTAGGTCTGTACCCCCGACTGTCACCGAAATATCTGCTGAAGAGGCTAACAGAGCAGAGAAGAATATCCGATCTTGTGGGATCTCGTATGGCCAGTACTCTAGTTGTAGTTCGCTCGCAGTATTACCGGTCGTCCCGCCATCTGACGTGCAGCTTCCCCGGACATTCAATCGGTACCATGCCTGAACACCTTCCTGCGTGATAGTCGAGATGTTGTTCTTATAAGTATCAGCGAGCCAGGGAAGGAACGCTCGCCAACCGTCGTGTGGCATGTTCAAGGCATAGTTATACGGGGCCTGACCTGTTCCGAAGGCTGTATATGTTGACTCAGCAAGCGAGGAGTCAGCGTCCGGAGTAGGGCCGATGTAGTGTGATTCACCAAAATCATTCCAGGAGATGATTTCAATGAATTCAGGGGCCAGAAACATGGCCTGGACCCAGCGGTCATACCAGAGATTATCACCCCGCCACAGCCAGTTCTTGCTGTATCCAGGCATGTTGGTAAAGAACCAGGGCGAGACCGGCATCATATATGGTTTACCATCCAGAAAATCGATATAAGAGGCGTCCACATAGGTATTCATATCACTTGGGCCGTACGGCCAGGCCGCCCAACTGAACAAGCCATCAGCCACCGCATCTCCAAGGCTCACGGCGACTTCAGCCCCTACCGAGGACCAGTCAGGAATGAAATAGCACCCGGTCTTCTCTTTAATATCGACCCAGTCGTCTGCATTATCAGGACCCTCAAATGTAGAGACAAAGGGCTTCGACTCATATCGCCAATATGCTTTGGCCGATATGTAAGTCTCCAGCATGTCCAGGACGTCATCCTTGGCCCATGCCCCATTCCCTGCATAATCAAAGGAAAAGAAAAGGGAGAATCCAGTGTTAACAGCAGCTGAGAAAGCATTCTCCAAAGATTGTGTATTGGTAGCATCTCCTACAGCGATGTTCATCGCAAATGCGTCGATGTTCGCGTCCAAAGCAAGGAGCATCTCATTTTGCCAATCATCGACCGTATAGCCGAGGGTATTGGAGACCTTATCGGGAGCTGTTAGTGCAAACATATTATGGAATATCAAAGGACATACCATAAAATGGGCAAAGACTGCCCGTGAATGGACCTCAAGTGACCAAAGCACGAGACATAAAATCGCCGGAAGAAAGGCCCGCATCATAATAGGTATGCACTTATAAAGCTGACCTGTGGACAAGTAAAAATCGAGATCGGAGAGAAAAAGAATTTGTCCGAAGGAAAGGAAGACCCAAGTCAATAAAAATGGTGAAAAGAATGAGTGAGTTCAAGGTTCGAACGAATGATTAGACACTGTTAAAGTGAGCATAAGTGAAAATGAGTGACGGCGCCAGTGCTTGGGATAAACCAGAGCATATAGGCATTTATTTATAGATAGACGAGGTCTGTCAATTGTGTCCAATCTCAAAGAAAGGGAAAAGTCACCCTTTTATCAGTACTATCCTTTGGGTACCGGCTAGTGCATACTAGTTGAGCTTTGCTAAAGCTATCTGAGAGGTTAGTATGGAACGACAATATGTCGGCTAGCAGCATTTCTTACCCGGTTAGTATCGAAGGCGCTTGTTCAATAATCCCTATACTCTTATCTGTGACACCAACGCTAGTAGTCATCCTCCGAAAAGATTGGTATCCACCATCAATAGGTTATTTACTTTGATTGCATTTATTGAGGTTACATTGACTAGTAGTGGCCGGCGTTAATCGGTTAGACGCCATGGTGAACGATAAGGCCTCGAATGTTTGAATGAATTTTGGCGAAATTACCATGCTGATTGTGGAAGAGCCCCTGGTGGAAGATACATAAAGATACTAACAAATCCATGGTGTTCATATTCCCATGCTGGTCTAATTTCTGCCTTGAATCATAACCAAGACCTACCTTTCTATTTCCTTCTTCTAACGAGACTCTGGATATCCTCCTTTCGAAAATTTACCCACAATGAAGCCGGTCCTGCTTATCTTCATTCTGATTCTTTCCATTGATCTTGCACATTGTTCAAGTTTGACCGGTCCATTCGAAGCTATCTTTTTCTACTATGCCTATCAGATTGATGCCGCAGCTGCAGCTCGAGCAGCTGAAGATGGGATAGCATATGAGGCTACAATCGGAGGTAACTGCATCGGTAAAGGTTGTACCTTAGAGGCCTTTATAAAAACGATCATCAACCCAAAATCCGCAAAATATCTCACACCCACTGCGATTGGGGCTTCTACAAGCCCGGATGTATATGCAACCGCTGAGGAGATTGATACATATTGGAACTACAATAGCAAAAAGTTACGGCTCAACCAGATAATCAAGAAAGCGCCATATGGATTCGCCAACGTGGTTGATAAGGTCGTGGATAAAGTACAAAAGGCTCGAGCAGTTGTACCATCTGCCGACCTCGTGGACAAGGCAGTGGTGGCCTTGAAATGGGCACAATCCGTGAGGCTCACCGAGATGGTTGTCCTTAATGGGGAGCTTCAGGGTGCAAAGGCGCTGGCTTTCGCAGACGATTACCCATGGCTCGAACAGCTGATGCTGACCACCCAGCGAGAGTTGGATGTTGACAGGACTGTGTCACCGGCATTGAAAATAGTTTACACCGATCTTGATTATGCAGAAATGGCGTTGCGGTTATCGAACGGGGACAGGACGAAACTGATGGATCATTACGAAGAATTTCTCGAGTTTGCCCAGACCGAACCTAGCAAAGACGACGACGTTTACAAAATTCACAAAGACATCGTGAATGTGTATCAGCGCGTGGTATCGTCGCTCGAAGCAGGCTGTTCTTAGACGCGAAAATTCGAAGAATTGCAGGTTTAACCTTCGTCTTGAGCTGTTGCATGTTCCTTCTCCTGGCTTCTTCTCTATGTCGCTACTCTACTAGTCAATCGTGCCCGTCTAGTCAAATGTAAATCGTATAGTACAGCTCCGGCTTCAAGTTGCCACGTATTAAAAAGCTCAGTCCTTCAACAAAACAGCATTCATGATAGGCTGACTGACAGAGATGATAAGGATACCTGGGCTATCACCCCTAAACAGCGGATAGCATAGGAATTCTGTCAAGTGAAGTCTACCCTCAGGGTGCCCCTGCATAGATAGTGTAGCGTAATAGTTTAACTCTTATACACAAGGATAGCTTCTAATAATACTAGATCAAGCCGTGTAGAAGTATGAAATGGCTGGGCTGCTGTTAGTGCTGAGAATTTACTCTTAGCTCGGTAGCCCGGAACCAGAGGGCATGGAAGTAACGATATAAATTACCGCGGAGTATCTTCGGCAAAAAGGAATCCCAAACTTGAAAACCCTACCCAGTGAGTTACCCATCATGTTAAAATAGCGACGGGGGCGCTAGTGCGTCGGTACACCGAAGGCTTAAGCTATAAAAGCACGAAATGCTTGGTTGATGGGAATGAGACCCTTGGGGTAGCAGTCTTATCTAGTCTAGTATATTCGTTCAAGCGGATACGGTATAGCGGCCCACTCCTACACCTTATCAACACGGAGGTTCTGCCGAACAAGGAAGTAGTGAGGCGCGGACTAGATGGTCTACTAGTATTCCTAGAAAGGACAACGTGCCGGCGCACTCTGAAAGGGAAACACACTTCATGCCGAATTGGGTCAGCCACTATGGCCTAATTGAATACCTTCCAGGGGTGCCAAATTATGATGGCAGTACCTAGAACAAGTCATAGGTTCTTGCTAAGATAACCACCATGACCGAATCATCCGTATGTACGACTTGGGCCGATAACCCTTGGGCTCAAATTATATAAAGATACTAGATGAAGAGGCAATGCTATGTGTATTAATTAGCCGGTTCTAGCTACCTCTCGTGATACACAATGTTCATATCTCAGTCTACCGTCGTGAGCATACTTGCGATGACTGCAACGATCGCTGCAAGCACATCTTGCGTGGACCATATCTCTCACGATACCATTGCATTCTTCAGTGGTGCCGCTCTGACGTTCGGCTCCAACTATACTGATGCAGCGGACTGTGGCATCAAATGCTCGTCCCTTTCCGCATGCGAAGCCTGGCTCTTTACCGCTGGTGGTCAGTGTGAGCTTTTTCGCCACTCTCCGGTAGCCACAGCAGCAAACCCAAATTTCTCCTACGGTGTCTGCAGGCAGGGAAACAGCTCGTCCCAAAATGCTTGGCCTTCACCAGTTCCCTCATCCTCCATGCATTCTCCCACGATAGCGTCAACTGCTTCTTACATGGTGAGTCACCTCGTGGCAGTCGTAATGCTGCAAGGCTTTCTGCTGATGAGAGCCTCTCACTGCTGTGCAATATCTGATATACGTTAATTATTGAAGCTGACTGAATCCCTTCAATTCTTTTAGAACTCCAGCAGTCCGGCTATCAGGCGGCACTTAGATGCTCATAGACATGGTAGTCATCATAATCACCGGGGGAACTAGTGGTGGCGAAGGGACTTGTCTTTGTTACATTGGAGAAAGCAATGGAGGTGAACAGTGGTCGTTAAGAAGGACTAGTACTCCAAAGTGCAACCATGCTAATTAGTTAAATGCTTTATCTGCTATGTGGTATTATTGACCGTCCAAGATTGTTTGAGTTGAATTAACTTTCCCACCGCTTAATGAAATCTAAATTCGCCACTTGCTTTTCTCACTGTTGCGTAGCTGTCAACAAAAGATAACAATATTTACCTGTATTTTTAGCTGCACATCCTATACCTTTTCGATTGCATTAAGACTAGCAAGTAAATACCAACATACCACTAGTCCAAATTAGCGGGTGTTCATGATTGAGTGTTATCTGTCCGTCGCGGCTGCAACCCCGGCCGAAAGAGGGCTTCCGTAAACAACCCCGAAACTCCATCGCAGCGGCGCATGCTTAAAACACCTGTCCATGCCATCGGTCGCTTCCGACTCCAGCTAAACTAACGGAAAATAAGCCTACGGAGCTGTTCCTTTCCCAACAACAATCATTACCCATCAACGAACTTGATTTACGCAAACCTGGATAGCGAAATGAATTCCCCCTTGCACTTTGACAACAGTGGATCAGGCCCACTTCGAGTTCCGGGCTTCGATGGGATCCCCCTGGAGTATGAGTTCGAGATCGGCCAGCGCTTTACTCATGGGGCATGGGAGGATAGCGAAAGGAGTCCTTTTAGACTCACCGCACCTGAGGTTCATATGTTGCGTCTCATGGAGCGCATTACCGATATTGAAAACTGGGACCAAGGAGTCTTCGATAAACATACGCTCGCTAAATGGCGTGCACATGGAGCCTTTTGGGCAGATCATAACTCCGATATGGATCGGGATGTTGACATGGACCTGATTACTACCAGAACATGGCTCTGGTGCGTTGCGGAGCTACAGGATAAGGCCAGAGCGTTTCATGATACCGGTCATGTTGTCGTCCTCAATTCCGACTCTGGAGTATGTAAAGTCGATCGAGTCGTGACAGGGCCCCTGGCGCATCAACTTCAGGACGCACTTAGCCAACTGCCCAAGTGTAGCACTCATGACTTGCTAGACCCGTCACTTCATATGCTTATCTACGGTCGGACAATAGTTCTCAGTCATGGTGGTCGGGTCACTCTTGAAGGGACTTCTAACCTGTATCCTCCCTCCGATCGTGGACAGACGGCACCAGTGCCAGATCATCCTCTGACTAAACTTGGACCTTTTCCCCAAGTTTTTCATCATTCCAGCGATAGAGCAGAATGCCGACAATTCTCCTCCTGCTATCAATGGCTACCTTGCGACGTTGAATTCACCGAGTCTTCGGGAACGGCGGTACGGATAACATCGTACATCAATAACCTCCACCCAGATAACACGAGGGCATACGCTTCCATTGAAAAGCTTATCTCCCTGTCTATAGCTCCTTGGAATGACGTTCTGGTAAAAGGGTTTCAAGGTCGCAGGCCCCGGCGGATCTATACATATGGTGTCTCAAATAGTGAAGTACCCCCATGGGCAGAATACCCGCCAAAGCACCTACTGCCAGTCGTGCCGTATCAAAAAATAACTCGACACGACTGGGCGTCAGAAGATTGGGAAAGACATTGTGACAAGGTCGAAGAATATCTTCGGCTACCAGATGTGGATCCGAAATATCGCGTTTTCCCGCCAGAGCCCGACGATCCACCAGAGACCCAAGACCTTCTGGGTTACATGACACCGGAGATGTGGGAATCTCCCAAAAGCGTCGAGAGGATAGTAAGGGCGAAATGGAGACGACTTCATCGGTTCTCATACCCCGAGCCAGGCATCTCCTATACGTATGAAGACTGGAAAGCGGGTAAAACCGCAAAGCCAATCTTCGGTCCGTGGGAGTGGGAAGGTGAGTATGAGATGACTCACGATCATGAATACTACTCGGTGTCGTTGGAAGATGAGTTTCGGCAACAGGGCCTGCAGGTAATTGTGCGGGTCTTCAGTATCGACCTGACAACGAATGAACCCCATTATCCTGGGGATCAAGATTTCCATTTGGACGGCATGCTCAACGAACATATTGTCGCCACTGCCCAGTTCTGCTATAGCTCGGAAAATATCACCGAATCCCGCATCTCATACCAACAGAATGATGATTTGAGTCTGCATGGTCACCAACCGGATCCCTTGTGCATCTACAAACTTTACGGTACACCTCCTTGCCCGGCAGTTGGCGAGGAGCCAGAGGCTCTAAATCTTCAAACACTGGGCTCGGTCGCAGTCACTAGCGGTCGACTTCTCGCCTGGTCTAATACCTTGCGTTATAAGAAGCATCCTTTTTCTCTACTTGACCCAAGCCGCCCAGGACATCAACGGTGCGTCGTCTTGTGGTTGGTTGATCCCCATTATCGGATCTGCTCAACTCGGAACGTACCCCCTCAACAGCATGACTGGTGGCGCAACGCCGTAATGGCGAACTCGACCCTGTTATCGGCCCTTCCCAAAGAATTGATTGATATGGTAATGAATGAGACAGGATCCTGGCCAATGGATTTGTCCGAGGCCTTGGCGTACAAGAAAAGGTCGGAAGCAGAGAGGGAGGAAGCCCATGAAGCCCAGAAGTCGATGTTTCAAAACTATTGGTTCTGGTATAATTTAGAATATCGCTGAGCGGATGTGTAGGGGCATATTTGAGGTTCGATAACTCTTTATGCTTAGAGAGGGTTATTCGTAAATTAGGAGCATTTACTTCCCGTCATTGAATTAGATATGACATACTGTATACTGGACGCAGAAATACAGCGCCATATACGATTATAAATCCAGTATGGCTTAAATAGAGACTAGATGCTGAGTAAATTTCTTGCCAAGTCGGTCTCTCAACTTTCCATTGACGATGACCGCGGACATGTTAGCCGTATAATATTTTGACTCCGAAGTAGGGCAAGATGTAATTTACGATGCGTCTTTCGCTCCCTCAAAGCCATACTTTTTAGGTAGAGGCTATTAAGTTAGATTTACAAGTGGTAGGCGACGCCAAGGATTTATTCGCAAATGCTAAAACTGCTAATCAATTACCAGCACTGCAGATGCTATTCAGCTGTAGATTATCATATTTATATATAAGGCCCCGCAGGCATGACCGATGCTTGTCTATGCACTTTTCAAAAGGATGGGTGCAGATCAGTTGCTAGGGCTATTAGTAGCAACAGAGTATATATACAGATGATACCTGCTAATATGGTCACTTTTGCATTGGGATTGCTTATACCACCTGCTTGCCATCTACACGGCCCGTTGCTCGATAGCGACCGCTGCTATGCCCACCAAGGCCGACCTCTAGCTTCGTGTAAAACTCGACGCACTCTAAAATTCGTCTGAGAGAGACTGGACCACAGATCCTTTCAACCTGCCTTTATTTGGCATGGTCAATGCGCTTATTCGGCTTTCTCTGATTCCGTGGTCGCTATAATAGGCGGCGTTAATGGTAGCCGCTACCGGGCCTGTGCCTGTAGCCTGAGTCATACAATTCTGTGTTGGAATTGGATCAGCCTACCAGTAAGTCATGCACCTAAATTTCCGTATCCTGCCCAAATCATTGGCTAGTCCTAGTTTTAACCTCGAGCAGGAGAGTTGACAGGTCCATGAGGTAATACGTCGAGTCCCATCAGCCGCCGACCAATTTTCCGTTTCCGTCCCGCGCACATTCAAGCTTTCTCGGCATTCGGGGTGATAGAGCCCCGGCCTCGACTCGTTTCAGTTGATTCCTTATATAGAACCGTGGAATGAAGCCCCGGAAAATTAGCAAAACAATAGAAAGTGGCTTTTAGCGGTGCCGTGACATGAACAGCATGTTGCATGTTTTTGGGGCCATTTACTTCGCAAGGCATCATGGCGGCAAACGTCAGGCCATGTGTCATGTATGTGCCTGTGTTTTTTTCTTCACCGCATCAGCCACATTTCTACATGCAATGCGAATGTTGATTATGTGTCATTAGTGATATTCTAGACGGGGGGCTATTATGCCTACCACTCCAGGAGAGAGCCTCGTGTGGGTTCTGGTTCCATCAGATTAATGTTTTAGTTATTGATCGTCATTGACTCATCGGTTGAAGAGTGGGGAAATTCCCGCTCGGAACCCGATCAAGAAGAATCAGGGTTGCTTCCAATTCTTTGCTCTTATCTCCGGTGCCAAGGGCCGGGGTTGGCCCAGAGCGAACAGACAGATACAACTCAGACCACTCTTTATTTGTTTTTCCTACGGGATATTTCGTACGATGTACGTTGAACGGAGTACGCCCTCCGATCAGGCATCGGGTCTGGCGAATAGGAGGATTCATGGCCCCCACCACGCTGCCAGTCATGCTGTGACAATGGCTGTGAAGTTAGCTCTTAGGGTTGCAAACAAACGGGGGCGGTATGCTTTTCCCGTGGTCCCTGTTCCAATAGAAGCTTCTACTAAGGGCCCGCGGAGGCCGTAAGCACCGACTCGCCGTGTCGTCGCAATCAACAGTCTCTTAAGTCCGAATTTAGTCTCGAAAATCCCGAAAGTTCTGCATGGTATTTATCTCCTTGGGTAGCTGCTACCCATCGCTGGAGATGTTTTTTTTTTTTCCACAGTATCGAAATCAAGCTTCCTACACCATGGAGAGCGCAAAACATAGTGAAGCGACGTTACAGGCGCAATCTGTCGCCATAGACGACAAGAGTCTAGGTGAAGATGTACACACCCCACCGGAAGAAGTGCCAGTTCCAAAATCCGATGAAAAGCCCGAGGAGCAGAAGTGGCTCACAGGCCTCCCTCTTCTGATGGTCATGACTGCAGTCACGCTGGTGGTGTTTCTGATGTTATTAGATGTGTCTATTGTGTCTACGGTGAGTCTACTGCTAACAGTAATCGATGCAACTTCATGGTACGGTACGAGAGTACTGACTGTTCAGGCTATTCCTCATATCACGAACCAATTCCATTCGCTTGATGATGTCGCCTGGTACGGTAGCGCATACACCATTGCGAGCGCATCGCTACAGCCTCTTACTGGCAAATTCTACGGCAACTTCGTTCAAAAATGGACCTTCCTCGGCTTCTTCTCGGTTTTCGAACTCGGCTCTCTCATCTGCGGTGTCGCTACCTCATCAAAGATGCTTATCGTTGGAAGAGCTGTGGCTGGCATGGGGTCTTCGGGCATGGTAAACGGCGCGCTTAATATCTTGGCTAGCATCTTACCGATGCATAAGCGACCGATGTTCATGGGAATCATGATGGGATGTGAGTACTCTACCCCCAGCTACAAGTGATAAAGGCTGACACTGGAGTAGTTTCTCAACTGGGACTAGTATGTGGTCCACTTATCGGTGGTGCATTCACCTCATATTCAACATGGCGTTGGTGTAAGTGTTACTCCTCGTCCATTTCTAGATATACTTCTAACCACAACAGGCTTCTACATTAATCTTCCGATTGGTGCTCTGGTCGGCATCCTTCTAATCTTCACCAACATTCCGGAACAACATGCCAAACCCAGAGCTGCGGAAGTCTTCCGGTCGGTGATTCTTAAGAAATTCGACCTCTTCGGATTTGTCCTGTTCGCACCCGCCGCTATTGAGCTGCTGTTGGCTCTTCAATGGGGCGGCAGTCGGTACCCCTGGAACAGTTCGACCATCATCGGTCTGTTTTGCGGGTCCGCTGTGACGTTCGTCGTCTTCGGTCTCTGGGAACGGCGCATGGGTAATGATGCTATGATTCCGGGACAGTTAGTAAAACAGCGCATTGTTTGGAGCAGTTGCATGAATATGTCGATGATGTTCGGAATGACCATGGTTATGGCGTACTACCTACCCATCTACTTCCAGTCCGTGCGAGGCGAATCCGCCCTCATGAGCGGTGTTGACTTGCTGCCGAATATTCTATGCCAGCTGGTCATGGCAGTGCTCTCGGGTGTCCTTAGTAAGTGGCCAGCATCTATGCCTCCTTAATTTATCCACCAGGTCCCTAACATTTCTCCAGCCGGCAGACTAGGATACTATCTCCCATGGGCCATATTTGGCTCCATCATGACCTCCATCGGCACTGGTCTCCTGTCAATGCTCTCCCCCACCACCTCGACACGAGATTGGGCCGGCTTCCAGGCCATAGTAGGTCTTGGACGTGGCGCTGCCACTCAAGTAGTACGTTCCACCCCCCCACATACATCGCCCAGTGGAACCAATCAACTAACAAATGATGCCAGCCCATGGTCGCCATCCAAAACGCCGTAGCCCCCGCTCAAATCTCCCCTGCAATGGCCATCCTCACATTCAGTCAAACCTTCGGCGGCTCTATCTTCCTCGCCGTCGCTGAGGTCCTTCTCACCGCAGGCCTGAGAAAGAAGATCCCCGAGTATGCACCGAACGTCAACCCCGAGACTGTCATCTCAGCGGGAGCTACTGGATTCCGGGACGTCGTTCCAGCCAAGGATCTTCTCTCGGTGCTAGTTGCGTATTCGAAGGCGATTGACGAGGTATTCTATCTGTGTGCGGCGCTTTGTGTGGTTCAATTCTTCTTTGTGTGGGGCATGGGGTGGAAGAATGTCAAACAGGGGAAGCAGGAGCAGGAGAAGAAGTCAGGAGGGGAGGCTAAGGAAGTTGTTTGATTGTGCTTTTGTTTTTTTTTGAACGGGTTGGGTTCCATTGCATGGTTTTGCGGTGTTGCGTTAGAGTATTATAGAGTCATAGTTGGCTTGATTAGCGACTGGTTCGTGTTAGTAATAGTAATTATCTCATCTCATGCTTGGCATTGTATGCTTTTACTTTACGTAGGTGCACCCTGGTAAAGGTTTTAATCAATACTGTGACTGACCAGACTCCTGATTGTGATAGATAAGGCTTTGGGCGTAATAGTAACAGAAATATTACCACGATACTCGTGCGAAAAGAAGGTTGAAGTTCATTGGGTATATTCGGCCCAGAATAGATCTTGCTTGCTATTATGATCTCGATGAGCTTGCACTGGCAGATCCCATACCTAGGTTATGCATATTTAACTACTTATTACTTATATTCCGTAGATCTACTATTCCAGCATCTACTTCAGACGGTATGACGCATTAATGTTACCATCCAGGAACCGGGAGTTAAGGTTTCCCGCCGCCCTTGGTAGTCATACAATGATGTAATGAGGCGTTAATCCCTAGGGTAACGACTAGAAGAGGAAAGACTGAAAGCAAATGATAAACTCACGTAGATGTGGATTTACAAGAGCAAATAAAGATGGTAGAGATCTTGTTTACAAGGTGTGCTGTGAGAGCGACCACCGTTAGATTCTTATCGCTTTCGCATCTTGTTCACACTATACTTTTCCGAAACTGGGGAGATGTAATCTTTTCAATTAACCACCATTAGGCTAGAAAAATTAAAGTCAAAAAACTACTAGTACTACAGTCACCATTCAACCACAATCTGTAAGAAACCATAGCGGAAACATACCATGTGCCGCTAATATCCTGACACACGTAATATGAAGATCATTCTACCAGTATCCTTGTGAAGCAGGATATTGTGCTTGTAATTTTATATAACTGGTACTATATTTGAAAAGCATGTAACAGCAAAGTCATCTTCGCCCTTGTATCTTGGAAGTGTCAGCTGCCCAGCCCTTGCGTCCATGATGACGGAAGCTTGACATATGTACATTCTTGGCGCACGGGCTTCAGATAATCAGAATCTCCCAACTCAAAATGAAGTTATTCCCATCTGTCATCAAGGTTTGAGCTGTTCACTCGATTTCGTCGGCTGACCTTGATCGAAGAAATATATACTCCATTGCCGGACGATAGGGCCCGGTAGATCAAATTTAGAGAGGGAGGCTCATTGTGTCAGGAGTAGTAGATTCGAGATGTTATCGCGACAATCCAGAGTAGCGCTGTCTCGTCCCCATATTTCCGCTTTTGGCCTCTCAAGTCTCAACTTTAAGGGTGGGAGACCCCTAGGTTTCGGCGCACTATCGAACTTCACACGACCTATGGCCGGGCAGCCGCATGTGAAAGAAAGGCTACCTAGGATTGAGAAAGCCCGTGATCGTTTCCGAGAGTTCTCTCTTGCAGGAAAGGTATTTGCAGTGACGGGTGGTGCAAGGGGGTTGGGGCTGTCGATGGCCGAGGCATTGGTCGAAGCTGGCGGACGAGGTGATATTTTCTCTCTACTCATATCAATTTCAACTCTATGGCTCACGTCAACGGTACACAGTATACTGTCTCGATAGGCTTCCTGAACCAGATGACGAATTCCATGCAGCAGAAGAACGCGCCAACCCAGATTTCGGTGGATCCTTAAGCTACCGCCGCATGGACGTAACTAACGATGCAAATACTGAAGCTGTGATGGCCGACATCGCAGCACAAAACAATCGTCTGGACGGTCTCGTTGCAGCCGCGGGAATAAACTACGTTGCTAGTGCGATCAGCCACACACCCAAGAATGTTGACGACGTGATCCACATCAACTATACCGGCGTCTTTCGCAGCGCTGTGGCAGCTGCGAAAGCGATGCTAGAGATGAAGTGCCACGGGTCCATCCTCCTTGTGGCAAGTATGAGCGGTATAATTGCCAACAAGGGCATGGAGTCTGCCATATATAACTCGTCCAAGGCCGCAGTAATCCAGCTGACGCGGAGTCTAGCAATGGAGTGGTCTGAGGTTAGGGAGGATGGTGCGGGTGGGATACGGGTGAACTGTCTTTGTCCCGGGCATATTGAGACGCCAATGGCAAAGATGGTTTTGGAGAAGGATCCGGATACTAGGGAGCTATGGAGTTCAGAAAATATGATGAAGCGGCTAGCAAGGCCGGAGGAGTTTAGGGGCATTACCTTGCTGCTCATGAGCGATGCATCGAGCTTCATGACCGGTAGTACTGTGATTGTGGACGGTGGGCATACTGCTTGGTAAAGGCTTGTCTGGCAGAAGTTGAAGCGTTGTACTTGTAAGAGGATGCGGCTGTAGCGATTGAGGTTAATTTGTTTAAGCCAGTGATTGATGCAAGGGTCGTTTGGTCGTAATGATCTGCTAGACGCTTACACGTATTATAAGTCGCTCGGCATTGCAAAAGGGTAAATAGTTGACATTGAGTAGGGTACGGGGATCGACGAGTGGAGTACTGCCCTCGAAGAGTGGAATTTGAGTGTTTCATTGATTAGGAAGTCTGTACAGTCATATCGCTTCTGCTTACCCAGATCAGCGGGCGATAAATGTCTTCATCAGCAAGCTGGTACGCAAGATAGAGGTTTTTAGTCGGTTGAAGGTGATAGAACGCATATTAAACATTCTTCATTGAGAGAAACTACACAGCACAGAAGCCGGGGGGATCACTGCAGAAATTGACCAAAATCACAACCCTCGCGCAATAGCTATAAAACCCTCAAACAACCAGAAACCGGAGAAAACCCAGACCTCTTGCTCGACGAGTCAGACTCGGACTGCCGTTTTCGATGTATCACCGATAGGATCGCCAAGGAACCATTGTGCGAACGTCTTGAACTCGGCTTTGTCCAAGGTTGTGAAGTCATAGGATTTAGTGTGGCGTAACACCAATTTCTGGCCATCGTAATATGCCTCGATGACACGTGGGCGCTGTCTGTTCAGTGAGAAAAGTAGGACCTGATAGTTCAGTTAACATTGCTCATTTTTATTGTGATCGCAGAAATGGGTGTGCATTTACCGGTGCTATCATGTCATTTACGAACACCTTCTGCTTCAGTTGGCCCAATATGATGCGCACGACGGTCAACACCTCCCCGTATAGCAGATGACTGTCATCTGCATTGAGGTCATTGTGCATGATGCATTTAATATGCGGCCGGGCGGCCTTGGCGACATGAAATATTGACAATGTGCCAAACTCTGGTTCAAACGTGCGGTAAAGGTTACCGAAGCCGTAATCCCCGATTCTGAAGACTTGATTAGTAAAGAAGGATGAAAGAACGGAAGGTACTATGACTATGGACTTACTGGTTGCTTGACCATACGCGTCGGACTGCGGGAAAGTCGATCATCAACTTGCGAATGTATGACTGGAGGTAAATGTAGATCAACCGTCCGTATTCGCTGGACAGGGTGAGTCTGGCAGTGTTGTAATCTCGATCGACATATTCTTCTGTCGGCTCTGGTATGCCCTGAGCGAGAAATGGACCGAAAAACTTTGGTGCGAGCGAATCATTACAACGGAGGCTCAGAGGCTCCGTTTGGATGTGGTATCGCTTTAGCAGGGTCTCGTCTAAGGTATAATAACCCTGATCTTCCAGGCTGCTAAAGTCCCTCTCCAGGAGGGTGAGTGCTTTGCGGAGAGTGTACCGATCGCGTGACTCAGTGTTGGACTCCATGTTTACAGCTTTTGAGGGAAATTATTGGCAATGAGAGAAACACTAAATTAAGCAATTGTATAAAGTAGAGGAGAGTGAGGAAAGGACTGGCAATCTTATGTGTTCGCAGCAAGTGTCCGCGTTATATAGCAGGAAGGGGTATGGGCTGAGGCTGGCTCTCGGCTGATGATCCTCGACGACGGAAATCTGCTCGCGTTGCCCCGCACCGGGCCTTGAGCCAATCAGAAGTCGATCCTCGTTGCCGCTGGCGGTATCACAGCCCTGGCTGCATCGGCTGTGATTCTGGCCTCTCCGTTCATTGTCTTTCGTTCCTGCATCTATTGGCTATGAAGCATCGTTTCCTGCTTAAAACAAAGTGTGCTGCTGGCTCCGTCTCAGCAAAGTACCCCAAAGCCGCACACACATGGTGGTAACTATAATTAGTCGTCTTAACCATTGGCCAAGTAGGCGCTCGGTATAGGTCGGGCTAGGTCAACCATCAGACAACGAAGCTGATTGACCAGTGTGAAAAGAAGAGAGAGTTTAAATGTTACTGAGGTGCGCAAATAGTAACGAATGATCTACTACAGGATAACATTGGCAGGGAACAGAATCCATGTCGGCCTCCAACTGTCCGCTAGGCCCTATCTATTGGGTGGTTTGTCCTAACCTACATACCGCTTGACATGGGAGACAAGGGCTGAGGCGGCAACTCTTAGGCGCCATGTCTATAGCCCCCGATCTTCTTGCGAGAGCGGCTAAGGGGTGCTACCCGACGACATAAAAGGGACCGTTCTCTCCATCATCAGAATAGGAATAAAGTCCATCACATCAAACATCACATTGCGTTTCTGCTAAGATCTTCTTCGTTTCAAACTTGGTCGCTACTTCGCCCAGCATGGTTGACGCATCCACCGAAGTCCCGGACTCACCGAGAGCCTGGCAAGAGCAAGTCAACTTTTTGGGACTGAGCAGCCAAACCATTCACAACGTGCCGTTGAAATCCGCATCCCATGTTCCTAGGGAGCAGTTCCTCATGCTCCGAGTGCTCTGGAAATCTCATACCTCTTCTGCATTTTTGGACTATTACGACTTGAGCCAATGGCTGCCACGTGCGAACGCCATGTTGAAACATGTTTCCTCTTGGGACAAATACTGTAAAACCTTCGACCCGAGAAGCCCGATCCCGGAAGGGACCTTTGCCGCAGCCCGTTATTACCAACTTCAGGTCTCGAAAACAAAGCAAGATGATTCTGGTAGTGGTGTTTCCTTCACTCCTAAAGTCCATAACACCCGTTCTAGGGCGCAACCCGCACAGCCTCCGATCAGGCAACCGGACTTCAACCCCGCGACCCCTTCAAGGAAACCAAACCAGACCTTCGAAACGCCTCATGTGGTCGACAATGCAGACAAAAGTCCCTCGGCCTTGTCCTCCTTCTCCCCCCCTTCCCATTGGAGCACCATAAGCCCCGACGATGAATTCATGTACCCCCCGACGAAAGATGAACAAATTGTGAATACCGCTTTGCTGGTCTACCTTGATTCTCTCACACTCCACTTCAACCTCCCTGTCAGTTGGTCTCTGCATCGAATGGCATTGACTGCAGAATTTACGAATGCAAAGTTCGAAGCCAGAACAGATGGCTATCTCGCGGATTCCAGTGGGGATATCAAGGCCATCGTCGAGGTTAAGCCTATGCTTAGACAGACGAAGGAGCCCCAGATTCGCATCCAAGAGAGCCACCAAATGGTGGCCGGGCTACTAATGGACTACAAATCAGCTTTACCTGCACCTCGAAATAAGCCGTAAGTGATGAACGTTGCGAGGTGTTGCCTTCTATTCACTGACTCTCGTTATCAACAGCCGCATTATAATATCACAAGATAGACAGGAGATCTACATCTCCGTGGCAAAATACGACGATAATTACATTGCCTATCTTCAAACTGGAAAGAATCAAAATAACCCCTTTATGACCATGCACCAGTTCGGGCCCTGGAACACTCATAGCGCCGCTGCCATGCGCGAATTAGGTCCGATTCTTCTAGCAATCAGCCTTCGTGCGCAGCATTACTAGCTGGATGGACGCATTTGCTCCCGGTCTTCTTCTCATGTTATGTACTTACTGAAGCCTTCGTGTTGGTTACTTGTTCTGGCTTGTCTGCTCGGTATAGGAATATGTGGCTGTATCAATGGTTTCTGAAACGCTATCGCCTAGCACTGTCGTTGGGTTAGTTTGTATCATTTATGTCTCATGAAGATCATTTCACCTAAGAAGCCAAGTAACTTAAAATAAATTGAACAATGAACTGATCTGTAGCCGTATCGTGTTGATACATATATTTAGTTTTCTGTGACACTAAATAGTGAAATAAACTCCCGGAATCAATGAAGAAAGGAGTCACTGAAAGGAGTCACTGAAGGAATCTGTCACAGAGCAGTGGTGGTCGACAAATTGCTCGTGTGCCCGTTCACCTACAACCAAACCACATAAAACCCCAAATGCGGGCTAACTGGTACCGAAAATTCTTGAGTCATTCCTATCCATTCTGTTGCAGCGGCAAATGATGAAATGTCAGATCATTGAAACTAGCACAGCATTCAGCTTCGACTTCCAGAAGTCTCATAAAGCGGACATGTGCAAGTCATCCAAGACAGGATGTTCGTGACAGATCGTGCACTCTACTTTGGAACAGAAGGCATCACCGTAGGAGGAATAGCACCACGACGCCGACCTATATCGCGCAAACCCTCATATATCACGTCAAAGGTTACCGACAAAGTCTCCTCGGGCCCGCTTGAACCCAATAGAACCTTACGGGCTATGTCTTCACTGATCGCATGGACATCGCGTGCGTTTCCCCATCCGTCGACCACGGACAAGGAGGTGAACCGGTCACATAGTTCCTTGTGCGTTTCGTACGTCGGCACCCCGATTGAAGAAGTGTCTAGGAAACCTTTATCATCGAGGCTTTGAATGAGAAGTTGTGTGGCCTGCTCTCCCGTCAAGCTGTCAAATGTCATGACTCTTCTGAATCGACTCCGTAAGCCTGGATTGGAACTCAGTAGTAAGTCCATTTGCTCGCCGTACCCAGCCAGAATGATGAACATTTTTGCTCAAATTTTGGGTTAGTTATGGCACCCACTATCTCTCCGATGGCTTCTTTCGAATATCGGTCGCCCCCTACCAAGCGATATGCTTCGTCTATGAATAGAACCTTTCCCAAGGCCTGGTCGAATAGCTCGAGAACCTTTGGTGTGAGAACGCTTTGTCGGATATCGGGAGATCTCAAGTCTCGGGTAGAGAACGGTGATTTATCTCAATTTAGTGAGCGAGGCAAGGCGTCCGAAATTGAATACCAGAGAACGCTAGAGAGGTTGAGACAGTGGGTTATTCTTCAAAGCGAAGAGCAGGGCGAGGTGAATGGCTTGACTATGAAGCACTGTTATATTAATGCGATCGCTATGTTGGAGCGGATGTTCAGTGAGATGTGCGGGGAAGGACACGATACAGGATGCAAGATTGGCAGGCTGGCGATGATGGTTTATGACTGGGTCTGTTGCTTTGAGCCTGGATTGAGTGTTTTCCAAAGGAGAGAGCCAGTGGCATTGGTACTGCTGGCCTATTTCCTGGTGATTATGAAGATCCATGATGAGGTATGGTTTGCTCGAGGGTGGGCTGAACATATCATGGGGGGCATTGAGGAATGCTTGGGTAGGGAGGATCGTCGGTGGTTACAATGGCCGATGGAGACAATCTTTGGCCTGGATGATTGTGCAACTAAGAAGACACAGTCATCCTAGTGCAGTGCCATCATAGTAGTAGTTTGCCTTGAGTTTATCCCCCCGACCGCAACCCAAGCAGTGACTATCGTCTCAACCCCACACCCTTCTCTCGCTCAATTATGCCCCCTTCCCAACAGCTCCAACTTATTCCCTGACTTCCTCCTCAAGGTATTCCAGGGCCAAAGTGTGTTGACTGACCATGCGCACCAAACTATCAACAAAGGCTTTGGATGAGATAAATTGGGATGAGTAACAAAACAACGCCACGAAGGGAGAGAAGACACCATTCGGACATCATGGCCGGACATAGAGGTGCCAAAGAGGAATACTATTGTTGGAGCTGCTGCGAGCGAGAACATAGAACCGTATATTTCAAAACACCATCCACCTGCATTGCAAGTGTCGCTGTCGTATGAGGATTGTTCGGCTTCCGTGGCCTGATGCACTCATGGTCGTGGAAGGGGAAGGGATTGGAGTAATTGAGAGGTCCAAATTGAGTTATTTGTTAAATCTAGAAGAGTTCTCGATGCAGTAGTGGTGAAGACTGGCAATTGTTGAAAGAAGCAATTAATCTCCGACTGGACGCTTTTCCATCAACCGTTATTTATATAGAGCTACTTTTTGCTTGACCACTCTATATTTGTTTTTGGGTACAGCTGCTGACATTCAGTCACAGTTCACAACCTTTAAAAAAATGGTAGATATCACCCCTCTAGTAAACAGATATATCCCATACACACTCAACAGTCAATTTTGCTACTCTCGACGTATCCGTAATCACCGCACCAAGACAGCAAGTCCTTTTCCTAACTGAGCCGATCGTATTCGTCAAGATGCCACTAAACCCAATGTAGACCGCGCCTGGGGCTCGGCTGCAGATCCCTTGGCACGGGGCGGCTTATGCCTCCCGTAGGATTCATACCCTTACCCGTCGCGAATAGCAAAGGCCTCCGATCAATCACATTATCCTGATGCCTTAGCAGTGGAGCTCGTTCCAACTCTTGTTTACCGAAATGCCAAGATTCAAACACCGCATAATCCTCCTATCAGCTGTCACTAATATCAAAACAGAATATGACCGCCTGAATCCTACGCAGGCTTTCATGTTCCCACGGGACGTTATTTAGGCAGCAGATTGTTACAATTTTAGACATGCAGGTATGTAGGAATGTAACTCCGCTATTGTGGTGTTGACAGCCACCAAGTATGCTGCAGCACTGCTTTGGACGAGTGATTACATCACAGCAAGCTCTTGGCATCAGGCGTCCTAAATCGCTGTCCACGGGTACAGCGGGTTTTGCTGCGCGGAGCATTCCAAAGCTGCCAGTGCAGCCAATCATCGTATAATCGATGCATCACATACATGGTGACTGCCAACGGTGCCACCACTATGCTCGTATACACCCAGTCCAAAATGGCTAGCGACTTGCCCATCAAAGGCCGTCATCGTGCCCTCAACCAGATCGGAGCCATCTGAAACTTGCTCCATATTCACGCATGACTGGCTACACCTGCTACTCCACAATTATAAAAATAACGCGGGCGTAATTTCTTCCAGATGACGATGGCAAGTAATATTCCGGCATTTGTAATGTAGATGGCTCAGCTCTAGGCCTACATCCGGATATCCGGATATAAATACCATCAAATCCTCATCCTAGATACAGTCCCAGAATAACAAATTCAGCTCTTTATTACGACTACCACCAACATGAAGAAAACCACCTTACTATCCCTTGCCGTGGGTCTTACCCAAACCCACGCATTCCCCTCGCAAGGAGCAGCACCGCACCCACTACCATGGTCCCCTCCCGGCCCTAACGATGGTAAACATTCCTATCCTATCCACGATCCTTCATACGCCAAGCCATGATTAACATAAACTGATGATAGTCCGCGCCCCCTGCCCAATGCTCAACACCCTCGCCAACCACGGCTACCTCCCGCACAACGGCAAAAACATCACCGAGCAACACACCATCAACGCCCTGTACAACGCGCTTGGCATCGAAGCAGAACTCTCCAAATACCTCCACCAGGAAGCTGTCACCACCAACCCAACCCCAAACGCAACCACATTCTCCCTGAATGATCTAAGCCGTCATGATATTCTCGAACATGATGCTAGCTTGAGGTATGTCCCTCCCCCATCCCACCACTCCATCCATCTAACCCAGTATGTATCATGGTATAGCCGCCAAGACGCCTTCTTCGGCGACAACCACGACTTCAACCAAACCATCTTCGACGAAACCCGCTCATACTGGACCTCCCCCATCATCGACGTGAAGCAGGCTGCTCTGTCCCGCCAAGCACGTGTTAACACCTCTATGGCTACGAACCCGAATTATACCATGTCCGAGCTGGGTGCGTCGTTTAGTTATGGGGAGACGGCGGCGTATATCATTGTTCTTGGAGATAAGGAGAATGGGTTGGTAAATCGGTCGAGGGTGGAGTATCTTTTTGGTAGGTCAATCCTTTGGTGGGGTTGAAGTAATGGTGGAGAGTTTATGGTTGGCTAATGTTTTGCAGAGAATGAACGTCTTCCGCTTGATTTGGGGTGGACTCGTGCGAAGGACAATATCACCTTTGATGATTTGAGAACGATGTTGAATAGGATTGTAAATGCCACCGGTGGGGAGAGTGAGTTTGATAGGGAGTTGGCGAAGAGGGGTGGGGTGCATGTTGGGAGGTGGAGGGGGTACTAGGTGGACTTTGTTCTGAGTGCGTGGGATAGGAGTGGGTTGAATGGATGGTGAGTGTGTATCGGTGTGATTAGGGGATGGATATGAAATCAGCTTTGGGTCGTCCACATTGTTATGATTGGCATATACGATTTATGTGTGTATGAAGAGTCCTGCTTGGAATATTATAAATTCGAAGAACATATTATCGTTATCATTTACTGCTTTGGGAAATGTTTGAGTCCTAGTTGGATGGTCACTGATGTTCCACCCTAATACTTACCCGATCTGCTGTATCTGGCGAATGGCCTGCACTAATACTAGTAGCTATGATTATTACAGCTCACTCTTTCCTTTGAAACCAGATCTTCTCCCCTAGAACAGACTCCAGATCCAACCCCAAGCTCTTCGCTACTCCTTGCTCGTCAACGTAAAACTCGGCCTTCGTATAGTCTGGTCCCACAGCCTCGGCCTCAGGATTATAGTACTTGACGACGAAGAATTCTCCACTGACATGCTCAAACCGCATCCTACTGCTCCCCACACGGTCTCTCAAATCAACAACCAACTTACCGCTCTCCTCACACACCTTAAACTCTCCGTATCCAGGATGGGCATATGTCCCTGTATATGCTCCCAGCGACAACGAAAGTGGTAACCTCGTTTTCAGATCTGGATACAGCCGTGCTACCACACTTTCGACACTCTCGTTGTATATCCGTTCCATCTCCTTAAGCTTCGCCCCTAGCTTCCTCACATGGGTCTCTCTTTCGGCTCCGCTCTTCCCCAGCAGCTGATCGATGAGGTACAAGAACAAATCTAACTCTGCAATCCTCGCGTTCTGGGTATTTCCCATCATTGCAAATGCAAAGCCCTTTGCAGGCAAAAATCCGACCATTATCCCAAATCCAACCCAGCTACCCGTGTGCCAGTACAACTGTTCTCCATGGTAGTAGTCTATAAACCATCCCATGGTATAGAGATGGTATGCACCGGGCGGAGCGAGCATATTTTCCCAATCCGACTCGGCAATGACTGCCCTGGGTATACGGAGTGCTGTGTGCCCCTCTTTCGAGATAGGGGGTGCCTCGTAAAGCATAGCGCGCAGCCACTTTGCGTAATCCATCACGTTAGAAACCATTGAACCAGTTCCGGTTATCGGAGCATAGTTGATATATTGCTCTTCGTAATAGGTGTGTGTTTCCGGATTCCAGGTGTAGCCCTTAACTAGTCTCCTGGACAAGGTCGGGTGCTTTTGCACTTCGGCAGTGGAGAAGTATGTATCGTTCATGTCGAGTGGGTCCCAGATCCTTCTTTTCAGTGTCATTCCAAGACCCTCCCCGTTTATGCGTTCCAACAAATATGTGGCAGCCATGAACATATGATTGTTGTAGTTGAATGTGGTCCGTGGCGGAAAGGCCAGTGGTAGCCATCGAAGCCTGCGGACCTCGGTGCGCAAAGTCTCATTCGGATGAGCGAGGTTGATGGAAAAGAAGTGGCCAGGGAGTCCACTCCGATGCGATAAGATGTCTTCAATTGTAGTGTTGGTGGTGGCAGAAGGAGTAGAAAGAACAAAGTCGTCACGGATGATGGAAGAGACGGGCGTAGACCAGGAGATTGGGTGCGGAGTGGACTGGCTGTCGTCGATCGCTAAAGACATTGCGGCGGCGGTGAAGGCTTTGGTTGTGCTGCATGTTGTGAAGAGAGAGGTGGTGGTCATGGGTGTGGAGGGAAAGGAGGCGTAACCATAGGCCTCAGTTCATTGTTAGTGTAGTTCTTAGGTCAATGGCAATTTGGACGGTGGTGGTACCTTTGCGTAGGTGCTGGAACCGTGCACAACCGATACGGTCAGGCCTGGAATGTGCCATTCTTCAAGCAGTTTGTCGACGAGAGCGTCGAATTCTGCAGTGAGCGGATTGCTTTCCTGGCGGAGGACCATTGCGCTGGAGTCTGTTTGGATCTGGGTTAAAGGGAATGGGAGATGGGATGTGGAAGGAAGTGAGATAGACGAAGATGCAGAGAGTGAGGAGTCAAGTTGCACCGGGGTCCGTGGGTAGCCCGGCGTAGCTGCCTGGCACTAATTCCCGCAGATAAGCCCCGAACGGCCGCAGGAAACCAATAGTCTGCATCAATACTTGCTTTTGCGGCAGCATGCATAAGAGCCTCCTTGATCAGATCCTCCGGTTATTCCAGCTAAATCATTGGTCTTCAATACTAATGCTATATCCCGAACATCAGAGAGTGAGATCTATCATGATCTGAGTATAGCAATCATTTATGTAAGCTTTGTGGCTTATACTACATGCTCAGATCCAATTAAAATGGCCACTCATCGAGTAAAGCTTTCATGCAGGCTGCTCCTGTCGCTGCAGCATACGGTTGCCATACTTTATTTTTATGGCTGTCGGCATAGTCACAAACACCCTTCACCACCAGACAAGGCAGACTATCCCAGACCCCTGCACCCTCCATTTCAAACGCTATCACATTATCACGCATAGCGATGAGGTCTCTGTCTTGTCCAGACTTCATGACAGTATCCCCCGATGCAATGAGACCTAGGTGGATTGCCGGAGAAGGAGGATGCCCCTGTGTAAGTGCAGCCTGAAGACGCTTCCGTTTGACAAGGTTTTCTTTCCTGCATCCCAATTTATGACATGATAGATCAAACACCTCGCCACAGACCGTAGTGTTGGTCGAGTCTGCGCATATGATGCAAGTAGTGCTGCCACGGTGTTTATGCTGATAGCTTGGCTCGTACAGTTCGTCTTGTTCAACTCCTGGATATCGAGCAGTGTTATTGCCAAGCTTCTCATTTATAGCTCCCATATATTCCGTCATTTTGTTCGAAACACGCTGTTGTTCTATGATCGTCTTTACCTTCGAAAGGAAACCTCTTATAGCGACGTTGGGCCGCCCCAGCCCATCGGCAACCGATGCTTTAGGCAGAAATGCCCCAGGAATCCTTCGCCCGAAATCATGCTGGATAATCCCATCACTGACTACTATATCTCCGAGGAGGATTTCTTCCTTCCCCTCCTTATATGGGACGCCGCCACATATTCCGACCACCAGGGCGAGCTTAATGTTCGGATAGGTTGACCGTATTGAAGAGGATGCTTGAGACGCAACACTCTTTCCCATACCCGGAAGATGTACCAATGCGGTGTTATGGCGACCCATTCGACCGAGTGTGTACGTGTTCCAGTCTCCCGATGAATTCCTATACAGGCTGAAGTCTTCAAATCTTTCATCAAACAGAGCACTGACAGCATCAACCTCTAGCGGCAAAGCACAGAATATTGCGACCGTGAAATCTGCTTTATGGGGGAATTGTGAGGCAATGAAAGTCTTTGGAATGACATGGTGAGCGACTGTGTCGAGCGTTTTCGCGGTAGGAGCGCTCTGGATACCCCAGTCATCTTGATAGGCTTCAGATAATCTCTTCAATGGGGAAACAATTTTCTCGTATAAAACATTCTGTCGGGCCATCATCTGCTCTGTATACTCGTACTGTTGTATCGAGTCGCCACCAAATAGCTCAGGGTTGAGACAGTTAATAACAGCCTCCTCGTACATAGAATGCACCATGTCCTTCAAATTGCTTCTGTGTGCCGTTGTCCACGCCCACGTATAGTAGTCATTAACCACAGTTTCACTGAAGGGATGAGGGCATTCTTCACTTGTCAAGGGCTGCTTGATGGCAATTTCGATAAGAATAACCCCTAAGGCTAGAATGTATGGATATTGGTGCATGAGATTATCGGCATCATAGCAGTCCGTAGAAGTAACCACCGCTCGGGCCATGTTTGCCGTCAGATATGGATGTGGCTTTCCCTGATCTGCCAGGCCAGTCTCTTCAATTAGCAGTTGAATGCTCTCGTGAGTCCAGGGTACCATCATCCACGGTGAATTGTAATACTGCCAGACAGACTTGGCAACGGTATAGGCTAGATGAGACTTTCCCTTATTCGAAAGATGAGGTATTTGTGCAAGCCATTGCCCTAGTGAAAGTCCTTCGAAGGGGCGAATGCCACGGGGGGGCTTAGGATCAGGTGGTTCGATCACTTGCAGCACGTTTGATTGAATACAAAACTGAACGGGCCAGCCAAGGCGATTGTCGATCAACTTGCAGAATTCCCCCCGCTCTAGCCGTCTTAATCTTTGGGATAAGAGCGAGCTATTGCGTTTCGGCGATAATAAATCACGATATGGGGATGCAAACCCAACTTTCTTCTTGCTCTTCTGGATATCAGTCTGTCTGCGCAACTCATTGTCGGCCGTTAGTTGTGTTTACTGCCAACCGAGCCTTTTGTCTCACCTTGGTACTTTCACAATCGAGGCCTTCCACTGCACAAATGATGGAGGGTTCGTAGGTGGGAAAGGGCTGGCCTTGAAGGCGAGCTCAAAGGAAACATCATCGTCAAAGATTTGATTGTCAGTACTCAGTCGCAGTCGAGTCGATTCCAAGTGAACAGTGCGGCAGCCACATTTAGCGTAGGTCTGTAACTGAGTGTAGAGGACTTGGTTCAGGTACCCTGAGTATTTGATGTCGTTATCGTCCTGGTATTCCTCCGTATATAGCGGCTCCGTCTCGTCCACCGTGGAACAGTCGGAAATTAGTCGCAAGAGAGCATTGTATTCCGGGCTGTGCCGGACAAAATGTGTCAGGCTTTCCTGTGTCTCTCTGATCAGAGTCTGTCTAATATTGCTCGTTGAATCTTTATAACTGCGGATTCTGCCCAGAGCCTGAAAGCGATCGGCTTCATTCCGCGACGTCTGAGTGGTGGGTTAGTGCACAACGTCAGGATTTCGCGTGTGAGAAGACCCACTGAGCACGCTTTATCTATAATCTTGAATATCTTCAACAATCTTTGTCGCGCAAGGGTTGTCTCGCTGATAGCTGGGATCTGCTGAGATAGAACAAACAGCTCGCATCCCAAAGTGCCGTAAGCGGTATTACGGGTCTGTTGCCCTATGAGAATGACTTGGTTGCTGATCCACGGCAGAACCTGACAGCCCAAGTCCAATACATCGTCCTCGTCCATGAGGCATGATAGAGTTGTACTTGTGCGACATAAGAGCGAGGATGTTTTGTTGAAACAGTCAGCGGGTGCGGGGTAATTATCCAGCACGTGTTGAGCTAAGCCCGAATCGAGAGAGCAGAGCCATAAGTGGTGTTGGTCGAAACCCCCCATTTCATAGTCCCCAAGTTATGGCAGACCAGCCTTCCATCCATGAGGTCACCCTGGCCTGTTACCAGGTCTTTCGAGACTCGGCTGCTGTTCCTGCTCTCCAAGAATGGGCAGAGAATTGCTTAGCCGACTTGAAGCTGTGGGCAAATGGAGCAGGGGCCTTGAAAGTCGGAAAGACATCCCTTGATGCTAGGCTGGCCTCGAATCCGGACGCAAAGGTTTTCGTGGTAAATCTATTAGGAATGCTGCAAGCCTTTGTAGAGCAGTGCGTTGAGACAGGTATAGCCAAAACATCCCTTTGAGCAGAAAGGATCAGGAATGACTTCTTACTAGGAGCGGACGGGCACGGCGATGGGTTGGATCAAGCCATGCAGGATGTAAAGTCCATCATAGGCCAATTGAGTCGAATCATGACTTCCATTCGCAAGGCTGGCATCAATGCACGAATCCAAAAGGCCGATGCTTCTTACGACCCTGGCCATCCGCAGGTCGAGGCTTTAAAAAGCCATTTGCAGCTGCTGTTACTGTCAAGACCCAGATATAATGGCACTTTACAGGCAGAGACTTCCTCGCACGGAGTGCTATTGGTCTCGTCCATAGATGGCACTATAGTGTCTGAGCCACGGTCTTTGACTTTTATCCAGCGACGACTCATTGAGGCAAACCTGAAGCGGAGAAACCGATTCTTGTATGCTCAGCGTCACGCCATCAAGCTGTCCGACAGGGAACCCGCCCCAGCAAAGTCAATACCCACTTCTCGAAAAACGCCACAGCCACTCATTCTCAATCCCAACGCAAGATCAACGGACGCGCCTAAACTTCCCACAGTGTATAGCACAACGACTGCAACCGAAGTACAAGATCCAATCCCGTTTCCGACCCGAGATAGTGCCCAACCAGCGACTACTATCATATCTGCAATCAGCTCTCGTGTGACGTATCCCAAGCCTCCCCAACTGAGACCCGATCAAAATGTCTTCCAATGTCCGTGCTGTTGCCAGACATTGCCAGCTTCCATGAGCAGAGGGAGTCAGTGGAAGTATGTATTGATTCCATGAGCATCCGGATGAATGCTAATCATATGGCCATCCAGAAAACATCTCTCCAGAGATATTCTTCCCTACACATGTATTCTCGAAGATTGTCCTCGCCCCGAGAGAGATTACCATACGAAGGATCTTTGGCTGTCGCACATGATCACAGACCATGGCGGCTTTCCCCATTGGGTTTGCCTAGCCTGCAATGACTCGAGCGAGCGACCAACGTTTTACGAAGAATCGGCATTCACTGAACACTTAGATCAAACGCACTCAACGGGTATCAAACCCCAGCACATACAGATGTTGGTCTCAGCCTGGCGGCGGAAAACACCGATCACAATTGGATCATGTCCGCTCTGTGGGTTGAAAGACCTGGATGCCGATGCCGTTTTGAACCATGTTGCCGAGCACCTGCATTCATTCTCGCTCAAATCCTTACCATGGGCTCCAGGAGACTCTGAGTCTAATGGGGACTCATATGGAGGCTATTACGAAGATCATCCGTATTTTGACACAGCAAAATCGGAAGATACAGGAAGATCGGAAGATACTGGGAGTGTGGGATCAGGATCTATTGAGTCATCTGAGCCAGGGAGCCTCTTGGACTATCTGCCTATCAAGGAATACGACGAGGAGCCAACAGAAAAGAACCAATTGACAGAACAGAAGATTCACCGTCTTTCGGAAGATCCAAGTGGTAGCAAGGATATGATGGGTGTGTTTTTAGCTAGCATCGAGAACGAACATCATGTAACCGCACCCTTTCAAACGCCACCATCGCCAGAAAGCCCTGATAACGAGCTGCCTGTGGACGGGGAAGAAGAAGGCCGAGTCTCCCAATCCCATCATCTCCCATCATTATCACTCACAGTACCTACAGATTCAGATGATGATGACTCTTCGGCCGTTCGACCGCCACTGCCAGCCCCATCTGATAGCGAACCCTCCACAGATGGAGAGGATGAACACCAGGATTCTGCATCGCATAATCTTCCATCATTATCACTCACAGGACCTACAGATTCTGATGATGAGTCTACACCCCCCGGCTTCCAGTCATCATCAGTGGCCGAGGAAAGGCTCCTGTCACACGGTCTGTCACGATATATTGATCTCGATGCAACTCCGCTCCCCAGAGCTCAGAAGGCTGAAGCTGCCATAAACGCCGGAGCAGTAGCTGCTGGATTCTTATCAATTTCTCAGATGGTTCCTAGCCAATTCAGTCTCCCACAGGATATTACTGCCGCAGGTGAATTGCCGAGTACCCCTCTTGTCCTTTATAAGGGAAACCATTTTCACGATTCATTGGACATGCTCTTTCGGGTGTGTTTCGACTGGGTTTCCGATTTTTTGGAACCCTTCAGTTTTGTGTTATGTCGCTCACTCGGTAACCTGCATCCCGAAAATGATCGTGATCGATTCCGCGATGCCATACTGAATGGATCCGACGTTGATGCGCTTCTTGCTGACCCTATTCACCGGCAAAATATCTTCATGTCCGTTACGATGACTATGATCTGGGAATTCATATTTACGCGATATCTATTCGGCTTGGAACGGCCAATACGCTCCGGAATCAAGCGGCTAGAGAAGGAATTAGGGCAGACTCTGCCACAGGAAGCAGTCCATCGCTGGCGAGCCACGACGCTGACTTTATTAGCCCAGGATACTGAGTTGGAACAGCAGCAAGAGCGTGATATTCAAGCTATTTCAATTACTATTATCGATACATTGATGTCTATACTATCGGAGAGAAGTCCATATAAGCCTCGATTGCGCGAGGAGCTCGACGAGGTATTACGCCTTGCTGTGCAACTCTCTGTTGAAATGCGTACGCAATTGGCAGAATACATTATGCTACCCCCTCTTCAGCCAGAGTATGACAGCGAAGGCAACTTGACAAATCAGATCTTCTTCAACGCCTCGTTGATGCATGATGATAGTGGCGTGTATGCATCAGATGAACAGGCACAAAGTGAACAGGCTGTTGTTCGCTCAGTTCTTTTCCCTTTGGTAGTGAGAAAGGGCGATGACGATGGCAAAGGAGACGAAGAGGTGATTGTTTATCCAGCTCAGGTCGTGGTATCAGATACGTCAGACAGTGGTAGACCTCACCCGCCGCCCTCTCATGACACAAGAGATTTTGATGCTGCAAACGAAGAGGCGGATTATGATTCGGACAGGACTTCGGCAGGTAGCGCTCCAAGTCAAGTGTCGGTCGATGTTAGAGGAGTGCCACTTTAGTTGCTGCTTTAGCTAATAATGAAGCTGACATGTGCGCGCAAAGCACTTCTTACTTCTACAAACACCAAATTTTGTATCACCCTCGAAGTAGTCGTTTCTTGGCTATATTCTGATAGTAGCAGACATCTTATCTTAAGCCTCCATGAAGATCTTTTTTCTTTATTTTTTCTTCCTCTTCTTCTTCCTCTTCTTTTTCCTCTTCTTCTTCCTCTTCTTCTTCCTCTTCTTCTTCCTCTTCTTCTTCCTCTTCTTCTTCCTCTTCTTCTTTCCTTTGTTTTTCTACTTCTTTTTTCCCTTCTATGGGAACTGTACCCTACAGAAGTCATTGGTTAACCAATCAATCTTATTTCTGGGTGAAAAGAAGCCCTGTCTTTCCACATACATGACTGTGTCTCAATGGCGTCGTATCAGTCTTGTTTCAAACCAGAAACGTATCATGCGGAATCAGGAGCACTCCATAGTTGACTCTGATCAATAGGTAATAAGGATATAAGCCTTGGAAAATTATTTGAAAGATTCTTATTCGTCAATAAAAATATATCAATCATACAATCCTATAAGCTAATACCCATACATGCTCATATAAACATCATAAAACATCAACCCCCTCATGCAGATACAGCTCCCCATCCACCTCCACCAGCAGTGTTGATTACAATGCGATCATGCGTCTTCATAGACACCGTGTTCTTTCCTCCAATGTTTACGACGCGCTCCACGCCCGTGTCCACATCCTTCGTAACCCAGAGGTTCATTCCGGGCTGTGCGTCCTCGCCGCCCTCGAGTCCGTACGGGCGGTATACACGCCTCTCAGAAAGAATAGACACTTCCATTGGCGAGAGGAACTCGATGTCTCTAACCACACCGTCACCACCAGGGTTCTTTCCCTTGCCACCGGATCCCTCCCGAAGAGTGAACTGTCGGAGCAGCGTTGGGTAGCGCTTCTCTAGAATCTCCGGGTCGGTGATACGCGTGTTGGTCATGTGTACGTGGATACCGGACTCTCCGCTCCAAGTGGGACCAGCACCGCTGCCTCCGGCGATGGTCTCGTAGTAGCCGAAACCAGGGATAGTCTCGCCGGTTTTGGGGTCGCGCTTGGAGTTGGTGCCGAAGGTCAGGTTGTTGCAGCATCCTTGGGAAGCGGCACAGGCGCGGAAGGCTTTCAGCACGACGTCGGTGATGCGTTGAGAGGTTACCACGTTTCCACCGACCACGGCGGCGGACTTGGTGGGTGAGAGGATGCTAGGGGAGGGAACTTGGATGTCGATAGGTGCCAAGCATCCTTGGTTGAGGGGCATGTCTGCGTTGATCATGCAGCGCAAGCAGTAGATGATGGCTGAGTGAGTGATGGCGATGGGTGCGTTCCATCCACCGTATACCTCCGGGCCAGTACCGTCAAAGTCGAATAGAGCGGAACCATCCTCGCCGTTAATAGTGACCTTCAGCTTAATGGGTGTGCCGTCATCCATATAGTCTACTGCCTCCAATGGTTGACCGCCGAACTTCTTGTGCAGATCTTTGAGAAGGTTGCGAACTGCTGTCTCAGCTGTAGCCTGAATGGCATACATGTACTTTTGAACCGTCTCAACGCCGTATTCCGCAAACAACGCTTGGATCAGCGAGATACCGCGGGTATTGGCTGCAATTTGTGCTTTCAGGTCAGACAGGTTATCGCTGACGCATCTAGCTCCGGAGCAGCCTGGGTACTGAGCCGGCTTGTGGACCAACAGCTCCATCATACGCTCCTCATCAAAGACACCATTGCTGACAATTTTGTCTCCCTCAATTGCAGCACCCTCCTGCCAGAGCTCAGTCGACTTCGGTGGCATTGAACCAGGGAGGATACCGCCAATGTCCGCGTGGTGGCCACGGGAAGCCACGTAGAACATGATCTCGGTGCCACCCGGTCGGTCGAAGACAGGTGTGATGACCTATCATTGTTAGCCGGGTCAAGATGAGGAGTGTTAGAGAAGTTGACTTACAGTGATGTCAGGCAAATGTGTACCACCACTACTAGGGTGGTTTGCGACTAACACATCACCGTCACGCAGATTACCGAGCCACTTCTGGTGCTGGTAGCGGACCGCAAATTGCATGGATCCAAGATGCACCGGAACGTGCGGCGCGTTAGCAACAAGACCGCCATCAGGAGAGAATAGAGCGCAAGAAAAGTCAAGACGCTCCTTGATGTTAGTAGAGACAGAAGTTTTCTGGAGCGTGCGGCCCATCTGTTCGGCAATAGACATGAACCGATGGCCGAAGATACTGAGCC
The DNA here is from genome assembly GCF_003184925.1 of Aspergillus vadensis CBS 113365. Taxonomy (NCBI): domain Eukaryota; kingdom Fungi; phylum Ascomycota; class Eurotiomycetes; order Eurotiales; family Aspergillaceae; genus Aspergillus; species Aspergillus vadensis. The sequence goes on from NW_020292045.1 coordinate 947,096, forward strand.
GGATGGGGTCAATACCCGAGGAACCACCCTCAACACCATTGACATGAGGGAGCTCCTCGAGGTCGATGACTATGCAGGTCTCCAGAATACTAGCGACGGCATTCGGAGCAACCACGACGGTTTGTGTCTCGTCGATGATGACGGCAGGGCCGTGCACACGACTATTCTTCTCGAGCTTGTTCAATAGATACACAGGTGTATCGATCCGCTCAGTGTACCCGTCAAAGTATGCTTTCGAGGTGTTGTCCGGACCTCCACTGACATCCTTCAGGGTAGCCTCCCTCAGCTGTACGAGGGGGCTCTTCTCCGTCCGAACCTTTGAAGAGGCAATTGTGCGAACACGAATATCATCAACTAGAACCGATCTGTCAGAGTTGAATCCGAATTCTCTGCGGTGCCTGGCACGGAACTGCTCGAGGAAATCGGAGTTATCCTCAGGCTTTAGGATCATTAGGCTGGTATCTGAACCCTCGTAGCGCAGGTTAAGATACAAATCGTGGCGGACTTGGTCGGCCGAAAAGCCTTGCTCCTGCATGTCTTCAGTAGACGCCTTGATCATGTCCTCGAAGCGCTTGTCAAGTGTGGACTGAGAGGTCGAGTACTCCGTAGAGACCGGCTCCTGCGATTCCTTAACCACCTCAGCCAGCGCCAAACCATACGCCGAAAGGACAGATGAGAACTTGTGGATGATAACGCGGGAAATTCCCAAGGACGCTGCAACGGTACACGCGTGCTGACCACCAGCACCGCCAAAGCATGCCAGGTGGTGGGATGCAGTTTCGAAACCGCGAGCTTCCGTCAGGTTGCGAATGGGGCGGGCCATCGACTCATCCGCAACCTTCAAGAAACCTAGTGCCACCTCCTCCGCTGTGAACTCAGATTGGCCCTTTTCTTTTCTCTCGGTATTGATCTTTTGCGTCAGCTCGTTGAACAGCTTAGTCGTGATCTCAATGTCAAGAGGCTGGTCTTCATTAGGTCCAAAGATGTGAGGGAAGTATTCCGGGAGCAGTCGGCCGAGGAACAGGTTGGCGTCGGTAACGGTCAGAGGACCGCCTTTGCGGTAGCAGGCAGGGCCCGGATGAGCTGACGCCGATTCAGGACCGACGTAGAAGAGACCGTTGCGCCACGACAAAATAGAACCACCGCCGGCAGCGACAGTGTTGATGTCGAGCTGAGGAGACTGAATGAGAACACCGGCCACCTTGGATCCGAAGACGTGCTCGAGGTGACCGTCAAATCGCGACACATCGGTTGATGTGCCTCCCATATCGAACCCGATCACTGGGGTCTTCTCCTGAGGATCCCAGCTCGTCGCAGCAAAACCAACCACACCGGCAGCAGGGCCCGACAGGATCGCTTTCAGCCCGCTGAATCTGCGAAAGTCGACCAGCCCACCGTCGGACTGCATAAACTCAAATCGGCATTCGTGCTGCTTCTCGAGCCCGCCCTCGAAGCTAGCCGAAATCGAGTCAATGTAGGTTTTGATGACAGGTGTCAGATAAGCATCTGCGGCCGCAGACATGCCTCGGGGAACCACCTTGATCATGGGCTGGAGTTTGGATGACAAGGTGACCGAGAAGCCCATGCTTTCAGCCAGCTCCCCGATGAGGCGCTCGTGCTCAGGATAGGCGAACGAGTGGACGAGAGCAACCGAAAGGGACTGGTAACCCTTCTCCTTCAACTGTTGTAATACCGGGCGCACCTCCTCAATGTCTAGTTCTTGTACCACCCGGAACTTTTCACCTGTTGTTCCCTCCACTATGCGAGCATTCTGAAAGCAGTCCTTGTCGGCGAGGGGGTGGCATGGTACGACACGCTCGTTAATTTCAACCACTTGCTCAGGCAAAACTCCGGGTCTAGCCATTGAGAGATCGAAGATGTTTGGTCGTGATTGGTCGCCAATCTTCAGTAGGTCACGGAAGCCCTTGGTGGTGAGGAGCACGGACCGCGCACCCTTACGCTCCAGCAGTGCATTTGTAGCGACTGTGGTTCCCATGCGCAAGCTCCCAATGCGATCAAGTTTCAAGGGCTGGCCGCGCGGGTGTGACTCGCCGGTGACGAGCTCAAGAATCTGGCGAATTCCCTCCGTCGGAGCATCTTGGTAGTGACCGGGGTCGACGGAAAGTAGTTTGAGAATGATGTCGGGGCGACCCGGGACCACGGCGTGGACGTCAGTGAAGGTACCACCGCGATCGATGGAGATGGTGATCTTGTCTGACCCGGGCATGATGAAGGTTAGGGTGAAGAAGGATGAAGAGGAGAGGGGGAGGAGTGAGCAGAACAAGAAGAAAAGGGACAAGGGTATCAATGGCTGTTTTCAACTACAAGATGGATGGAGGGGCATTCCCCAGGTTAAAATAACTGGGGGATGCGATAAGCCATTCCGCTGTCGTCACCGGACCTCCCTCTATGTCCGCAATCGTTCATTGGTTGTAGATCACGTGTCGGCCCGGTGCACCCCCGGATCGGGGCAGCCGGACCGATCAGACCGAATGCGATAACGGATGCTGATAACATCCCAGATAAGGAACAGTTCTTATGATCCTGGCTCTTGGAGATGGAATATAGTGGGAATTGAATCTGTGTCATACTTCTATGTGTCAGTGGGATATATGGCCTGGTGCTAGGAGAATTGTCAAGTTACTGTATACAACAGGGATAAGTCACACCCCATAATATTCACTGCAGTACTAGTACTAGTTGTGGTGGTACACGGACTGCGTTGTGACAGAATATGTATCCATTCGACACAGCAGTTTCACGCACGACGAAACACCACGTTGACTCAACAGTATTAAGTACGAACATGGAAGACAAGCGATAAAAAATGTGCAACGAAATGTTCAATTAACCGTTCAATCTGGTCGATGTTAAATATACTAGAGGGTATTTCATTTCTTCAAAGTATTCTCAATCCAATCAGTATCCATATCAATGTCAATCTGGCCCAGAACCTCCTCCCACAGCCCAGGATCGTCGTTGACATCAAAGTTAAACGAGATTTCCTGCATCGAGGGGATGTCTTGCTGTGGGGTCCATGTAGCCTCCCCCGTCGGGTGATCGACTGCATTCTGTGACGGCGTTGGCTGTTGTGTGCTACTGGGAGTAACGGGCACACCCGCAGCGTCTCCTTGCTTGGAGCTCTTCTGACCAATAGACGATCGTAATTCAAGAAGGAGGGAGTGACGAGCAGCCAGGTTGGTGTTGCCCCGGTCAGCCATGCTGCGAAGCAAATTAATCGATATTTCCATCGCTCGGGCATTAGCAGCGTTGTATGGGAATGCGGCATTGACCATCACAAGTAAAAGTGCGGCAGAAAAGATGTACTCTCCGTCTAGATAGCCGTATGTGGCTGAACTTGGTGTTAGCGAAATGATCCAAGACATTTCAAAATGAATGACGAGTAGACGTACCAACCAAATTGTGCTTCGCTGCTGCATCCATTATAAGGGTGGTGGCTCGAGCTGCTGCCACACAGCTCTCAATCACCGCCACGGTGTTCTGCGATAGCCCTTCCTTCCAGTCCACGGTCGCAGACCCTTTATCTTCAGCATCGAGCCGGCGTTGAATCACATAGAAGACTAAAGGCCGTGCGGTCATGTTGACACAGGAATAAAAGTGCAAGAATATCGAGACCGACTCCCGATTAATGTGAGTACTTAGGGTGGAGAAGTCGATACGGAGACGATCAGGTATTCGTCGCAGCCAGTCCGAAAGCTCATCTGTAATACTCTGCACAGACACAAGCAAGTTGGAGCCAGACCGTGGCTTCTTGCGATAGATTTCTTCGTAACATGTCAATGGAGACTCTGCTTGCGGGAATGATGAGTTGGTCACATACCTTCGCCTATCCTACCCAATATCCGAGACAACTGTGTATAGTAGGTGAGGACGACCGATGGCCAAGGGACCACCTCGGTTGCGCTCTACTTAATGTTAGAAGAAACTTAGTGATAAAATGCTCACTACTTACCGTGGGCTGCGGCCATGTTGTCCCTATATCCTCATCGTGGATCGTGATCGGATTACCAGATTTGACGGACAGAAGTCTAGGAGGTGTTAGCAATTACTATGGGGGAGAGGAACGTGAGCCTTACCGATCCAGACTATACACCGACCACCAAGCCCGCCGACGACGATTCCGATCTTCTTCACTAACCTCTGGGTCAAGGACCTCCTGGTGAAGACCCAGTGAAATAGCCATGCGAAGAGCAAGGCCGATCTGGATAACCTGCATTAGCGGGGGAAATCGTCATATGAATTGAACTTACATAAAGAAATGCAGCGTCTCGACGATTGAGATTCTGCATATAATACGCAACGTAGCAAAGAACCTCCACAAAGAAGATAGAGCCTTCCTCGTGAATGTCGGGTAAGAAGCGCAACGCATGTTTGAAATATTTGAACCCAGGAGGCCCGTCATCTCCGGACCACTGGTTCACCGAATACATCAGACCGAAGGCTATGACCAGTAACACCTGGCAGTATACTAGACACGACTCTCGATTGAGTGCATCGGGAGGTTGGCTGTAAACGAAGTGGAGCCGCTCTTCGAAATCATGGGGCTGAATCAAGGAAAATATTGTCCCAATATAGACATACTGTACCCAGTAGAGTCGTTTGGCGTACTCGAAGGGGGGCAGTTGGGGTAGAACCCGAGGAGCTGAGCGACGCAGAGACAAAGGATCATCATACAATGGGCGCATATCCAATGCTAAATTGGTTGATGAGGGATTTAGGCGTTTCGCCAAATGGGTGGTGGAAGATGCTCCAACATAATCTGTCTATTGATCAGCTCAGCTACGCAGGTATCGGGACATCAAGACAAGCTCACGATGCTCTCCTGACCGATTCAAGAAGACATGACCGGTCTCATTGTACCACCAGTCATCTCGCTCGAGAGGAGGCACTTCCACATTATTGTAGGAACTGCTCTGGATGGCTGCAGGGGGATTAGGGAGAGATGGAGGGCGACCTTCATCTGCAGGAATAAATAAATCAGACAATGCGACAAATAATCATTTCAAGAAGGATTGGATTGCATACATACCTCGACGGCTGGCCTGAGCCTGAGCGCGAAGTTGATGAAAGTAGCTAAAGAATGTTGGTCACCTGCTCAGGCATCCATTGCGTTCCTCTCAGGCTTCCAGGCTCACCTTTCGGGAATCGAGACGCGCTTCTCAGCTTCCGAGTAGACACACTTATGGCCCACCTCTGCGCATGCAGCACATGGATAAGGTGGGTTGCCAGCACACCGGGTCTTTCTGTTGCGGCATCGGTTACACCTACAAAGGGATATTAGCTGACTAGTCTAGAACCCTAGCATATTATTGCTGACGCACGCGACCATTGACCGTCTCGCGTTGGGTTGGTGCTCTGTAGCTCGCTGCTGCAGCCCACCTCGTCCTTTTCTCTGAGCCATGGCAGAACGAACTGCTATTGATAGATCACAATCACCATGTCGCACACTCTATTGCAGGGGATTGGTGCTGTCCGAAGCACTTTAGGCTTGCTGTTGCGGATGCTGTCCACGGCTGGAGATGCCGATCAACGTCCACAGTACAGAGTATAGCGGGGATGAGAGGGACCAGACACGTGGAATGGATCTCGCCAGGTTTAGAGAAAGAATGGCTGGGATACACACTGATCCAACAACAGTGATGGTAGCTCGGTCTCCACCCAATAAGTGTACCTGTGGTGGACGGTAGGCAGTTGGCGCCCAAGCTGGAAGGCTGCTCAATTCCCGCGCGATCGGCCTCTCCACGTTCAAGCGTGAGATGGACTTAAGGCAGGCTAATGTGCAGGCAGAACTAAATGCCACCCCTCAATAGGTTGCTATCTTCATCCAATCCTACGAGTTCATGGAAGGTGCTGATGACTTTGCTGTGGTCAGACGACTTATCTGCCGTTACATTGCGCGACCCCACACTGTGCTGTGTTGCAAGCCAAATAATGCTGGAAGCAGAGTGGCCGCACCTCGGCCCGACCGACAACGGACCCCCCCTGAGGGGCACCAATTCTTATCACGTAATTACTTGGTGCCATTATTCACACCCAGGCACTGCCGGTTTAAAGTTCTGGCCTGAATCCACTCGTGTGCGGGTGCCTGGGGACCTTTTAGACCTGTCGCGCTTCTGTGAGCCCATGACTTCACTGCCGGCCTGCTCCGATTCATTTTCTCGACTCGGGATATCGCGGCTGTGGGAAATGGAAGATGATGATGTGTTTATCCCGACAGAGTGTCATCATCAGTCGATATAACCAAAACAGCGTCGCGTCCACAGGAACAGAAAATGAACCAGCATTCTAGCTTCCGCCATGGGAGTAGGCGCCGTTGCAGTTATACTGCTCGCCTTGCTGACATTCCTTCGCGTCCTCCGCAATTATAGCCGTCTACGTGCTATCCCTGGTCCTTCAGCCGCTGGATGGTCGGACTTTTGGCGCATATATGTTCGCAATAAATCTCACTACGGTCGGCGTCTGTCAGGTCTTCATCGAGAATATGGCACGGTTGTGCGGTTGGGGCCGCGTTTCCTCAGTGTCGCAGATGGGTCGATTATAGGCCGTCTAGACCAGGGGGTCGATGAGGGGGTACGTGTTAAGCTTGTATTCGAACGACATTTGCTAATTGTCACAGTCACCAGAACCCCACTATAGAAATGCGATACCCTCGAATAGCGTCACCGTCAGCCTGGAGAATATTCAGACAACGCATTCTACCTGGGAATGCTCTCATGGTTTACCGGAGTACGAAGGAGTAATCGACCCGTCCACGAAACAACTCATCAAAGCGATACGAAGATACCGTGTCTTGGATATAACCTCGTCCTTGCGCATATTTGCGACGACGTTCATAAATCAGCTTACCACCGGGGGTTTGTTGCAGGCGAGGCATGACAACATGGGAAGAGGCAGCCGATGGTTGAGTATGTTCTCGACAATCGAATTTATGCTCATCCGAAGCCCGGTGACGGCACTGAAGAGAGATCGCGGACGTCGACTAGCAACATGTGCGACATTGCCAGTGGTAGCGCCTACTGTTTCCGTCGAAGGGGGCGATGCAGTTAGCTCGAATAGCCCTTTGCCCATGCAACAACCACCGCGCGACGGAAGCCGGACGAGGCCAAATTCTAATGGTGCCCGTGGAGGGCACAGTGTTGCCGGCACATTCGTGTCGTTATTTTACTTTCTACTGAGGCACCAGGAGTTTCTTGATAGACTTAGGTTTGAGATAGACACTGCATTCGGTGTTGGATCGCTGTCAGACATACCCCGATGGAGAGAACTAAATAGGCTGTCCTACCTTGATGCCGTTCTAAAAGAGACTATGCGGTTGTCGGTGAACTTCGAAGAGGAGATCAAGGCACCAGTAGATGGTGTTATTGTTGCAGGCTACCCAATTTGCAAGAACACAATCCTAATGTGGAACTCCCATGTTCTACACTTCGACAATGAGACGTATGGGAATGATGTTCATTCGTTTCAACCTGAACGATGGCTTTTGGCAGATGCGCAACAGCGAAGCCGAATGGAGCAGGGATTGATATCCTTCAACCGCTGCGTGCGCGACCATCCAGAAGCCCAGGTGGCCTGGCTGGAATTGAAGAAAGTCGTTGTGTTAATCCTTATGAAGTTCAATGTGAGTATATAGAGAATGTATACTGCAAGCTCATCACTGATTAGGAACTGCAAATAGACACAGCTTCTTCATGCCGCAGAGCCTAGCATTGACGCCGACGACAATTTTGCTCCGCCGTCTCTTATGGTTGGGTTCACCCCAAGGGTTCCTGGATATTGAGGTACCAGCTTGGCAACGCATAACTCGTGCATTCTTCTTTTTGCTTTCCAGACCATTGGTGTCGTTTCGCCATCTTTGGATTTCTACTTCTTTAGCTAAGATACCCAGATAAAGCAATTGCCATACAATCTTTACCTCCGTTCACAGCATTACTACCTATCCTATGTGATATCCCATAAAGACACACATAACAGAATACCACAAAGAGATACTCTATACCAAGCTTCTAATACGACGAGCACTCCCTACAAGCAATGCCAAGACCCGGGACGGCGCGTACAATCGCGAAGCGCCCGCTTACAGGGCTCATCTACTCCTACATTGGCATCCATCCAACTAATAACCCCAGCAAAACTCCGAGATAATACTCATAAACTCCATATTGCACTACTATACTACCGAGCATAAAATTACCTCCAAACCACAACCTCTCCCCAACACCACATCCCACCCACACCACCGCAGGATAGCTCCCCTACTCATTCTCATCGACGCCAATCTCCGTCGTCTTGAACTTCCTCGCCGATATCTTTCTCTTGAAGAGAATATCCGCCTCACGATACGACCGATGCTTCAACTCCGGCAATCCAAAGTACGCTCCAACCCACACCACCAGCGCCGTGCACCCCCAGACGTACCCGCACTTGCCTGCCAGGTTCCATCCCGTGGTATTCAGCATCCGCGACGAGAGATAAATCATCGGGATTTCAGTGATGTAGTACGCGGACCGTCCGACGGCTGTACTCAAAGCGCGGAGTCGCACCGACGATGTCTCGGAGATAATGGTGTACGAGATGGGACCTTGTGCGCCGGCGTAGACCACGGAGATGATCACGCCGAGACAGGCTTGTGCGTAGTTCGTCTTGTGGGTCTGTGGTACGGAGGCGATGATACCGAGGATGAAGAGGAAGGTGATGTTCGTGGCGGTGCCGTAGAGGAAGACGGTGCGTCGGCGGAACCACGAAGTCAGGACCCAGGAGACGGCGTTGGCGACGAATTGGAGACAGGTGGTGATGAGGTTCAACTGGAAGGATTTGTCGGCGGAGATACCGGCCTCTTTATACATATACAAGTCAGAGAGAGATTCGGCCGTGAGGAAAGTTCAGGATGTAGAATGGGGGACTCACGCTCGAAGAAATAAGTGGCCTGGTTCGCAATCAAGTTACCCGCAAAGTTCTGCGACGCATAGATGAGACAAGTGATGATTGTTCGTCTGCGATCGGTACCCTTCCAGAGATCGAGAAGCGTGGGATTACCGCCCGTTTCCTCTTCGATCTTGACGGTACGCTCGATCATGGCCAGGGATTGGTGGGCTTGTTCTTCGGTTTTGGCGCCCAGGCGTTTGATGGATTTTAGGGCCTCTTCTTTGCGGCCGCGACGGATGAGCCACCAAGGGGACTCGGGGGCGAAGAAGAGGAGGACCATGAGGGGGGTCTAGAGATGATTGATCGTTAGTGGTTGTTGAGTTACGGCATTGGAGGAGAGGAGTATACCGGGAAGATCCACTGCAATGCGAGTGGTGCGCGCCATTCCCACTCCGTAGTGAGAGAGTTATAACCGTAGGTGGCGCCCGCAACGATGATGGAACCAATGGACCAACTCATTTGCAGGGTGGCCGTGACTGCAGCGCGAAGGGGCAGAGGGACGACTTCACTGGCGTAGGCCGGGGAGTTGGCGATGAAGAAACCCCATGGGACACCTTCTAGGGCTTGACCGACCACGAGGAGGGTGAGTGAGTTCGCCTATACAGAACGGTGTTAGTTGAGGTGGAATTGACATTCATGTAAGCAGGCCACCTACGAAGAACGAGATAAAAATCGTCGCATTCATGAGAACAAGACCCAGCATAGTCGTCCAGCGGTATCCGATCTTGTTAGTGATCGGCCCGGCCAGATACACACCGACGAAGGCACCGCATTGGCCAGACTGAAATAGAGCACTTTGCCATTTGGTCGGGATGGCCCAGACACCGGGTGAGGTTTCGACGCCGAAGACCTTGGAGAAGTGATCGAGTGCGACGAAGTTGGTGTTGAGGAACATGTCGAAGGATTCCATGACCTACGAGAATTAGTATGTCAGCACATGGCAATTAATGTGGTGAATGAATGTAGATAGACTCACAATGGTGAAGCACATGAGGAAGGCCCAGAAACAAGCCCAGGGGTACTGCTTCGCAGCCTCCCAGACACCCATCTGATGCTCGTAATTCTCGCCATCGAAGGCTTCATGCATCAGATCGGGGTTATCCAGAACCTCAGACTGGTGGATGTCCACCTTCTCGGTCTGAGGCTTCTCATCCCGCTGCTCGGCGACGCTTTCAGCCGCCATCTTGTCGGATATCAGGGCTCAACCACCGAGTGACTTAGGAAGAGCTACGAGAGGTGGGGAAAGAAAGTCTCAGAGAGGGGAAGAAAAGAAAAGCATCGGCCAAGAGGGCGGGATGAAGGTCTTAAATTGACCTGACTTGATTATTCTACCCCATGTAACTGTGTGACCTGGAAAGTGAGTGCCGCCCGGCGTTTTCCCCCTTTCCACCACAGCCCAGGAATAAGCAACCCAGCAAGGGAGCAAGTGAAAATGCAGGCCCTCGACCAAAAAAATACGAGCTAAATGAACTCAAATTGAGACAAGTCCAGGTCACTAACGTGGTTGAACATGTGGTTGCTTGTCTCCACAGAATTACCCCATTGGTCCGGGACGAGCAGGGCTAATGTACGGAGTTAGTAGTTAAGGACCACCAACATTACCCAGCGGTGACCAGGTTTGCGGGGGAAATGCCAATTGGAGATGCGGGGCCCCAGATGACTCCTGAGATTCCCGCATGGACCTCGATTTCTGTCATCCTCGGCTGGTGGTTGGCGGAATATCTCACGCCACAGCGCGTTGGGATTGGTTGTGAAGCCTTTAGCTAGGGGGCGGCCAGGTTACAAGCCAGCCCTTTTGGTGTCACTCAAATCCTCGCCATAGGAGGCCTTGCTTGATTTTAGCTAATTCCGGGCAAGATATTAACCACGCGACACGTGTGACAGGATTAGTTCAGTTCTTTGACGTTGGATAATGACATGGAGTGATTAAGTCTTTGCGTTGGTCAAATGGTTGTAATAATGAATGATCTGTAGGTAAAATGCAGCGATGCTAAGAATATACCAAGCCCTGCCAAGTACTCATTAAAGCCCCCTACCGTTTTCTAGGCTTTTCTGCCGAACCCTCGGCTATGTGCAGAGAAAAGCATTTTCAGTCCCAGTGATGATTTCACCTTTTGGAACTGCTACCTAAATAAGCCACTTGTGATACATTGACCAAGCTTTGATTTACGCGTGACTTGGTGGTTGCCACTAGCTATATTCAGATGGTCACATTTATTGGTTGCAGTAGTAGCTGATTCCCCGTGGATAAGCAAGCCGCGGCTGGCTGGATTGGATACAACGCCACCGTTCGTTCCTGTAAATCCTGGGCTTCGTACACAGGGTATTCCAGTCACCAGTAAGCCATACCTCTGTGTCACCAAATGTCGATAGTTGCGAAGAAGACATAGGTAATGTGTCATTGTTCCTTCCCTAACACCTGTCTCGAAACCTAAGTCAACCCAAATACTCAAGTTAATCAACAATACTCGAAGAACAGCAGTATCTAACCGATCACCGTCCAGACCCGGCTAGGCGCGCCTCATTAGGCAAGGATGAAGCCTATCCGGCCTAGTAGGTGATATAGGATCCCGCCACCTGCGGACTAGCGCAAACGTAACACAGACCTTAGAAGTCACCACCAACCACAAGTCAATCCAGAGACACTGCATTGCGGACATGTGAATTTAACCGAAGCTTTTAACAGCCCGATGCTGGCGCCGCATTCTGACAGCTCAACGGTAGCTTACCCCAGCTCCACGTGCGTGGGCTTGCGGCTTTAGGAAGCTTTCGAAGCTACTGTACGTCCTCTTTTTCCATTATTGCGCCACCGTACCATGGGCATAAGGCGTTATCTTCCGCGTAGCGGAGGACAGAATCGTGCGTCAGTGCCTTGGTATGAGCTGAGCTTCGTCGGGCTCAGCATACCCTTGTCGCTTTTCGCACCCTACAAACCAGATTCATAGCATGAGCGCTCCGACCGAATGATAGATTATATCCTGCCTGTAGATGGATAGTGCACCTCGTTCAAGCAATTTCCCAGGTTTCATAACATTCTTCGGCTAATATCTGATGTAAATTAGTCAAGTTTATTAGACATTTTGCGTAATCGAAGTCTGACCTCTCAATATGGTCTGATTGGACCGAAATAAATTATCTCTACTTTCCAGAGGCGCTACTGAGAAAGTTGCGTTGCTGATGCTTTGCTTTCGGTTCAATAGGGCTAGAATGGTTGGTGAGCTCACGTGGCTGTTATAGTTCACCAAAGTCCAGTATATGTAAAGCCCTGTAAGGAATCAGAGAGTGAGTATGTCAGCTGACGGAAGAGCTTTCATTCTGACACTGCATGCGACAAGCTCATTGCGGTCTGGATTGCTATTGTGCGAATAGTGATTGATATAATACACCGTTGTATTACCAGCGAAGTGACATGTCTTCATAGGGCAGAATCTCCAGTTGGCAGATGGCATTCATGCCTTGGGCATGAAACATAACATCGAACATCCGCAAGGGATGACCATTTCTGCATCCTTCAACTACCTCAATAGCCTAGACATACGCAACTTTTATAATCAACCCTCATCTTTCACTTACGAATCTCACATAGCTCTCATGTCCAAGGATTTAGACGTTAAACCATCGGAGGTTGAATTCCTCGAAACGCTAAAGGAGAGCAAATACTCTGTGGTATTCAAAGTGCGTTTCCAGGAGACGCTATGTGTCATGAAAGTGGTAAGCCAGCACCCCCATTAATATACTACAATCTCACTTAATTAAAGTACCACGATCGGGAGCCAAACGAACTTGACCCTCCCGACCGCATAGTCAACCTCTTCATCTCCGAATCCACCGCCTATCATCGACTAGAATCCAAAGGCCTATGCCAGAGGGGCGTTATCCCAAACTTCTACGGGACAATCAGGAAGATCCAACCGGCTGATTGGCCAAATCTCCACATGTTCCTTAACGACAAACTACCGCCAAATGCTGTCCTAATTGAGTATATTCCAAACCTGAAGCACATTGATCTATCCAACTACTCACCACAACGCCTGGCAAAACTCCGTGAGATTCTCGACGATATTCACGCAGCGGGGGTTCTTCATGCTGATCCGAAGCCGCGTAATATGATGGTTTCTCTAGCGGAGGAGGAGGAGGAGGAGGAGGAGGAGGAGGAGAGGGTACTCTGGATCGACTTTGACTCTGCACAGACGTTTTCAGAGTGTGGTGATCTCTCGCCGAGACAACGAAGATGGTTCGATCAGGAGGATGAGATGATGGATTATTTTGTGGATGCGTTGGTAAGGCTTCGTGGTCTGGTTGTTTACTGCTTTTGTTTGCTGACTGTGAACAGGCGAGAGATTTCGATGAAGGGAAGTTGGATCGCACGATTTCGTACTATTATGAATGGTACGTGTAGATAGAAAAGGTCCTACTTGGGCTACACTGGCAGTATGAGAAATTGTTGCTCTGAATAGTATCTTGAATATATTCACTAGTAGGAGTATTCACGTTGAATGGTTGGTCTTTAGAACTATGTCAGTATCATCTTCCCAGTGGAACACAAGCATCGGAGATTCTAAATCTAATATTATATGGCCTTGCGATATGCCTCTGCTCCTGCAGCACGCTTATTTTACGAAAACAGCAGACCGGCAAGATGAGGTAGTATGCTGTTTCGGAAAAATACGGAATGAGTGTGTTTACTAGTATCACGTGTAGCCCAACTCGGGCTATACCGGAAGTAACAAAGCGCACGCATACACTGAAACATGACATCCTTGCAAGTAGTAAACGTGATATAATTAGTTACAGGGCAGTTTCTTTGTCATTGATTCATTCATATCTTCTTCATTATATATGTCTTAGTAATTTCATCACATCTCAATGAAACTGTGCTGTGTCCAGTCTGGCCAACGCTATGGGTATCAACGTGAAAGAGTGCTATTTTTGGTAGTCGTGTGGTGGCCATTCTTCATGCAGCCCAGGCGTCCTTCAGCACCTTCTGCCCCTGAGCCAGTGTTTTCGCGGGAACCTCCCCCAGCCATTGTGGCTCGAGACGATCAAGGTTCGCCTCGATCTCCCAGGCGCGGCCACCCTCGACATACATCGAGGTACCGTTGAGTGAGTCGTCCACGAGCACGCCAGCAGCCACCTGGGCCACCTGGAGAGGGGAGCTGATGGGAAGGCCCTCCTCCTCCCATCGGTCGCAGAGCTTCTTTGTTACAGCCGGGTGAGTCTGGGTCATCCAGGGGCAGATGGTGTTGATACGGAGGTTGTGCTTGTAAGGGGAGATGAAGTAGGGGCGCAGGGATCGCATTAGGCCTTGCACGCCGTGCTTGGCTGCTTGGTAAACAGACACACCCGGGGTTTCCTTGAAACCTGCGGCGCAAGAGAATAATGTAATGGAGCGGTCTACTCCAGGGCCACGGTTGTGGCGGAGGTAGGCACCAGCGAGACGAACGACGTAGAGGGTCCCAGTGAGGTTGACGTCAAGGTCTCTGGTGGATGGGGGCTTTTCATTGTTAGCAGGATCTCTCAGTAGGTAAGTTGTGAGGTAGCTTACCTCGCGCACAGCCTGGAGGCTTAGGGCATGGTCAAACCAGTTCTCCTTTGGTTCCATACTGCCAGCAGTAACAACGACATGGTCAATGCGCTTGTAGGTCTTAAATGTGAAGTCGAAGAGATTAAGCACCGATTGGTAGTCCGTGATATCAGTCTCTTGGAAAGAGGAGCGCGGAGGCTTCGGGGGGCCAGAAGGGTCCCAGTAGACAGGCCATTTATCACGGCACTTCTGGCTCAAGAGGGCACCGGCGGTAGAATCAATGTCGCCAATGATCACGTAGGCGTTGTTCTCACAGCAAAGCTCTACAAGACTGGCGCCGATGCCATTGGAACCTCCTATTTCAGGCATACGTTAGCATTGGCGATGTGAGAATCGCAAGACTCGTTTCGGGAACCACGTACCCACAATGAGAACAACCTTTTCCTCCAAGGCTTCCCGGGTGATGTCAGGATGGAATTGGGTGATAGGGATGGCCGAATTGGAGGACTGAACAGGCTCAGTGGGGGCGATCATTGTGATAGGTTCGATAAGGAGAAGAAATAATTTGATACGAACTAGAATAGAGAAGGCAGGATGGAAGCATGGATTGAGGCCAACAGCTGGGGTTCGAGGGGCCTTTTAAGCGGCACGACGGACGGATTGACTCCTAGAAGACCTGTCTTTAGCATCTTTAGCACGCCTCTCCCTACCTTGCAGGGGACGAAAACATGTGGTCTTAAGCCAATGAAGATGCAGGAAGGAGAGCTGCTTGCAATTTGGGACTTCTGGGCCTGGTGGGGTCTGTATCGGGAAAGTGTAACTGTCGATGAGAGAGCGGGATGAGATAGGCGGCGCAGCTGCACCAAAATCGGATTTCGTTGGACGATGCTGAGGGGAAATCCACCATAAGTTTGATTCTCCGCCTGCCAGACGTCTTATCCACAGTGGAACAACTGATCGGCGATTGCGGGGGGAGGATGAGGGAATCCGGGGAACATCTGGAAAAGTGGGTTTGTTGCTCGAGATGGATGTATACCGAAGAGAAGAATGGCAGAAAAGATAGCAGTTGCGGATGGATAGGGAAAGTAAGGGGAAGAAGACGAACAAAAGAGAGAAGGTTAGACGATTCGGAGTGCCTAGCAAAAGTCCCACTTGCTCTCCGTGGATCTTGAGTTTCCCCTCTCGGATGACCCCATTCCTATCCCCGTCTCCTCCCATTCATCCAAGCCATTCCGATGCCTGGTGCATGTACTCCTCACTATTTTCTAGTCACTACCGGGGTTACTGCCTGCGTCGGGAATAATAAGATAACCACATACTGCAGTGTCTACGCGGACCCCCCTCCTCCTCACCACGGAACACGGAAATGCAGTCACCCCTCTTTACCACAATGTAATCATGGATCAATATCCCCTCGAGCTACTCAGCCGTCCTTGGTTAGCCTCCTGCAATCGGTTGGCATCCCGTCAGCCACCCTCTGCAAGCCCGGGCCAGTCAACAACGATACACAGTAGAGGTGGCTGAACTCCATGCCGAGCCGATAGAGAACAGCCAGCCACGGAGCAGCCAGTGCAACCTTGCACTGTAGCCTCGACAGTGTTGGCGTCGGAGCAATGCAGGGGTGTACTGCTCGAATCAATTGATTAGATGAACCATAACCCGTTACGGTTACCGAGACATTTGGATGCCACTGAGGATAATATACATGATTGGTCGAGGGCGGATTTAGCAGGATGCCGAGACATCATCCCAGCAACGGCTGGCTATGCGTTCCATTTGAGGTTGATAGGCGCAGTGACGGCCTATCACAGTAACAGGCAGGTATTGCGCGACACCACTACCAGTGCTGCCACTCGGAAATGGTCCTCATTTAGCCTTTCATGCCATGGCGCATCCTGTCGTGGCCTGTGCGCAATTGAGTTCCGTCTCACTTTAGCTTTTGAAACGTGCAGCCCGCTTCGTAGGAGCTTACACTCGACCACTGGACCGCCCATGTCTAAGCAATTAGACGTATTGATAGACTTCAACTGCATCAAAACATAGATGTGAAGCTGAAGGCGCGAATGGTGATGCAAGAGGCTTGCCGAAGCAACTGTGGCAATGTCAATCGGGAGGACTCGATGCCAGT
Source organism: Aspergillus vadensis CBS 113365 (assembly GCF_003184925.1). NCBI lineage: Eukaryota > Fungi > Ascomycota > Eurotiomycetes > Eurotiales > Aspergillaceae > Aspergillus > Aspergillus vadensis. The sequence goes on from NW_020292045.1 coordinate 963,691, forward strand.
ACAGCGCTAGGACTGATCACGGAAAAGCACCATCCGGGGCTTAGTCGGGGTCTGCTAGGACCTTCATTTCCAGCCAGCAGCAGCTAATCCCGGACGGTCATCCCGCCGGATGGACCTTGCCTATCTTGTTCCATCTTGCAGCATCTACGGACTACCGTACTCCGTAGGGGGTACTTACATGCTGCTCTACGTTCACTTGAGTGCAGAGGCCGTTAAAAGATGGTAGTGATCGGAGAAGAGAATGAGGAGATCGATAGGGAGGACGCAGTAGTGTGGGACTGGATCAGCCGAAGATTCCGATGGAATCGCATCGATACTTCGCCGCCTGTACTTTTTCTCGTGGTTCCCCACTGGCTCCACTAGGCAATTGCAAGTACACAGCATGGGAAGCAGACAACAGCTTTGTGCTCAAACCCCTCGCAGACCCTCTGGATGAAGATCGATCGGCTTAAGCATAAAACATTTGCCACCCCCAGGTCTGTCCAAGTTGATCCTTTTTATCGTCGGTTATGGTAGCCGAAAGTGGGTTACGGAGTATACTGGTAGACAATTCTCAAAGGGGAGCTAGAGGGATGATGTCTATTGTTTGAATCGCTAGAGCAGACAACTGACCAGTTTGGAACCGCCGGAATGGGCTGTCGTCGGTCACTAATCGGTTAGCTATTGGGCTATAGAGCATAGCCCGGCAGAGACTAACTAACGAGCCGATGGCTCTTCATCTAAAGCCTGGTGACATTAACCTAAACCTTCGAGTGTCATATTGCCAGCCAGATGGATGTTGCGGGGATATGTGCCCATTCAGTAGCACCCCGTGATCTTATGGCGCTATGTGCTCTGCACCTAGAAGCTCTGGCAGTTTCGCACGGTCTCGCGACCGGCAGAGAGGCCATTTTAACTATTCATTACTTAATGAATGATCGGCCACAGTGAGGCTAAGAGTGGCTTGTCCTTGCGTACTTTGATGCCTTAGGCATCACGTGATAAACACGGCCGTTCGCCGATCGGGCCATCGGCGATCCATGACTACTGCCTTAGGCGTGTGCAAGAGTTCCTCATAGAGCACATTCAGCTTTCCCAGAAGCCTGGACCCCGTTGCTTATGAAGATGTGAGCCATGGTAGAGACATGCCAGAAGTAGGCAGCCGATGGGGTTACATGATGGCATGGTCTACGTCACCACCCGAGCATCCAGACCCTGCCGGTTTATAAATGGCTTACCATGTACAACCCTGGATGACATATGCTGGATTTAATGGCAACTGCTGTTAAAATGAACGGCTTGTCCAGGTGCTTGGGAAGACATATCACTCAACACGCGAAAACACCTTTCTTCAGGAAGTGCAATACGACCCCACTACGTCTTTCTGGCGTTCATCTCCGAAGATACTCAGACAAGAGCTCAAAATACAACGGCAACATGACTACTCAACCTCCCAAGAACGAGATGGTGTACATGCCAGGGGTAATGTCACCGAGTCGATCGTTTGGCGTATTCCGTAAGGTCCTTCACACTGGTCTGTACTCGCAATTTGTGGCGATGGAAGTCCCGGTCAACGGCGAAATTGGTGACGAGGTAAGCTATTCTTCCCACGAACGACTATTGTGATTTATGGAATATTAACTATGACTTCCAGATTCATACCGTCGATCAAGTGTTGATATTCACCCATGGCACTGGCAAGGCAATCGTTGCTGGGAAGGAACAAGAGGTCAAACAGAACGATGTCGTCATAGTCCCGGCTGGCACTCAACACCAGTTTTTGAATATCGGAAACACGCCACTCGAAGTCGTCACCATATACTCCCCGGCTGAACATGACCCGCGTACAGTACATCAAACCAAGGCAGAGGGCGATGCACAGGAAGAGGCTGGCGAGGATGAAGCACCCGAGTGGAGTCAACGGAGCAAGTCGGAGAACGAGAAGATTGGGCTGGTCAAGCCGCCATAAGCAGGGAACGGTATATGTTCAAACGATCAGTCGGATGTAGCTACTCGGAGTCTATGTTCTTGTGAACAATTGGCTGAGATGATTGTAACACACGGTGCCACGTCGACATCAGCGTAGTCAGACGGAGCCTAAACAGTTCTAATCGAAATCGATCCAGTACCTTGGAGTTCCAGAGCCTGATATAGGGGCTGAGTCTGAATATTATCTGATGCTGGAGTCGCCGAGAATCCGGGTCGGTAATCATAGACGTAGACAATGCTGTTTTTTTTTTTTTTTTTTTTTTTTTTTTTTTTTTTTTTTTTTTTTTTTTTTTTTTTTTTTTTTTTTTTTT